>NC_029774.3:47262984-47297299 GCF_000817695.3 Arachis duranensis
AAATCAAAAGCTTGTTTCAAGGAAGAATTATATGAAAAAGATTTCATAAATTGAGCTAGATAGAAGCATCAATCATTTACATTTCTTTTGTGATTGAAGCATGCATAGAAAACTAGCTTACCATGAACATTGAGTTGCTATTCTTCTTACCTTGGATTGTCAATCTTTATTGCATGATTCTTTTCTTGCTTGGGGACAAGCAAGGTTTAAGTTTGGTGTTGTGATGACATGTCACCATGTCATGTTTTTCTATGCTTTTTCATACAAGAAATTGATGATTAGTGCTTAAATATTGAATTCTTTTGTGCTTAATTGGAATATTTCCTTGATCTTTTAATTTTATAAATCTTGTAGGAAATAAGAAGAAAAAGAAGCAAAGAAGCAGAAAATAAGCTAAGAAAGAGAAAAAAAGAGCTTTGGGACACACTTTGAAGTTGGAGCACACTTTGGAGGCTTAGGCCACGCTTTTAAAAGCGTGGCCCATGACCAAATCAAAGAAGGAAGCAACCAGCACACACAATGCTCCGCTCTTGCCAAGAGCAGAGCATTATCGTGATGCAAACAAAGTGAGGTTGGAAGCAAATTTTCGCTAAGTTAAAACTTGGGCGCTCTCAACATGACCATGCCTCATTCAAAGGGCTATAACTTGAGCTACAGATGTCCGATTGATATACTTTCAGTTGCGTTGGAAAGCTGACATTCAGAGCTTTCCAACGATATATAGAAATCCATTTTTGGCATGAAATTGATGCACGAGTGAAATGCATCTTTAAGGGCAAAAAACAAGCAAAAAAACCAGCCAATGCTTCCACCAAGGTTCGAAGTTGGAGCCTCACTCCAAAGCAAAGTAGCGCTCTCAAGGAGAGCAGAGTGCTCTCTTAGAGAGCATTGTCGTGCTCTCTCCCAAAGAAAATGCAAGGAAATTGGGCAAGAATGCAACCCCCAAGGCTTGAACACGGGTACCTCCCCTTGGAAGCTCCAATGCTCCGCTCACAAGGAGAGCAGAGCACTCTCCTGATGCCTCACAAGCCTTGGCACGCAACAAGGATCCCCACACAAAGCTTCAATGCTCCGCTCTCCACAAGAGCAGAGCATCCCCCTGGGAGTGTCATCCATGGGCCAAAATTCAACCAAAAATCCATTTAAATTCAATTCCTCACCAATTAAACCAAGGCCATCTAGATCTTCAAATCCAAAGCAAGCTAAGCCCACATCATCACTCAAAGGCACAAGAACAAGCGAGAATTAGGATTTTCACTTAATTTATTTTTCATTTCAATTTCATTTTATTTTGTAAAAAACCTATATAAAGGCATCATTCTCATTTTCAGAAGAAGGCTAGCTCCACTAGGGAGCACTAGGAGTAGTAGTAAAGAGCTCTCTCTTTCAATTTTCTTTTCTGTTTAAATTTTGGATCAAGAATTGAAGGAATTCTATTTCACTTGATCTGAAATCTCTTTGTTCTTTTTCTGCATTGAATCTGAGTTTCCTTACTGATTTCATCTTTCCTTCTTTTGCAAATTTCCTCTTCTGCAAATTACACACTTTAGTTTACATTAATCCTGAATTTAATCGTCTGTTCCATTGGCTTTCAATTTACTTTCAAGCAATTTAATTCTTCTGCACTTGTTCTTCATTTTACATTTCTGTTCATGATCTGATTTACTTTTTCTGCAAGTTTAATTTCCTGCAAGTGCTCTAAGCTTTGATCTACTTCTTTTATTTAAATTTCCTTGCTCCCATTCCCCTTTATATTTACTGCAATTTACATGTCTTGTCATTTAAGTTTCTGCAATTTACATTGCTTGCTCTTTAAGCTTCCTGCCTATTTACATTCTGCGATTTAAGTTCATTGCTATTTACATTCTGCTGCAATAATTCTCACTCACCAATGTTAGCTTGAATAAACTAATCACCCACTAAAGTTGCTTGATCCATCAATCCCTGTGGGATCGACCTCATTCTTGTGAGTTATTACTACTTGATGCGACTCGGTACACTTGCCGGTGCGTTTTGTGTTGGATCATTTTTCACACATCAAGTTTTTGGCGCCGTTGCCGGAGATTGATTAGATCAACAATGATTAAGTGGGTGAGAAGTCTAGATCAAGCATTTTTTGTTTTTGTTCTCTGTTCTAAGTTGAAACCAAGGTGTTTGTGTTATTGCCTCACTAAGAAATTCTTTTTTTATGACATCAATTTCAATTTTCATTGATGTTGCATTTTACAAAATACAAATGGAGTTCAACTCATCTTATGGTCAAACAAAATTTTATGGGATATCACCCACCATCACCAATCTCTAATAGTGGCTGGGAATATCACCAAGAAAATACAAATTCTAAGCACTCCAATCCATGGAGAATTGCTTTAGAAACACAAGATGAGAAAGAAAATCATATGGGATATTTCCCTCCACCACAAAATGATGCAAGTCATGATTCTAATGGTGGCTGGGAGTATCACCAAGAAACTACAAATTCTGAGCAGTCAAGTCACATGAGAGAGTGTCCAACCTCACCTTCCAGTTCTACATTTGAAAATTCTTCATCAATTAACTATGCCTCAACACAAAATCCATCCCAAGACTCACAACCAACACAAATTTCCAAGAGCCAAAGACTCTCAAGGATTGAGTCCATGCTCAAAGGATTTGAGGAGAAGACAAAGAAACACGAGAAAAAACTAGAAAACTTCTTCACAAACATGGAAGTGCAGTTAGCTCAATTGTTGAGTGCAACGAAGAAAGTGGAAAGGCAAGATGAGGAAGCCTCTGTGTCAAGAAAAAATTCAATGAAAAATAAGGTGGAGGAGGCATTTGAACCTGAACTTGCATATTCACAGAAGCCACTTGAGATTACGAGGGAAACAGAGAGGCACATGAAGGAAAAGCTCATTGAACCATCATTGCAAGGAACTCTTGATGAAGACAAAACTCCAATAATCACACAACAACCAAGTCTTGAATTCAAAGAAGTGAAGGCAACTAACAAGAGCACAAATCCTGTCCCTGATCCAGCAAGCAAGATCAATCAAGCCATTTGCAAAAGGAAGCTTGCTGAGAAGAGGCCAAGACAAGGGACACTAGCTGAATCTTCTCCCCCTTTGAGGTAATTCCTCTTAACAAACTGGAAGAAGAGAAAGAAAGTGAAGAACAGGTAGACAGTAGGTACATTTCTTCTCTATGCTTTGTTTAAATTTCAATAAATTGGCATATGATTACATTCTAAGTTTGGTGTTGCCTTGCAACAAATTATTTTCAATCTTTTTGGATGATTGCATCAAATCAAAAATGAAAGTGACAAATCAAGATTCTAAGTTTGGTGTGCCACTTATTTTCTATGCAACTCATCCAGCAACATCACTTGTCTGCATAATCATATTGCCTTTGCAAAGCAACACTACTTGTCTGCATAATCATAATGCCTCTGCAGTTTTATTTTTCTCTTTTAATTTGACACTTTCTCATTCTACTTGCTTTAGTCATTTTTCTGTTTTTAAATGCTTTCATTTAGTTTGCTTATTAACTGTTTTTGTTAATACATCACCAAGACATCCTTATTCATGACAGACTCTTCATTTGGTGATTGTATTTAACAAATAACAGTTTCTTTTGGTTAGTTTTAGTTCAAATGAATTGACATATGGTTGCATTCTAAGTTTGGTGTTACTATGCAACAAAATTTGGTTCCAATGCTTACTAGATACTTGCATTAATTTCAAGTGAAAGTGTCACACTAAGTTTGGTGTGCCACTTATTTTTTATGCAATGTATCATGCATACCCTCTTATGTTTGCAATCACAATGTCTCTGTCTCTTGTGCCTTGATTTTTATCTTAAATTTTTCTTGCTTGCAACACATGTACTGCTAACATTTCATTGTGCAAGACATTCATGATCCATCTTATCCCCATAGCCATTGTTCTAACTATTGCTTGAGGATGAGCAAGCATTCTGAGTTTGGCAAGGGAAAGAAGAAGAATGGGAGGAAAATGACAACAATAGAGAAGATAAATTACAAGGTTGTAAAGTTCCTTTTCCTCTCATTTATTTCCAGCACTTTAAATTGCATGATTGTCTTTATATTCTCTGTATGCATGTGTAGTGTGACTAAGCATAGCTTGAATTTGATTTGCAACATGTTGTTGTGACATTATGACTACCAACTTGAGTTTTGTGAATTCAAAAGCAGTAAAGCATCATGATCATAAACAAACAAGGAATTAAAGAAGAATTTAGCATGTGCATACAAGTATTGGAAAGCTAGTATGATTGATTGTTGCTCAATTGCATTGGATTTTATTTAATTGAAGTTTTTCATCTAGGACATTTTGTGAAATCTTTTGAAATCATGAAAACCTTGAAAAAAAAAAGTAAATGCAAAAAAAGGGCAAGAAAAGAAAAAGAGAAAGAATGGGAAAGCTGAAGGCTCTGAGTACCAATGGCAATTTATTTGTTAAGTGCTTGTGGTGTTTATGTCTCAAGTCAAATGCTTGAAAACAAAACACTTAGAAGTCAAGGCTAGGCTCAAGTGCAAAAGCACTCCCTCAAAGCGCAAGGTTCTGAGCATCAATGATTAGAAAGTCAAGAAAAGAAAAAAATGAGCTTAATGAAGTCCTTTAATTCAAATGCTTGTGGTGCTTATGTATCAAGTGGTAATACTTGAAAACAAAGCATTTAGAAGTCGTAGCTTTGTTATTAACTCATTGGGCAAAGCACCCAAAAGGAGAAGCTAAAAAAAAATCAAAAGCTTGTTTCAAGGAAGAATTATAAGAAAAAGATTTCATAAATTGAGCTAGATAGAAGCATCAATCATTTACATTTCTTTTGTGATTGAAGCATGCATGAAAACTAGCTTACCATGAACATTGAGTTGCTATTATTCATACCTTGGATTGTCAATCTTTATTGCATGATTCTTTTCTTGCTTGGGGACAAGCAAGGTTTAAGTTTGGTGTTGTGATGACATGTCACCATGTCATGTTTTTCTATGCTTTTTCATACAAGAAATAGATGATTAGTGCTTAAATATTGCATTCTTTTGTGCTTAATTGGAATATTTCCTTGATCTTTTAATTTTATAAATCTTGTAGGAAATAAGAAGAAAAAGAAGCAAAGAAGCACAAAATAAGCTAAGAAGGAGAAAAAAAGAGCTTTGGGGCACACTTTGGAGGCTTAGGCCACGCTTTTAAAAGCGTGGCCCATGACCAAATCAAAGAAGGAAGCAACCAGCACACACAATGCTCCGCTCTTGCCAAGAGCAGAGCATTATCGTGATGCAAACAAAGTGAGGTTGGAAGCAAATTTTCGCTAAGTTAAAACTTGGGCACTCTCAGCATGACCATGCCTCATTCAAAGGGCTATAACTTGAGCTACAGATGTCCGATTGATGTGCTTCCAGTTGCGTTGGAAAGCTGACATTCAGAGCTTTTCAACGATATATAGAAATCCATATTTGGCATGAAATTGAGGCATGAGTGAAATGCATCTTTAAGGGCCAAAAACAAGCAAAAAAATTAGCCAATGCTTCCACCAAGGTTCGAAGCTGGAGCCTCACTCCAAAGCAAAGTAGTGCTCTCAAGGAGAGCAGAGTGCTCTCTTGGAAAGCAATGTCTTGCTCTATCCCAAAGAAAATGCAAGGAAATTGGGCAAGAATGCAACCCCCAAGGCTTGAACACGGGTACCTCCCCTTGGAAGCTCCAATGCTCCGCTCACAAGGAGAGCAGAGCACTCTCCTGATGCCTCACAAGCCTTGGCACGTAACAAGGATCCCCACACAAAGCTTCAATACTCCGCTCTCCACAAGAGTAGAACATCCCCGTGGGAGTGTCATCCATGGGCCAAAATTCAACCAAAAATCCATTTAAATTCAATTCCTCACCAATTGAACCAAGGCCATCTAGATCTTCAAATCCAAAGCAAGCTAAGCCCACATCATCACTCAAAGGCACAAGAACAAGCTAGAATTAGGATTTTCATTTAATTTGTTTTTCATTTCACTTTCATTTGATTTTGTAAAAAGCCTATATAAAGGCATCATTCTCATTTTCAGAAGAAGGCTAGCTCCAGTAGGGAGCATTAGGAAGAGTAGTAGAGAGCTCTCTCTTTTAATTTTCCTTTCTGTTTGAATTTTGGATCAAGAATTGAAGGAATTCTGTTTCACTTGATCTGAAATCTCTTTGTTCTTTTTCTGTATTGAATCTGAGTTTCCTTACTAATTTCATCTTTCCTTCTTCTGCAAATCTCCTCTTCTGCAAATTACACACTTCAGTTTACATTAATCCTGAATTTAATCATTGTTCCATTGGCTTTCAATTTACTTTCAAGCAATTTAATTCTTCTGCACTTGTTCTTCATTTTACATTTCTGTTCATGATCTGATTTACTTTTTCTGCAAGTTTAATTCACTGCAAGTGTTCTAAGCTTTGATCTACTTCTTTTATTTAAATTTCCTTGCTCCCATTCCCCTTTATATTTACTGCAATTTACATTTCTTTTCATTTAATTTTCTGCAATTTACATTGCTTGCTCTTTAAGCTTCCTGCCTATTTACATTCTGCGATTTAAGTTCATTGCTATTTACATTCTGCTGCAACAATTCTCACTCACCAATGTTAGTTTGACTAAACTAATTACCCACTAAAGTTACTTGATCCATCAATCCCTGTGGGATCGACCTCATTCTTGTGAGTTATTACTACTTGATGCGACCCGGTACACTTGCCGGTGAGTTTTGTGTTGGATCGTTTTCCACACATCAATGCCAAAACACTTTAGAAGCAAAAAGCTACAAGTCTCGCTCATCTAATTAGATCTAAACTTCATTGATATTTTGGGATTTATTGTATATTCTCTTCTTTTTATCTTATATTGTTTTTAGTTGCTTGGAGACAAGCAACAATTTAAGTTTGGCATTATTTTTAAGTAGTTCTAGTATGTTTTAGTTACTTTTTAGTATATTTTTATTAGTTTTTATGCAAAAATTACATTTTTGGACTTTACTATGAGTTTGTGTGTTTTTTTGTGATTTTAGGTGTTTTTTGGCTAAAATTGAGGGACCTGAGCAAAAATCTGATTCAGAGGCTGAGAAAGGACTGCAGATGCTGTTGGATTCTGACCTCCCTACACTCGAAGTGGATTTTTTGGAGCTACAGAAACCCAATTGGCGAGCTCCCAATTGCAATGGAAAGTAGACATCTTGTGCTTTCCAAAAATATATAATGGTCTATATTTTTCCTGAGATTTGATGGCCCAAACTGGCGTCCAAATGCCTACCAGAGACCCTTTTCTGGCGTAAAATGCCAGAACTGGCACCAAAGCTGGAGTTAAACGCCCAAACTGGCACCAAAACTGGCGTTTGAACTCCAAGAAGAGCCTATGCACGTGAAAGTTTCAAGGCTCATCCCAAACACACACCAAGTGGGCCACGGAAGTGGATTTCTGCACTATCTACTCATTTTCTGTAAACCTTGTTTACTAGTTTAGTATAAATAGCACTTTTTACTATTGTATTCACATCTTTGGACAACTTTTAGATCCTTTGATCAGGTCTTTGAACCCTATTTCGATTGTATTATGCTATTTGGGGAGGCTGGCCATTCGGCCATTCCTAGACCTTGTTCTTATGTATTTTTCGACGGTGGAGTTTCTACACCTCATAGATTAAGGTGAGGAGCTCTGCTGTTCCTCGAGTATTAATGTAAGTATTATTATTTTTCTATTCAATTCATGCCTACTTTTCCTCCAAGATATACTCTTGTGGTTAATTCAGTTAAGTCAGAATGAAGGGGTGACCCGTGATAATCACCCAATCTTCGTTTCTCGCTTAGCCAAGATCCGCGTGCCTAACAACCACAAAGTGGTCTACATGATGTTCAATGTAGTCATTGGATGACAGCTGGAGTATATTCTCTTTGGTCTCTGACCCACGGATCTGAATCACCTCTCCTGACAATAAAGCATTCGAATCTGTGACGTTAGAACCTTTATGGTATAAGCTAGAATCAATTGGCAGCATTCTTGAGATCCGGAAAGTCTAAACCTTGTCTGTGGTATTCCGAGTAGGATCTGGGATGGGATGACTGTGACGAGCTTCAAACTCGTGACTGTTGGGCGCAGTCACAGTGTGCAAAAGAATAAATGTATTCTATTCCGACATGATCGAGAACCGACTGTTGATTAGCCATGCGGGAAACCGTAGATGACATGTTTTCACTGAGAGGACGGATGGTTGCTATTGACAACGGTGATCCACCAACATTCAGCTTGCCATGGAAGGGAGTATGCATGATTGGATGAGAACGGTAGGAAAGCAGAAGTTCAGAGGCAACAAAGCATCTCTAAAACGCTTATCTGAAATTTCCACAAGAAACTACATAAGTAACTTTATTTTATTTTATGCTTTATTTATCTTTTAATTATCAAAATCTCATAACCATTTGAATCCGCCTGACTGAGATTTACAAGATGACCATAGCTTGCTTCAAGCCGTCAATCTCGGTGGGATCGACCCTTACTCACGTAAGGTATTATTTGGACGACCCAGTGCACTTGCTGGTCAGCTATATGGAGTTGTGAAAAGTGTGAATCACAATTTCGCATACCAATTGCATATTTTCTTAATTTTGTGCATATTTTACCATTGCTTGGTTAAAGTAATGAGTTTCTTTTCAAGACCCTTTTTATAATATTTCACTAATTTAAATTGAAAAATTTGTGTTAAAGAATTACATGTTTACGTTATTTAACCATAATATTTTATTCTTGTGTGTTTCCTTCTCTATGATTGCAATCTTTGCTTTGTTACTTTCTATATGTCCATTGTTTAGTGTATTTACATGCTTGCATATGATTGAGGTCATCATTTGTTATTAGCTCACTTATCCCAAATAGCCTACCATTCCACTTACCTTTGTTAGCCACTTTGAGCCTTTTAATCCTTGTTTGTTCTGTATTTTACCACATCACTAGCCTTAAGCAGAAAAATAATTAATTATCCCATTGAATCTTTGGTTAGCTTAAGATAGAGATTGTGTGTCAACTAAGTGTGGGGAAACTGTAGAAAACCTGCATTAATAGGGAATGTGTTATGTTTTTACTTTATTTAAATACTGGAAATTTGGGTGCCTACTCATGTGAGACAAGAAAAATACAATGTTAAGTTTAATGAAAGGTCAATGCATATGTGATAAAATCAAAAGAAATATTTGGTACATGAGTATGTGATACAAAAGTGTGAATTATGGGTAGCTAGGCATGATTTTAGAGTTACATAGAATATGTGTGTGTGTTAGGTGAAAGCTTAGGTTAGTCAAATATTCATATTTTGGCTCACTTAGCCTTACATATATCCTAACCCTCACCTTAGCCCCATTACAACCCTGAAAAGACCTCATAATGTTTGCATTGGTATACTAAATATTTATTGATTGGTTAGATGAAGAACAAAGTTTTAAAAAGCATGACTAGAGAAGAGTAGAGTGATCAACCCTAGACACTTGAGAGATTAGAGTGTATATACACTACCAGTGAGGGTTCAATGCTTAATTCTATGTTCCCTGCTTTCATGAGCTATCTTCTTACAAGTTTACTTGTCTTTTATTGTATGATTTGAATTAGTGAAATCTGATCTATTTTTGTCTTGAAAAACTTGTTTACTTTTGATCAAGTAGATAGAACCATCTTAGCATATAGTTGCATTCATATATAGGTTACATTTCATGAGTCTTACTTTCCCCCATTCATTCCTTTTGTCTCCTTGAGCTTAGCATGCATGAGGACATGCTAATGTTTAAGTGTGGGGAGATTGATAAATCACTATTTTATTGTTTATCTTGTGCTAATTTGAGTGGTTTTTATCAAGCCTTTGCACACTTATTCATACTATTTGCATGGTTTTACATTTTCCCTTCCTAACTTTGTGCTATGATTGAGAACATGCTTCTTTGGACTTAAATTTGCTATATTTAAATCCCCTCTTATTACCATTTGATGTATTGATATGTGTGTTAAGTGTTTTCAAAGATTACAGGGCAGGAATGGCTTAGAAGATGGAAAGAAAGCATGCAAAAGTGGAAGGAATACAAGAAACTGAAGGAACTGCTAAAGCTGTCCAACCTGACCTCTTGATACTAAATCGACCATAACTTGAGCTATAAAAATCCAAATGACGTGGTTTTAGTTGCGTTGGAAAGCTAACATCCGAGGCTTCGCAACAATATATAATTTGTCATGGCTGCCTTGAAGATAGGTGACATGCACGCGTCACCTGGAGAAAATTCAATCCACGCGTACGCGTGGACGACGTGTATGCGTGACTTTGCCGCGTGTTGGACGTATCAAAAATCGCTGGGAGTAATTTCTGGGTTGTTTCTGACCCAGTTTTTGGCCCAAAAAACATAGATTAGAGGCTATAAAGTGGGGGAATCAATTCATTCATGGATACAACTTTCATTCACACAATTTTTAGGTTTTAGATGTAGTTCTCTAGAGAGAGAGAGGCTCTCTCCTCTCTCTTAGGTTTTAGGATTATGATTTCTTCTTCTTCTCAATTCCAGGTTCAATGTTCTTTTAATTTATTTCTCTTTTATTTGTTTATGAACTCCATGTTAGATTTGATTTCTTTATTTAATGCAATTTGAGGTATTTCATATTTATGATTTTAATTTAGCTTTTTACATTCTTAGCTTGTGTTGAGTAATTGGAGACACTTGAGTTATTAAACTCCTTGTTGATTGAAAATTAGAATTCTTTGCTGATTGATTTGAATTCCCCTAACTCTAGTCTTTTCTTAGGAATTGACTAGGACCTGAGGAATCAAATTAATTTATCTACTTAACATACCTTCATAGTTAGAGGTTGACCAAGTGGGAGCAAAAGCCAATTCTAATCACAATTGATAAGGATAACTAGGATAGGACGTCCAGTTCTTATACCTTGCAAGGGTTTTCGTGATAATTAGTTTACTTCCTTGTCATTTACGTTCCTTTTTCAAACCTTTCAAAAACCCAAAAAGATACTTTTCTCATAACCAATAATAACACACCTCCCTGCAGTTCCTTTGAGAGATGACTCGATGTTTAAATACTTCGGTTATTAATTTTTATTAGGTTTGCTTTAGTGACAAACAAGTTTTTGTACGAAAGGATTCTTGTTAGTTTAGAAGCTATACTAGTACCGTAATTATTTTTGTGAATTCTTTACCAGCAAAAATCTGTTCGTCATTGGGCTGCTACAATCTTTGCTTTTAGGCTTATATCACTAAATAAAACAATCAAAACTAATTGGATGCTTAATCCAATAAATTAATGTTTGTTATTATCAATAAATTAATTTAATTCTCAACACAACAACATATAATAATTATTTTATAATTTTTTAAAAATACAATGCCACGAGTCAAAGACTTTATATATAATCAATGAGATTATCCTAACTTCAAAAATAGTATGAATTCTTTTTATTAATGCATGTATGATACTAAAACTTTAAATATATTAGATTAATATAAATATCATAATATTATTTTTAGAAGTAATTTTCATTTTAAAAATTTTAATTTCAAATTGCTTATCTGGTGATTATATAATGTATATTTTACTAGGGACAATTATTTATAAAATTAACAAGAGGTTATTATTAGCAATTAAACCTCTAATTTTATAGCTATGTGCAACTTTTTGATGTTATATATGTATGTATGTATGAATGTCTATTTCTTTGTTGTATGAAAATGCTATTCTGAAGGTTGTGGTAGGTTTAGAGAAAGGAGGTTGAATCTATGCCTTCCTTTTCAGTTGCTGTTATGACCCTTTTCAAACAAACTTTTAATTCTACTTCTGTTTGTACTCAGTAGAGGAAATTTATGAGACAATTTATTTTTGTCTCATGAATATCAGAAAACAGAACAAAGCAGAGAAGAAAAAAGCTAACACCAGCATGTATCCTGGTTCGGTTGTCGTGTGCTATGCAACCTACGTCCAGTCTCCTCCACAACAATGGAGGAATTTTCACTATAGTTAAAAGTATTACATACACCAATTCCACAGGATTGACCCAATCCTTTCACACTCAAATTCTAACCTAACTTGACATGCTAATACCTAACTCTTTACTCTTAGTGCTAACCCAACTAAGAAAGGGATACCTTATAGGTACAAGATACAAGACATAGACATACCTAAAAAAATCAGAAAATAACTCTAGGCTTTTCACTCAAGTGTATCACTCAGCCTTTCTCCACTCATGGCTTTTACTTGAGTTCTCTCACTATGCCTTTTTTCTCACAAGAAATTACAGAAAGATAAACATAGAAAAGTACATTACAATCTGTAAAACATGAAGGATATTGACTTCATCAACAGCCTTTTTGCTATGTGATAAACCAGATTTGCAAACCTCAGATTAAGTTCTTCAGTATTGGTCGAATGCTTCTTTGAAAGAAATAATTATCCAAGTAGAGGAACTTCTTCACAGAACACAACTCACTAAATTCAGGTTTTCTCTCCTTGGTTTCTGAATGAACAACAAACCTCTTTTATCTCCTTGCATGTTGCTTGGTTGCTCTCCCTAGATCAACTTCTTGAGTCTTGAGCTTCACCAACCCAGCCGTTCATTTTTTCCCAGTAATCCTCAAAATGGGACTTTGCTTCTGACTTCTCTATCTTGATCGAAAGCCACATTATCAGCAGAAAATGATTTCTTCAATGGTAAACCCAGATCTTGACCATTGAAATACAACTTGGTCCCCAAGATATATTCTCAACCATTGATGCACAGTAGTGAGGAACAGAAATCCTCTTTTACATATAGCTCAAAACGGAGTGGCAGAGAGTTGAAGATGAAGAGAAGAAAGTATGATGTATGTAAAAGGAAATGGGTTACCTTTACTCTAAGCTTGATTTGGTTTGAACTTGCAGATTTGACCTCAGCCTTTCTTACCTAACCTTCTCTTTCTTTCTTCTTTCATGACTAGCTTAGGAACTCTTTCTTACTTTTTCTGAGTTCTGTGATTTGACCGAGACAAAGAAGAGAGGAACGTTGCTTTGGAAGAAAGATGGAGAGATTTGAAATCAACTTGGGCTTGGATCGGTTTCTTCTTATGTTCAGCCCATTGGTTTCTTTGGCTTTGTTTCTTTTGGGCTCCACTTGACTAACCAACCCATTAGCCTTGATGTTTTATTTTTATTCCATTTTGGGCTGCTAGAGAAAGTTTTGGCCTGCAATATTTAATAAATAATTAGCAACATATAATTATTATTACTCAACACTAGTTATTTATTTTATCCAAAACTAATGTTTGTCATCACTAATTAATTTAGTTAATTTCTTAACTCAATAATCTCCCCCTTGATGACAAACATATTTAAAATAAAATTAAAAAAGAAATGAATTTGAGTAAGATTGAGAAACTTCCCTTTGAATGATGTTACTTCCTTTTATGTTGCTCCCCCTTTCCTTTTCAAGAGTGGCTCCCCCTGGATTTATGCTCTTCTATCTCTTCTTTCCTGTTTATATATACTTATTTGGAACCAAATAGATACCATATACAAACCAAAGATGCAGCATACAGTTATAGTTTTTAACAGCTCATGACCGATCATTACTTGAGTCAGAACAGAGCATTAAAACTTCAGGGTCAGGGTTAAAGCAGCAACATAACATAAAACAAGTTTTCAAACTCATGCTAGAATGATCACAACAGTAGAAAACATTTGCAAATTCATGCCAAAATCATTATAGCGGCAGCAATTAACTAAAATAATTGATCAAGTATATACACAATTCTGCTGCTTCATCATGCGCTATTACTCCCCCCTTTTGTCATCAAGGGTGGATAATAAGCAAGATCAACAAAAACATCACCATAAATCCTGCAAGAAAAAGTTAGAGCACAGTTCAAAGTTTAACCTAAATTATCAACAGTGCAATATAAGTCAAAGTTATTACAGTCATCCAAGATAAAAAAATAGTCCAACAGTAGCAAAAAAACAGAATTCATGATACAAAAAGAGAGCAGCAGCAACAGTTTTTATGAGACAAATCTAGGCATCAGAGCCATTCCCCTCCGAACCAGCTTCCTCTTCATCATCAGTGGCAGGGTCTTTATCCTTTTGAAGGTTATCAATGAAAGTCATGAAATAGCCACTTGATCCCTTGATTTCCGGAGGAAGTTCTCATGTTTGCTGGCTAGCTTTTTGTGCTCCTTGCTCATTTCAATCATGTGATTAGACTGTGAGACAAACTCCTGAACAACATCCTTGACAACATTCAGCAAAGCATATTTTTGGCTTGTAGAGATGGAGGTACCCTCGGTGGAAAGAGGAGGAGATTCCTCAGGGACAAAGTCATCATCTTCATTCTCTAAGACCACCCTCTCAGATCTAGTAGGTCCTTTTTGCTGTTTCACTGCACTACCTCCCTTTAGATATGAATGTCTATTTTGATAATCCTCACTGGTCAAGTCAACACCAAAATACTCAAATATGCAAGTTAGAAATATGCCATAAGGAAGTGCTTTGTCTTTTTCACTCCTAACAGAGTCAAACATGTATCTAACCATCAAATATGCAAATGAAATTTCAAATTTGGTGAGAAGGGCATATAAAACAAGAGTATCAGTGTAGGAAACTCTTTGATATGAACCACTTTGAGGAAGTATGATGTGGTTGACCATTCGGTGCAACTGAGCACGTTCATATCCAAGGGCTTTGTGAGTGGGTGTAATGCCATCAATCAAGGAAACATGTTCACAAATATTAGTCAAAACATCATGGTAGGAAATACCAACTCCTTCATCCCACTTAACAGACGCATAAGCACAAGGCCCAACATCAGTGTACTTCAATGAATCACTGATTGTTTCATTATTTAGAACTATGTCTCGGCCCTTTACATATGAGTGAACAATGCCTTCATGATATATCATGTTAGCATAAAATTCTTTGACCAAAAAAGGATAAATAGGCTTTTTGATGTCAAAAAGATGATTCCAGTCCAGAAATTCCAAGTCCTCAACAAAGGGAAAATCTTCTCTTTTCAAAGTTGGCAAATCGGCTAGAAAAGAAGGACACAGGGTACGATATTTAATCACTCCATCATAAAAGTCATTATTCATGGTAGATTTGAATCTATAAGGGTTATAGTTCGAATGAGAGGTCAAAAAATGAGATTTGTGATCAAAAGGACCAATGTCTGGTTCTCTAACTGATTTAAGAGGAACTCGAGTTTTACCTCGCTAAGAACGTAATGGAACAGACCTAGACTTTGGTTGTATGGGCTCAGATGGAGGTTCAGGCGTGGCTGGTCGCTTCCCCTTGGATGAACTCGGCTTCGACGACCCTGGTTTGGATGTTGGCTCCTTCGAAGGTGGAGGGTTTGGCGCTGACTTGGCTGAAGAAGGGAACCTTGAAGGGTTCTTAGTGCGAGCCATGGGATCGGTTCATGGAGGAGAGGTAGGAGGAGAAGGTAAGGGTGTGAAGGTTTGGTCTTGGGAGCGAGTTGAAGGATTTGTGGGAAGCTTGTAAACTTTTTCACGATGAGGCCTTTTAGCAATGGTTTTCTTTCTCATTTGGTTAGTTTCAGGCTTTTGAGGGAAGAGAAGCAGTAAAGATAATGGAGGAAACCGAGGAGTTGAGGAGAAGTTAATAAAGGGAAGAGGGAGAGTGTTGGTAACCGTACCCAAAAGAAGTTTTTCACAAACCATGCAACTGCATCACCTTTTGAAATGACTTGAAAAGACATGACCTCATAAAAGAAAGATTTTATTTGATTTTAAAATAAAATAGGAAATAAATTTTAAGTTTTGAAAACCCTTTTTGAAAAAAAATTAAATCAACCTGAAAATCTTTTTGGACTAGAAAACAATAAATGAAACCATATCAAAAAGAAATTTAAACACTCGAGCCAAAAAATATCAACCAAACAAAAATTGTAACATTCATATTTGGGCCCAGAGGTGGTTTGAATTAAGGAAACACATAGGACCACCCATGATCTGAATATTTTGAGGTTGGCCTAGATCAACCTTCACTTGCAACAAGCCCAGAACACGTTGATTGAAGGGAACTAATCTTCACTTGCCCAGAATTGTCTCATACCTTTTTATGAGACAAAAAAATTCTAACAAACATATCAGCAACTTGTAAACAAGGAATCATAGCTTAAAATCCCTAGACTAGTCCTAAGAGTACAGAATCTGTCCTCAGCAAGTGATTTTGTGAAAATATTTGCTAATTGCACCTCCGATTTAACAAATTGAATGCTAATATCCCCCTTTTAAACATATTCTCTTATTGAGTGAAATCTCACTTCAATATGTTTAGTCCTAGAGTACAAGACTGGATTTTTAGAAATATTAATGGCACTCATATTATCACACAATAGGGGTATATTTTCAGCATTTAACTTATAATCAGCAAGTTGTGTTTTTAACCACATAAACTGAGAACAACATGAAGAAGCAGCTATATACTCAGCCTCAACAGTGGATAAAGCCACTGTTGGCTGCTTTTTACTTGACCAAACATTTAAGGACTTTCCAAGGAAGCAACATAAGCCTGAAGTGCTCTTTCTATCAACTCTATCACCAGTAAAATCTACATCACAATAACCAACTGCAGAAAAATCATCAATCTTAGGATACCATAGACCAAAATTGGATGTGCCATGAACATATCTAATGATCCTCTTAATTGCAGAAAGATGAGACTCTTTAGGTTTAGATTTGAATCTTGAACACATTCCAACACTTTGCACAATATCGGGTCTAGAGGAAGTTAAGTACATAAGAGAGCCAATCATTCCTCTATACCTAGTCTCATATACATTTTTCTCAGTTTCTCCCTTATCTAATTTTGAACTAGGGTGCATGGGAGTTCCCATGGGTTTGGCATTTTCCATACCAAATTTCTTAACTAGTTCTTTGGCATACTTCTCTTGATGAATGAAAATACCATTTTCAGTTTGTTTAATTTGCAGCCCAAGGAAAAAATTAAGTTCACCCATCATACTCATGTCAAATTCACTTGTCATGAGTTTTCCAAATTCAAAATAAAGGGATTCATTGGCTGATCAAAGATAATGTCATCAACATATATTTGGACTAGAATGAAAGAATCATTAGAATTCTTGATAAATATAGTTGTGTCTGTGGTGCCTTTTTGAAAACCATTTTTCAAAAGAAAAGAGCTAAGCCTCTCATACCAAGCTCTATGAGCTTGTCTTAAACCATAGAGAGCTTTTGATAATTTGAAAACATAGTTGGAATGCTCTTTATTTTCAAAACCAGGTGGCTACTCCACATACACTTCTGTATCTATCACACTATTCAAAAATGCACATTTCACATCCATTTGATATAATTTAAAACCACAAAATACAGCATAAGCTAAGAGAAGTCTTATGGCTTCCATTCGGGCAACAGGGGCAAAGGATTCATCAAAGTCTATCCCTTCTTCTTGGTCATATCCTTGTGCCACTAGCCTTGCTTTGTTTCTTGCAATGCTACCATCCTCTCCTAGCTTGTTCTTAAATATCCACTCGGTGTCGGTCACTTTCTTTCCATTCGGCCTTGGAACCAAAGTCCACACTTCGTTCTTCTCAAACTCAAGAAGCTCATCCTCCATTACTTTTACCCAAGAGGGGTCACTAAGGGATTCTTTGACATTCTAAGGATCCATTTGAGAGAGAAAGATAATGTTTGTCTCTTGACGATCGGATTCTTGCTAGTAAAGAATTTCACAAAAATATAATCACGTTGTAGGTATAGTTTCTAAACCAACAGAGAATCCTTTCGTGCAAAAGTTTTGGTTGTCACAAGTAACAAACCCCTAATAAAATTGATAACTGAAGTATTCAAACCTTGGGTCGTCTTCTCAAGGAATTGCAGGGAGGTGTTCTTATTATTGGTTATGGAAAAAGTATCTTTTTGGGGTTTTTAAATAGGTTGAACAAGAAAAGTAAATTGCAAGAAATTAAATTAATAACTAATAAAGCTCTTGGCAAGGTATGAGAACTGGAACTCCTATCCTAGTTATCCTTATCAATTGTGATGAGAATTGGCTTTTGCTCCCACTTGGTCAACCTCTAACTATGAATGTATAAATTACTCAACCAAAGCTAAGAGTGTAAAAAGTGAAATTAAAATCATAAATATGAAATACCTCAAATTGCAATAAATAGAAAATCGAATTAAACATGAGAATTCATAAACCAAATAGCAACATAAAGTAATCAAAAAGGGAAAGTAAATAAACTAAAGTACTAGAAGAAAATGTAGAAGAGAAAACTAAATAAGAAAAGCTAATCCTAAAACCCTAAAACCTAAGAGAGCGGAGAGAGCCTCTCTCTCTCTAGAAACTACATCTAATCCTAAAATTGTGAATAATGAATGTTGTGTATGAATTGTTGAATGAATGGATGGATTCTCCCACTTTATAGCCTCTAATCTGTGTTTTCTAGGCCGAAAATTGGGTTAAAAACAGCCCAAAAATTGCCCCAGCGGTTTCTGTAAATTCTGCTGATCGCACATGTCACGTGTACACGTCGTCCACACGATCGCGTCATCCAGGGTTTTTCCTTGCCACGCGTACGCGTCATCCATGCGTTCGCGTTATCCGTGCAGATTTCAATCCACGCGTTCGCGTTAGGCACACAAATGCGTCACTGCGATTTTCTCCATTTCGCGCGGTCGCATGAGCCATGCGTCCGCATCGGTGTTCGCTGGTCATCTCCTTGACTTCTTGTGTTCCTTCCATTTTTGCAAGCTTCCTCTCCATTCTCTAGGTCATTCCTGCCCTATGAAACCTGAAACACTTAACACACGGATCACGGCATCGAATGGTAATAAGAGAGGATTAAACATAGCAATTTTAAACTCCAAAGAAGCATGTTTTCAATCATAGCACAAAATCAGGAAAGAAAACGTAAACTCATGCAATTAGTATGAATAAGTGTGCAAAGACTTGATAAAAACCACTCAATTAAGCACAAGATAAACCATAAAATAGTGGTTTATCAACCTCCCCACACTTAAACATTAGCATATCCTCATGCTAAGCTCAAGAGAAGCTATATGAGTGAAGAGGAATGGTAGAGAGTATGAAATGCAACCTATCTATATGAATGCAACTACATGCAAAAATGATTCTCCCTACTTGGTAAAAAGTACACAAATCTTTCAAGAACAAATATGAACTGGATTTCACTAATTCAAATCACAAAATAAAGTACAAGTAAACTTGCAGAAGAAAATAGCTCATGAAAGCCGGGAACAAAGAATCGAGCATCAAACCCTCACTGGAAGTGTATGCACTCTAATCACTCAGGTGTTTAAGGTTCGATCTCTCAATTCTCTACTAACCTTGCTTTCTAAGGCTTGCTCTTCATCTAACAATCAACAAAAATTTAATGCACAAAATACACATATCAAGAGGTCTTTTAAGGGTTGTAATGGGGTTAGGGTCAAGGTAGGATTGTATTTGGTTAAGTGGACTAAAATCTGAATCCTTAATTAACTTAAACTTCTCCCACCTAACTTAAGACAATCCATGTAATCACAATACAAGATCTAACTACCCATTAACTATGTTTACCACATATTCATGCATCCCAAATTTAAATACAACTCATATGCATTGATATTATTACTTAACCTGGGGCATTTTGTCCCCTTTTTTATTATTATTTTTTTCTTTTCTTTTTCTCTCTTTTCTTTTATTTCTCTTTTTTCTTTTCTTAATCTATTTTTTTCTTTCCTTTTTCAATGCATATGATTAAGATATTGAATGCATGAACATATTCTTGACATTTTTCACATTTTCACATAAAGTTTAACATACTCAATTCCCAAACCAAACGTTTTCAAAACCACTTTTCCCACACTTAAATCATAAGCACTCTCACTAGTCTAAGCTAACCAAGGATTCAAATTAAGGACATTATTATTTTCTGCTTAGAGTTAATGATGTGGTAAAATAAAGAATAAAAGGGGTAAAATAGGCTCAAAATTAGTTTGCAAAGGATAATGAAAGGTTAAGGCCATATGGGTATGTAAGCTGAGTGAAATACGGCCTCAATCATATAAGTATATGCATACATTAAACCATGGAAATATAGAATTAAGCAAGATATAGATCACAATTTTAGAGAGAACAACACACACCAAAAAAATAAAATATTGGTTGATAAAATGCAACCAATCAAATAAGCTCAAAATCTTACGGGTTTTGTGTGTTCGAGCTCTAAACCATGTTCCAAAATAATATTTCTTCAAACAAGTTTTTCAAAAAAATTTTCAATTTAAATTAGTAAAATATTATAAAATGAAGTCATGAAAAGAAATTTGTTACTTTAACCAAGTAGTGATAAAATATGCACAAAATCAAGCAACGTGCAATCAAATTAATGCAAATGCAACAACTAACAAGGAAAATAAAACATTGGTGTTGAGAAGAAAATAACTAACCCATGGAAGTCGGTATCGACCTCCCCACACTTAAAGATTGCACCGTCCTCGGTGCATGCAGAGATGTACAAGTGGACGGGTGGCTCCAACTGATGCTTTTCTCCAATGATTGTGCAGATGGACTTGTTTGTCACCCATGTAGACTCTTCCTTTACCCCTCTTTGGTGGCTAGCCTAAAAGAAGATGAAAGGGAAGAAAAGTAACCCAGAAATAAAGATAAGAAAACAAATAAAGTATGGTTAGGTTAATGCCAAATAATGAGGGTCTCAATTACATGGTAGCTACAACATGCAAGTGAGAGAACAATAGAAGCACATGGCATATCAATAGTGCAAGAATTGCAACAAAGGGGCAAAGAGTGTGGGTAATGCAAGATAGTATAAGCTCATGTCAATGCAAAAGTAATACAAGTATCATAACAGATGAGCATTGACTTAAATAATATTATCCAACAGTGGAAAACAAGTCACTAAGCACCAAAATAATACTAGAAAAGATATAACAGCTGAATATGAACAAGTAACACCAATGTAAAAAGAATAACTTTAGAAAAGAAAATAAAAATATGCACAAAATTAAAATATAATGAATGAAAGTATGCAAATAAATTAAATAAAATAGAATAGAAGTGAAGAAGGATGAGAAGTTAAAGAGATAAAGAAGAAGTAAGTAAGAACGGAGGAAGGAAAAATTAGGATTGGGGAAGAAAAGATAAGATTTTTGGCGCTGATCTGGATAGGATGTGCGGCGCAGGCGATGCAGACGCGTGGAGCACACGATCACGTGGTGGGTGATAAGTTCAGATGACGTGAACGCGTGGGTCACGCGCACGCGTGGGTCACGCGCACGCGTGGGTCACGCGCACGCGTGGGTCACGCGCACGCGTGGGTCACACGCACGCGTGACTTGATTTGTGCTATTGGCGCGAGTGTAGCCTTGCGTACGAACAACTCTCTGTTCTAAATGCACATTGCCAAAAATTTGGGTGACGCGTGCGCGTGGGTGACGTGAACGTGTGCATGGCCTTTCTTTTAAAATGACACGGACGTGTAGGACACGCGTTCGCGTGGTAGGGCTTGTGCTTCTATCATGGTTCCAGCCCCACTCTAGCACAATTTGTTGCCATACACCCATTTACGTCGATTTCGCAGGGTCAAGCGTGCGCGTGGGTGACGTGCACGCGTGGATGGCTGGATTCGCAAAGGACACGGACGCGTCAGGGACACGTTCGCATGAGCGAGTTTGTGCCTGAGGCACGCCTCCAGCCATGCTCCCGTGTGACTTTCTGTTCAATCTCCTTTATTGCTAATTCTCCTTTGATGCGGACGCGTCAGCGACGCTGTCGCGTCGCGTGCGATTTTTTTTTAATATGCAGAATGCAGAATGCAATACTTATATGGATGTTATAAATAATTCCAGGTTCAATAAAATAGAATAAAATAAAATAAAACTTAAAAACAAACAAAACAAAATAAAAATTGAAATTGAAAAAGGAATGATCATACCATGGTGGGTTGTCTCTCACCTAGCACTTTTAGTTAAAGTCCTTAAGTTGGACATTGAACTCTCTGTTATGGTGGCTTGTGCTTGAATTCATCCAAAAATCTCCACCAATATTTGGAATTCTAGTAGCCTCCGGGATCCCAAACTAGGCGCAGAAAGCCTTCAAGCAAGTTAAAGCAGGTGACAAGGCCCCAAGAGTATTGATTGCTAGACTGAATTGCGGGGTCCCAAATCTTGCTTTTGCACCCGTCTTCTTGTTGAGCAATATTGTTCCATCTGGGGGCAAGCAATCTAAATTCTCACTGAAGCAGTCAAACAACATCCTAGACCCATTCAGTTGAGCTCTACACCATCCTTTGCGTTTAAACTTTGAGCACACGACCATGTTGAACCTTGCTTGAAAACTCCAACCACTAACCATCTTCCTTTTACTCTCAATGCCACAAAGAGCTCTAAGTTGACCATCCATCTCTAGTAGCCCATATTCAAGTGGGAAAGTAAAGATTAAAGATAAGAATTTTACCCACTTGAATGTTGTATTGGACGGTAATGGCTTTGGGTAATGTTGGTATTTTGAAATTTGAATTTTGAATTTTGGAATTTAAATATTTGAAATTTGAAATTTGATTTTGAAATAAAATAAGATAAGATTTTGAAAAAGATTTAAATTTTGAAATTTAAAACTAAGATAAGATAAGATAAAAATTTTTAAAATAAAAATCTAAATTTTTTTATAATTTTTGAAAAAATAAATTAAAATAAAGAGAAAAGATATTTTTGAAATTAATGAAGAAAGAGAAAAACAATAAAATGACACCAAACTTAGAATTTTTAGATCAAAGCAAAGAAAACAAACAAGAAAAATATTTACAATAACCAATAATAAGGCACACGTTTGCAATTCCCCGGCAACGGCGCCATTTTTGACGATCGGATTCTTGCTGGTAAAGAATTTCACAAAAATATAATCGCGTTGTAGGTATAGTTTCTAAACCAATAGAGAATCCTTTCGTGCAAAAGTTTTGGGGTTTTTAAATAGGTTGAACAAGAAAAGTAAATTGCAAGAATTAAATTAATAACTAATAAAGCTCTTGGCAAGGTATGAGAACTAGAACTCCTATCCTAGTTATCCTTATCAATTGTGATGAGAATTGGCTTTTGCTCCCACTTGGTCAACCTCTAACTATGAATGTATATTAAGTGGAGAAATCAATTTGATTCCTCAAGTCCTAGTCAATTCCTAAGAAAAGACTAGAGTTAGGGGAATTCAAATCAATCAGCAAAGAATTCTAATTTTCAATCATCAGCTGAGTTTGATAACTCAAGTGTCACCAATTACTCAACCAAAGCTAAGAGTGTAAAAAGTGAAATTAAAATCATAAATATGAAATACCTCAAATTGCAATAAATAGAAAATCGAATTAAACATGAGAATTCATAAACCAAATAGCAACATAAAGTAATCAACAAGGGAAAGTAAATAAACTAAAGTACTAGAAGAAAATGTAGAAGAGAAAACTAAATAAGAAAAGCTAATCCTAAAACCTAAGAGAGGAGAGAGCCTCTCTCTATCTAGAAACTACATCTAATACTAAAATTGTGAATAATGAATGTTTTGTATGAATTGTTGAATAAATGGATGATTCTCCCACTTTATAGCCTCTAATCTGTGTTTTATGGGCCGAAAACTGGGTCAAAAACAGCCCAGAAATTGCCCCCAGCGGTTTCTGTAAATTCTGCAGATTGCGCATGTCACGCGTACGCGTCGTCCACGCGATCGCGTCATCCAGGGTTTTTCCTCGCCACGCGTACGCGTCGTCCATGCGTTCGCGCCATCCATGCAAATTTCAATCCACGCGTTCGCGTCAGGCACGCGAACGCGTCAGTGCGATTTTCTCCATTTCGCGCGGTCGCGTGAGCCATGCGTCCACGTTGGTGTTCGCTGGTCATCTCCTTGACTTCTTGTGTTCCTTCTATTTTTGCAAGCTTCCTCTCCATTTTCTAAGCCATTCCTGCCCTATGAAACCTGAAACACTTAACACACGGATCACGACATCGAATGGTAATAAGAGATGATTAAACATAGCAATTTTAAAGTCCAAAGAAGCATGTTTTCAATCAAAGCACAAAATCAAGAAGGAAAACGTAAACTCATGCAATTAGTATGAATAAGTGTGCAAAGACTTGATAAAAACCACTCAATTGAGCACAAGATAAACCATAAAATAGTGGTTTATCATCTCTTCATTGGCCTTTCTAGTTGAGGACCGAGTTCTAACCCCATGAGAGACGTCCCCAATAACAAATTCATCAGGATAATTCTTCAAGAATCTCCATTCACGAGGTCTAGTTGACCGGAGGCAGAATTAGTCACCAAGGGATTCTGGGTACTGCTGGTTTCAAGATCTCCTTCAGATTCATGAGACAAAATGGAATTGTCTCTCGAATTTTCAGCAGCTATAGTTTCTGGTTCAGCTTGTCCAGAATTTTCATTTTCATGATTTTGAGCAGTTTCATTGTCCTTTTGAACTTGATTCCCTGCATCACAATCTTCTAAAATACTTTGAACCAAGTTAGTATCACATAATGTAATATGTACGGACTCCTCAATAATCCTAGCATCTTGATGGTAAACTCTATATGCTTTACTAGTTGTGGAATATCCTACAAACAAACACTCATACACCTTTGGATCAAACTTTTCCAGTTTATCCTTGTTATTTAAAACAAAATATTTGCATCCAAAGATGTGCAAGTAATCTAAGTTTGGTGGGTAACCTTTCCAAAGTTCAAAGGGGTTTTCTTCAAAAATTTCCTTATGATTGTTCTATTCAAAATGTGGCAAGCCATGATGACTGCTTCAGCCCAAAGGAATTTCGGAACATTACTCTCACAAAGCATAGCTCTTGTCATCTCTTTGTATGCTTTTATTTCTTCTTTCCACAACACCATTTTGTTGTGGTGTCCTTGGACAAGAGAAGTTGTGAGATATTCCAAATTCCTCACAAAAGGATTCAAATAAATTATTTTCAAATTCAGTTCCATGATCACTTCTTGTTCATACCCTGGGTCGAGCTGTCCGACCCGAAATGTTCTACAGACAAAGCGACCGACCTCTTCAGGTCAGGACAAACCGACCTCCTCTCAAAGAGCTCAGCCAAATCACAGGAAAGCCTAATAAAGGGCCCAAATAGAGGAACACGACCCCAATCCAAAGGCAGCCCAAGCCTATAGAGATAAAGGTGGTTCCCATGAAAGATAAAGATAAAGATAAAAGACAAGGAGCGAGATCCATTCACCAAGGAGATCATGAAGACAAAAATCCCAAAGGACTTTAAACTCCCAGACATGACCTTATACAACGTCACTACAGATCCCAGCCATCATCTCAGCAACTTCAGAAGCAAAATGTATCTCACCGACGCCTCAGATGTAGTTCGTTGCAAAGCCTTTCCAACTACTTTAACAAAAATAGCAATTAGATGGTTCGACAACCTCCCTCCTAGGTCCATCTCAAGTTTCGACGACATGGCTAAGAAATTCCTGGCCAGATTCTCCATCCAAAAGGACAAAGCTAAACATGCTCCGTGCTTACTGGGAATCAGACAAGGAGAACGGGAAACCCTGCATAACTACATGGAGAGATTCAACAAGACATGCATGGATATACAGAACCTTCCAACAGAAGCCGCTATTATGGGCCTTATTAATGGCTTGCGATAAGGGCCCTTTAGTCAATCTATATCAAGGAAGTACCCTACATCTCTGAACGAGGTGCAGGAACGAGTGGAAAAGTACATCAACATGGAGGAAAACTCCCGATTAGGAGAGATCTCGAAGGCCGGGTTCACCCCTTGGGATAAAGACAAAGATTCCAGAAAGAAGGAAGATCGACATGGAGAGAAAATCAAAAAATACCACAATTACACCCCTCTTCGGGTGTCTCTTGTGGATGTATATAGAGAGGTTTGCAACACGAAAAAAATACCACCAACTCGACCTCTCAAAGGCAAAAAATGAGGAGGAAACCGGGCTGAATATTGTGAATACCATCGGATCCGCGGGCACTCCACCAATGAGTGTTTTGACTTAAAAAATGTCATAGAAAAGCTTGTACGAGAAGGAAAGCTAGATCGATATCTGGCCACCCATGATGATAAACAAAGAAAAAGAAGAAGAGCGGAAGATATCAGACCAACCGCACGATCATCTCGAATGCCAGAAAGACATGTCCATATAATACACGGCAGATTTACCGGGGGAGGAATATCTAAATCATCTTGCAAAAGACATCTCAAAGACGTATATCACGTCGCAGGAAAGGAGGAAGCACCCGACATCCCGGCGATCACTTTTACCAAAGAAGACGCATCTGGCATCGCATCAGGGCATGACGATCCCATGGTCATCACTATTATACTGGCAAACGCAAATCTTCACCGCACGTTGATAGACCAGGGGAGCTCCGTCGATATCTTATTCAATACTGCTTTCGACAAACTCGGCTTGGAAGAAAAAGAACTCAGAGCATATCCGGACAGCCTGTTCGGGCTAGGAGATACCCCAGTTCAACCGATGGGATACATCTCGCTCCACACAACTTTCAGAAAAGGAAGTCAGTCAAGAACACTTAAAATAGATTACATCGTAGTCAACGTAAGTTTAGCTTACAATGCCCTAATAGGTCGGACAACGTTAAATCAGCTCGGCGCAATAGTCTCGACTCTGCATCTGTGCATGAAGTTTCCAACTGCAGGAGGAATAGCCACGATAAAGGCAGATCAGAAGATGGCGCGCCGCTATTACAATGAAAGTCTAAACCTCATTTCCACACAATCAAGCTCGGTGGAGTTTGGAGGCGGTAGGAGCTCCGCCCACAACCTGAAGGAGAAATAGAGAAAATCCAGATCGGGGACACCCCGGACCAAACAACCAACATCGGCACACTTCTAAAAGGAGACATAAAAGAATCACTCATACAGTTTCTATGAGACAATGCCGACCTCTTTGCGTGGAAGGCTGCAGACATGCTAGGCATTGATCCCAAACTAATGTGCCACAAGCTAGCAGTCTACCCAGGATCTTGGTCGGTACAACAAAGGCACAGAAAGCTATGACCAGAACGCTCTCAAGCCGTGGAAGAACAGGTACGAGCTCTACTGGAGGCAGGTTTCATAAGAGAAGTCAAATACCGGCTATGGCTTGCTAATGTCGTATTGGTAAAAAAGTCAAACGGGAAGTGGAGAATGTGCACTGACTATACCGATCTCAACAAAGCCTGCCCGAAAGATCCTTATCCGCTCCCAAACATCGACGCTCTGGTAGATGCCTCCTCCGAATATAAATACCTCTCCTTCATGGATGCATACTCAGGATATAACCAAATCCCAATGTACCCACCCGACCAAGAAAAAACCTCATTCTTAACCCCAAAGGCAAATTACTGCTACATTATTATGCCCTTCGATCTTAAAAACGTGGGAGCCACTTACCAAAGATTAATGAACAAAGTTTTTTTGGATCACATCGGAAAGATCATGGAGGTCTACGTAGATGACATCCTATTGAAGACGCAAAATGAAGAGATGTTATTATCCGACCTGACACAAGTATTCAACACTATAAGACGACACGGCATGTGACTCAATCCCGCAAAATGTACCTTCGCAGTAGAAGCTGGTAAATTCTTGGGTTTTATGATCACACAGAGAGGAATCGAGGCAAACCCGGACAAGTGTAGGGCCGTACTCGACATGAAAAGTTCGACTTGTATCAAAGAGGTACAACAACTCAATGGGAGGTTGGCAGCCTTATCCAGATTCCTGACTCGATCAGCAATAAGATCTCTCCCCTTCTACGCCACTCTAAGGAAGGGAAAGGAGTTTGAATAGACAGTAGAATACAAGCAAGCCTTCTAAGACTTCAAAAAATTCCTGGGACGGCCACCTATATTAAGTCGGCCACGGGAAGGAGAACCACTCATATTGTACCTCGCTGTGGAAAATCGGACAATAGCTTCAGCACTGGTTCGAGAAAACAAAAGTGGCCAACAATCCATATACTTTATCAACAAAGCATTACAAGGATCCGAGCTGAACTACCAGAAAATAGAAAAGTTCGCTTACGCTCTCATAATAACATCTCGATGACTTCGCCCATATTTCCTGTCTCACAACATTAAAGTTCGGACCAACCAGCCCATAAAAGGGATCTTACAAAAAACAGACTTGGCAGGAAGAATCTTGCAATGGGCAGTCAAGTTGTCCGAATTTGACCTTCAATACGAAGCTCGGACGGCCATCAAATCTCAATATCTGGCCGACTTCATTGCGAAATTTACAGACACACCGGAAATCCCCACAGAATGGAATCTATATGTGGATGGCTCCTCAAATAAAACAAGAAGTGGCGCAGGCATAATAATTGAAAGCGATCAGGGAACCCAAATCGAACTCTCCCTCAAATTCGGGTTCCCTGCCTCAAACAATCAAGCGGAATATGAGGCACTACTAGCTGGTTTGAAGCTGGCTAGGGAGGTTAGAGCTCAAAAACTTATCATCTTCAGCGATTCACAGGTAGTTACTTCACAAATAGCAGG
The DNA here is from genome assembly GCF_000817695.3 of Arachis duranensis. Taxonomy (NCBI): domain Eukaryota; kingdom Viridiplantae; phylum Streptophyta; class Magnoliopsida; order Fabales; family Fabaceae; genus Arachis; species Arachis duranensis. The sequence continues at coordinate 47,291,550 of NC_029774.3, forward strand.
AAGCTACCAAGCCAAAGATCCCACTATGAAAAAGTACTTGGACAAAACCAGGGAACAGCTTGGACAACTCAGAGAGTATGAGACTCATCACATACCCCGAGAATAAAATGCCCGAGCCGATGCACTCTCAAAACTAGCCAGCACCAAACCAGGAGGCAACAATAGAAGTCTCATACAAGAAATTCTACAAAATCCATCAATCTCAAAAGAAAAAAAGATCCTAGCCATAACAGGTCATGATCAGGGATGGATGACTCCCATAATTAACTACCTCAGAACAAAAGCTCTCCCCACATATGAGAAAGAGGCAAAGAGGTTAAAATGAGAAGCACAATACTACACCATCACAAACAATACTCTATACAAAAGAGCGATTTCAATACCACTGCTAAAATGCGTGCCGACTTCCAACACAAAAGATGTCCTAGAAGAAGTACACAGTGGCATTTGTGGCAATCACCTCAGAGCGTAGGCACTCACCAAAAAAGTACTTCGGGCATGATTTTATTGGCCAACTCTACGAAAAGAAGCCACAGAATTTGTAAGGACATGTTCACCATGTCAGAAGCATGCCAACTTTCACACCGCTCCGCCAGAGCAACTCATTAGCATAACCTCACCTTGGCCATTCGCAAAATGGGGACTCGATCTCCTCGGACCCTTTCCTCAAGGATCAGGACAAGTCAAATTCCTCATAGTAGGAATAGACTACTTCACAAAATGGATCGAAGCAGAACCCCTAGCCAATGCCACAGCTCAAAGAAGTCGGAAATTCCTATATAGAAACATCGTCACAAGGTTCAGAGTTCCATACCCCATCACTACAGACAATGGTACCCAGTTCACAAACGCAGGCTTTAGAAAACTAGCGGCTGACCTGAATATAAAACAACAATTCACATCTGTTGACCACCCCCAAGCCAATGGGCAAGCTAAAGTTGCTAACAAAGTTATATTAGCATGGTTAAAACGAAGATTACAGAATGCAAAGGGAGACTGGGCTGAGGAGCTTCCGCAAGTCCTATGGGCATATCAAACGACTCCACATTCCACGACAAAGGAATCACCTTTCCGATTAGCTTACGGAATGGAGGCAATGATCCCAGTGGAGGTCGAAGAAGGATCACCCAGAGTAATCCATTTTAGCAAAAAAGCCAATTCCCAACTTCAAAGGGAAGAGCTCGACTTACTTCCGGAATTCTGAGAAAGAGCTCGGATAAGGGAAGAGGCATTGAAACGACGAATGGCCTCCAGATACAACCGAAAAGTAATACAGCGGGCCTTTGCTGAAGACGACCTCATCCTAATCCGAAATGACATAGGAACAACTCGACCTGGAGAAGGAAAACTGGCAGCAAACTGAAAAGGACCCTTCCAAGTCATAGAAGTACTGGGAAAGGGCTACTACAAGCTTTCCGAACTCAACGAGCGAGAGCTTCCTAGGACATGGCGCGCATGCAACCTAAGAAGGTTCTATAGCTAGGGATGATAAAAGATCTTGGACAAGGCGCACTTTTTTTCCTGAAAAAGTTTTTTTAACGAGGCACCCCGCCAAGACTTACAAATCACCCGACTTAGGAAATTAATTCCTCATGTATATTTGCATTCTCTTTTAATAAAATTGGTTCAGATTCTCTACAAACGCTCAAGTCATATTATTCTGAAAACATTCATCGCCCGATTATAAAGCTACAAATCGACAAAAAGTGAAAACTGAATTCACTGAGCGATCACGGTAAAAACGATGGTTAAAACCCAAAATCTACAAAATCGGCAAAGATGAAAACAGAATAATACAAGAAGTTATAGAAAGTGATCCATAGAAAGGACTTGATGAGGTCCTAATAAAATGGATTGCTATAAAATAACTTAAAGACTGGCCGGCACAAAAAGTCGGACCAGCCACAACAACTCAAGTTAAAAGTAAAGCCCTGGAAAGAGGTCTGGCCAACCCTATAAAAGAGAATTACTATAACTTCGAAGAGCCCGACATGAGGAAGTCGGACTCCTACAGATAAGTTACAAAAGATAATCCTTGAAAGAGACCTAAACAAGGTCCAAGAAAGAGGATTATCAAGTAGCTCGACAGGGCCCGACGTGACAAAGTCAGCCCAGAAAGATAAGTTACAAAAGATAATCCCTAAAAGAGACCTAAATAAGGTCCAAGAAAGAGGATTATCAAGTAACTTGATAGGGCCCGACATGACAAAGCCGTCCCAGAAAGATGTAAAGCTACAAAAGGTAAATCCCCAAAAGAGATCTGAACAAGATCCAAGAAAAAGGATTACCTAGTAACGGAACAGGGACCAACATGAAGAAGTCGGACTAAAGCTACAAAAAGTTATAAAAAGTAATCTGTAAAAAAAGAGACCTGACAAGGTCCAAATAAAACGGATTACTAGAAATAACTTCCAAAAGGACCGACTTGACGAAGTCAGCCCAGAAAGCTACAAAAGTTATACAAAGTAATCCATATAAAAGAGACCAGACAAGGTCCAAACAAAATGGATTACTCAAAATAACTTGGGGCAGACCAACCGACATGAAGAAGCCAACCCATGGCGACCAAAAGCGACAGAGTTATAAAAAGTAAACCCAATGGGTTACTAGAAATAACTCAAGAAACGATCAACTAAGAGAATCAACCAACAGAAGGCGCGTGTCAAAAGGGAGATAACTCGACCTGAAAGACCACGACCTCGCCAAAATCAATCTACAAAGTATTCTATCAAAGAATAATCAAACAAACAACTAGCCTTAAAAGGGACACTTCAACTAAGGCAAGAAATAAACAAAGCACAAAGGTAATCAAAAGAGGTCGGACAATAAACACTCTGAAGATTCCCAGTAAGTGCTAAAGAAAGCTGCAGGCAAGCGTATCACAAAGAAACAATGCAGTTACCATAAAACAAGACTCAAGAGGCCGCTTGAAGTCGACCCCAAGAGCAAGAGAAACTATTTTGTTTTTCAAAACAAAGTTGTTAAAGTAGCAACTGGAGTATCCAAAGTCAGAGATCACAAACTTACAAAAATAAAGAGTTCAAAAGCCCGCAAAAACTGGGTTATACACAAACATATCAGAAAAATTATAGAGGATCCAAAGGCTTCCCAGTAGCAGCATCTTGGGGAGAAGGAGTGTGAGTCTGAAGGGGAACTGCGTCCACTGTCCCGTCATCCCGGTTCAAAATCTGGACGTCTGGATCAAATTCTGGCTGAGTAGCTTCAACTGCCGAGGTTGAGGAAGGCGGGACAACAGAGGCTTTGGTAGAAGTAACTGGAGGAGGGACGACATCATCATCATCATCAGGATCGTCAGCGACAATCTTACCATCCCTAACAATATTGTCCAGACTAATAAGGGAAAGGTCGAGATCTGGCACAAAAACTCGGAATTGCTCTTTCAGACTCTCATAAGCCGCAGTAACACTACCTACGAGATGACTTTGAAGTTCAGAGTAATCGGCCTGAACAGATTCCAACCTACTCCTGAGCTCCATCACCTCTCTATAAGTAGTAACATAGCTATCCTTGTGTTTTTGAGCCGTATCCTCGGCCAGTTACGCAGCAGCCGCCAGACCAACAGCCTGGGCCTTCTCCCCCTTCAACTCTTTTTTTAGCTCAGCCACTTCCACCTCGAGCTCCTCCTTCAAACCCTTAATTCGGTCAAATTCTGATTTTGCCTCCTTCATAAAAGCCTTGGTAGCATGAATAGGAAGATCTTGAGCAGTTCGGTATAAAGCCGCTCCCATGTGTGCCAGAGTAATACCACTCCGAGTAATAAATTCTAAATGACGAAGAATGGATACATCGTCGGTAGGCATGACACTATAGGAAGCAATTTGTTGGTCTACAAACCCAACGGCATCAAAATCGGGAGCACCAAGATTAAACGGCTCGACAATCCGAGGTCTTTTTGGAGGAGGAGCAACTAGAGGAGCAGAGGTACCCACTGAATTCTGAGGCGGGTTGACCAAACGAACCCGGGGAGTCAGGATCATCCTCTTCGGCCCAAGAGAGCTCAGAACAGACGGTCTCGACAAAACTTGGGAGGACCCTTCCCCGACCACCTTGGCCGGGACATTCTGAGCCACGGTAGCCTTCCTCGCCTTCTTAAAAGCCTTCAGTGAATCATTATTCTTCGACATCTCTGAAAAACAAGAAAAATACAACAACTTATGAATACCCAGAAAAGAAAGCAGAGAACAAAAGACATGGGAACATAGTTTATGAAATACCCAGCACAGCACGAATCAAGGACAGATCCCCTAGAAATTTCTTGGTCTCAAGATGAGGAGGCTCCCCCCAAATATCCTCTAAAGCAGCAACGAAGGCCTGCTCGACCTCGTCTAACATCTCCCAGGTATACCTAGACACAACTACATTCCTCTGCCACTCTAAAGGAAAACGAGGCTCGCTATTCTCATCCAGGAAGAAAGGACGAGCTCCTTCAACAGCTCGGACCTTGAAAAAGTAATTCTTAAAATCGCGAAAAGACTCATCATACATGGAGAAAACTTTATGTCCCTAGGCCGACCTAAAAGAAATCCAAGAAGTTTTCTTTTTGGTAGTCCCAGGCTTGGTCAACACAAAAAGATACAGAAAAAGGGTTAAAGAGGGTTTAACACCAAACTCATGACAAACCATCTAAAAAATCTTAATAAAACCTCAAGAATTCGGATGAAGCTGAGATGGGGCCACGTTGCAAGACCACAATAGGTCGGTCTCAAAGGAAGTAAAAGGAAGGGTAATATCCATCTGGCTAAAGAAGAAATCGTATGCATAAAAGAAAGGACGCTCTCCCTAGATTGAAGTAGGAAAATAGACCTTGTCATCAGAATCGGGAGCCACCAACTCATAGTTGTGTTCTTGATTCTCACTACTACATATCTGATGGTGTTTCCTAAGCTCCGTGCAGAATTCCGCATTAGCTAGGGATACACACAGCAACACCAGGGAGTCCAACCAGTCGGACATCCCCTCAGGAACCTTAGACGACGCCTCGACAATATTTTTGCGAGACGACATGGCCAACTAATCCTACAAAGAAAAGGAAACGGGTTACTAACCCCAAAAAATCAAGTTCAGACAAAATGGAAGCAACTCGGACAAATGAGACCTTAAGCACACAAAACAGTAAAAGGAAAACCCCAAGACGCACACTGGTGGCGCGAAATTGTGAACAATACTTTTTCACAACTCTCATAATCCCCGGTCATGAACCCCAAAAACTTGGTAGCTCAATACCATGGCATTACACAACTTCGCACAACTAATCAGCAAGTGCACTGGGTCGTCCAAGTAATAAACCTTACGCGAGTAAGGGTCGATCCCACGGAGATTGTTAGTATTGAAGCAAGCTATGGTCATCTTGTAAATCTTAGTCAGGCAAACTCAAATGGTAATGGTGATGAACGAAAATAACACAAAGGTAAAGATAGAGATACTTATGTAATTCATTGGTAGGAACTTCAGATAAGCGCATGAAGATGCCTTCCCTTCCGTCTCTCTGCTTTCCTACTGTCTTCATCCAATCCTTCTTACTCCTTTCCATGGCAAGCTTAAGCAAGGGTTTCACCGTTGTCAGTGGCTACCTCCCATCCTCTCAGTGAAAGCGATTGCATATGCTCTGTCACAGCATAGCGGAATTCATCTGTCGGTTTCGGTCAGGACGGAATAGAATCCATCGATTCTTTTGCATCTGTCACTAACGCCCCGCCTGCTAGGAGTTTGAAGCACATCACAGTCATTCA
>NC_029774.3:47299203-47299570 GCF_000817695.3 Arachis duranensis
ATGAAGGATGATGGAGTGTTCTTGATGCTCCACCCTTAGTTGTCCCATGTTGGAACTCAATTCTCCTAGGGAGGTGTTTAGCTGCTCCCAATAGTTTTGTGGAGGAAAGTGCATCCCTTGAGGAATCTCAGGGATCTCTTGTGTGCTCCATCCTCTTCTTAGTGATGGGCTTGTCCTCATCAATGGGGATGTCTCCCTCTATGTCAACTCCCACTGAATAACAGAGGTGACAAATGAGATGAAGAAAAGCTAACCTTGCCAAGGTAGAGGACTTGTCCGCCACCTTATAGAGTTCTTGAGCTATAACCTCATGAACTTCTATTTCTTCTTCAATCATGATGCTATGAATCATGATAGCCCGGTCTAT
>NC_029774.3:47302619-47302804 GCF_000817695.3 Arachis duranensis
TCAGATTCCCATGGTTCCTCATTGGGGAACTCATTGGAGGCCAGTGGACGCCCAGTGAGGTCTTCCTCAGTGGCGTTCACTGCCTCTTCTTCCTCCCAGAATTCGGCCATGTTGATGGCCTTGCACTCTCCTTTTGGATTTTTTTCTGTATTGCTTGGGAGAGTACTATGAGGGAGTTCAGTAAC
>NC_029774.3:47303067-47303460 GCF_000817695.3 Arachis duranensis
ATCCTTCCATGAAAGATTTGGATGATTCCTCCATGAAGGATTGTAGGTGTTTCCATAGGGTTCTCCCATGTAATTCACCTCTTCTATTGAAGGGTTCTCAGAATCATAAGCTTTTTCCTCAGATGAAGCTTCCTTAGTACTGCCTGGTGCATTTTGCATTCCAGACAGACTTTGAGAAATCATATTGACTTATTGAGTCAATATTTTGTTCTGAGCCAATATGGCATTCAGAGTGTCAATCTCAAGAACTCCTTTCTTCTGACTAGTCCCATTGTTCACAGGAATTCGTTCAAAAGTGTACATGAATTGGTTATTTGCAACCATTTCAATCAGTTCTTGAGCCTCAGTAGGCGTCTTCTTCAGATGAAGAGATCCTCCAGAAGAGCTATCCAA
>NC_029774.3:47303699-47303897 GCF_000817695.3 Arachis duranensis
CTTTGCCAAGAAGGCATTGACTAGCTTTTCCCAAGAGTCCAGGCTTTCTTTAGGTTGAGAGTCCAACCATGTTCTAGCTTTGTCTCTTACAGCAAAAGGGAATAGCATCAGTCTGTAGACCTCAGGGTCAACCCCATTAGTCTTGACTGTGTCACAGATTTGCAAGAACTCAGCTAAAAACTGATGAGGATCTTCCAT
>NC_029774.3:47304009-47304472 GCF_000817695.3 Arachis duranensis
CAATGGCAGGGATAGAGATGCTTCTCCCATAGAAGTCGGGAGTAGGTGCAGTAAAGTCACCCAGCACCTTCCTTGCATTGTAGGCATTGTTGTTGTTTTCGGCTGCCATGTGTTTTTCTTCTTTGAAGAATTCGTTCAGGTCCTTTAAAGAGAGTTGTGCTTTGGCTTCTCTTAGCTTTCTCTTCAAGGTCCTTTCAGGTTCAGGATCAGCTTCAACATGAATGCCTTTGTCTTTGCTCCTGCTCATATGAAAGAGAAGAGAACAAGAAAATGTGGAATCCTCTATGTCACAGTATAGAGATTCCTTAAAGTGTCAAAGGAAAAGAAAGGTAGAAGACAGAAGTAGAAAATTCGAACATATCAAAGAAGATGGAGTTCGAATTTTGCATTAAGGGATAGTGTTAGTTCATAAATAGAAGGATGTGAGAAGAAGGGAAGTGATTTTCGAAAATTAAGTGAAAAA
>NC_029774.3:47304669-47305315 GCF_000817695.3 Arachis duranensis
AAAAGATGTGATTGAGAAGATATGATTTGAAAAACATTTTAAAAGATTTGGTTTGCAAATTAGAAACTTGACTAACAAGAAAAGATATGATTCAATCATTAAACCTTTCTCAACAGAAAAGGCAACATACTTGAAATGTTGAATCAAATCATTAATTGATAGTAAGTATCTAAAAAATGGAAAGAAATTGATTTTGAAAAAGATTTGATTGAAAAATTGATTTGAAAAAGATTTGATTTTGAAAAGATTTTGAAAACTTAGAAAAATTTGATTTGAAAACAAAATCTTCCCCCTGTAGCCATCCTGGCGTTAAACGCCCAGAATGGTATCCATTCTGGCGTTTAACGCCCAAAATGCTACCCTTTTGGGCGTTAAACGCCCAACCAGGTACCCTGGCTGGCGTTTAAACGCCAGTCTGTCCTTCTTCACTGGGCGTTTTTAACGCCCAACTTTTTCTGTGCAATTCCTCTGCTGTATGTTCCGAATCTTCAATTCTCTGTATTATTGACTTGAAAAGACACAAATAAAAAATATTTTTGGATTTTTAATGATCAAAATGCAATTAAAATCAAATAACAATGCATGCAAGACACCAAACTTAGCAGTTTGTATACTACTGACACTAACAAAATGAAAATGCATATGA
>NC_029774.3:47307035-47325125 GCF_000817695.3 Arachis duranensis
GCGTTTAACGCTGGGATTCCTGAGGGTGACTTTGAACGCCGGTTTGGGCCATCAAATCTTGGACAAAGTATGGACTATCATATATTTCTGGAAAGCCCAGGATGTCTACTTTCCAACGCCGTTGAGAGCGCGCCAATTGGGCTTCTGTAGCTCCAGAAAATCTACTTCGAGTGCAGGGAGGTCAGAATCCAACAGCATCTGCAGTCCTTTTTGGTCTCTGAATCAGATTCTTGCTCAGGTCTCTCAATTTCAGCCAGAAAATACCTGAAATCACAGAAAAACACACAAACTCATAGTAAAGTCCAGAAAAGTGAATTTTAACTAAAAACTAATAAAAATATACTAAAAACTAACTATATCATACCAAAAACATACTAAAAATAATGCCAAAAAGTGTATAAATTATCCGCTCATCACACACCAAGGCCCAGGGGCATCCTTTGGAGGCAATGACAGAGTGAAGTCCCAGAAAAAGCTACAAAGATAAAACCCTCTTTCAAACAAAACAGCGTCCCGAAAGGCGAAAGTCAAAAGAAAGTCCTCAAAAACCATCATATCTATCGAAGAAAAGTCATCAACAAAAACAAAATCATCAATGGAGCAAGCAAGTTATCAAAGGAGCAACCTTTTTCGAAAACGGCAGTACGAAAATCAACAACAACACACGAAGCCCTAAAAAGAAGCCAAAACCAGGAAAATCACCCAAAGCATACATAAGGACGAAAAAAAGACCAAGAAATAGGCATCACAGCAATAAACCAAGTACAAAAACTAAGGAAAAGGTTCAAACTTTCCGACGTACAAAAATCAGAGTGTCATCAAAGAATCAAAAACAAAGTAGCATAAATAAACGGTGAAGAGAAAGCAAAACCAACCTGGAAGAAGGAGGAAAGCTTTGAAGGAAAAAGCTGAAAAGCATAGCAGAGCAGCAAGGATCGACCGCAAAGCAGAAGCACCAACGAATGCCAAAATGTCACAAGAGAGAAAATGAGAAATGCAGGATAGGAAACGGCGAAAAAGAAGGGAAGTTACGGGAAAAAAGAAAACCGTCTCTTGGATACAAAATTTGAAAAAAGGAAACCAAGAGAAAATATGGGCATTAAAAACCAATTAATGAGGGCATTAAAACCCTCGCACATTCCCAAGGCTAGGACGCTAATACAAAAGCGCACGCTCTCAGAGGAAGCGAAATGTTCCGCATTCAAAAAGGAACTCTACAAAAATGAAGTCGACAAAATGCTCGAGTTAGGCTCCACCCGAGAAGGTTCGAAAAACTAAAGACTCTACCTCCAAAAGAGGATCGAGCTCGAGCAGGGGCACTGTTCATACCCTGGGTCGAGCTGTCTGACCCGAAATGTTCTACAGACAAAGCGACCGACCTCTTCAGGTCAGGACAAACCGACCTCCTCTCAAAGAGCTCGGCCAAATCACAGGAAAGCCAAATAAAGGGCCCAAATAGAGGAACACGACCCCAATCCAAAGGCAGCCCAAGCCTATAAAGATAAGGGCGGTTCCTATGAAAGATAAAGATAAAGATAAAAGATAAGATAACTAACTTATCTTATCTGCAAATGTCACTCTACACCATTATAAATACACTGGAGCACCCAGGTATAACTCATACTCTGATTCTACTCAATACCTGCTTAATACACTTGCTAACTTAAGCATCGGAGTCCCTTGCAGGTACCCCCCCACCCTCCGGGGATGAAGGATCAGCACCACCACCAAGTCCATCAGATCGGACTCCACAGCTCCGACCAGCATAGAAGATCTCGTCCGAGATCGACCTACAATTTCAGATAACCCTTGGAACACTTCTTATAGAAGAGATCTTTAAATCCTTTTCATTTTGAATTTTCTTGCAAAGAGGTTCAAAAGCCGAAAAGGCTTCATTTTTATGTGCAAGAAATAAAACCCAACCAAACCTAGTATAGTCATCCACAATCACTAAACCATAATGTTTACCAGCTAGGCTTTGAGTTCTTGTTAGACCAAATAAATCAATGTGTAGCAACTCAAGTGGCCTTTTAGTAGAGATGTCTTCCTTTGGTTTAAAAGAATTTTTTGTTTGTTTTTCCATTTGGCAAGCATCACAAGTGATGTCTTTGTCAAACCTTATCAAAGGAAGACCTCTTACTAACCCTTTCTTTACAAGTTTGTTTATTTGAAACATACTTGCATGGCCCAATCTCTTGTGCCATATCCACTTTTCAGAATCTTTAGAATGAAAACAAGCTACATTTTGATCGTTTAGTTCATCAAGGGTAAGTCCATACACATTATTAAAATGCTTGGCAACAAAAAGCACTTCGTTGATCTTTTTATTTACAACACAGTATTCAAGCCTTTTAAAAGTCACTAAATATCCTAAATCACACAGCTGACTTATACTCAAAAGATTGTGCTTCAAACCATTTAATAATGTCCAAAGCACATTCAGTTTCCTTCACTTTTTCTTTTAAAAAATCATTTTCAGCTCTTAACACATCTCTTTCAGATCTGCATTCATTATACTTGTCAAGCAGTTTTGAGATGTTTAAAGTGAGATCATCAATAATAGCATGTAAATCATCAATGGTTAAATCATAATAATTTACCTCATCAATATTGTTGTTTCCAGGCATGAAGCAGTCTTTATCTTCACCTTCAGATTCTTCTTTTTCATTTGAGTCATTCTCAAGATCCTCCCAAGCTTCCATGAGCACTCTTTTCCTTTCTTTCTTGCCTTTGTCCTCCTTTTTGAGCTTGGGACAGTTTAACTTGAAGTGTCCAGCCTCCTTGCAATGATGACACGTCACTTTGCTCAAGTCCATCTTGTGTTCCTTTGAGCTTGAACCCTTGTGCTTGCCCTTGTTCTTCATCATTCTTCTAAATCTCCTAACAAAAAACATGAGTTCATCATCTGAAATACCATCACTAGACTCACTTTCTTTGGTCTCTATTTTTGACTTGAGGGCTATTCCCTTTTTCTTTGAGTTTGGGTTTGTGTGTGTGGTTTCATAGGCAAGAAATTTTTCTCTCAGCTCATCATAGGTTATTGGGCTTAGGTTGTTACTCTCGGTTAGAACAGTGGCAGTAGTTTCCCATTCTTTTGTGAGGCTTCTGAGAAGTTTTCTCACCAAGTTTTGTTCTGTATAGTTTGTACCCATAGCATCAAGGTTGTTGATTATGATTGAGAATCTCTCAAAAATTTCATCAATGCTTTCTCCATCCTTCATATTAAACATCTCGTACTCTTTTTGTAGCATATCAATCCTCGTTTCTTTGACTTGTTTAGTGCCTTTGTATGTAACTTGGAGTTTTTCCCAGATTTCTTTAGCTGTCTTGCATCTAGACACCTTTCGGTACTCTTCAAAGCTAATAGCACAGTGAAGAAGGTTGATGGCTTTAGCATTCAGCTCCATCTTCTTCTTATCGTCTTTATTCCATTTAGCTTCTTCTTTTAGAGTCACCACTCCATCAGCACTTGTTTTTGTTGGGATCTTGGAACCGCTCACAATAATCTTCCATATGTTGTAGTCAATGGACTGGATGAAGATCTTTATCCTCTCTTTCCATTAGGTATAGTTCTTTCCGTTGAAGAAAGGTGGCCGGTTGTTTGACTGGCCTTTAGTGAGGGTGTTGGCAACTGTGGTTGTGCCCAAGTTGTTCGCCATTGTATTTTTGCTTTAAGCATTTAAGCTTGATTCTTGAGACCTTAGCTCTGATACCAATTGAAGGCTATGGTAGGCTTAAAGAAGGGGGGTTGAATCTACGCCTTCCTTTTCAGTTGCTGTTATGACCCTTTTTAGACAAACTTTTAATTCTGCTTCTGTTTGTACTCAGCAACAGAAATTTATGACACAATTTATTTTTGTCTCATGAATATCAGAAAATAAAACACAGCAGAGAAAAGAAAAGCTAACACTAGCATGTATCCTGGTTCGGTTGTCGTGTGCTATGCAACCTACGTCCAGTCTCCTCCATAATAATGGAGAAATTTTCACTATAGTTAAAAGTATTACATACACCAATTCCACAGGATTGACCCAATCCTTTCACACTCAAGTTCTAACCTAACTTGACATTGGCTATGCTAATACCTTAGTGCTAGACTTTTCTCTCAAGTGTATCATTCAGCCTTTTTTCACTCATGGCTTTTACTTGAGCTCTCTCACTATGCCTTTTCTCACAAGAAATTACAAAAAGATAAACATAGAAAATTACATTACAATTTGTAAAACATGAAGGAGATTGACTTCATCAACAGCCTCCTTGCTATGTGATAAACCAGATTTGCAAACCTCAGATTAAGTTCTTCAGTATTGGCTGAATGCTTCTTTGAAAGAAAGCATTATCCAAGTAGAGGAACTTCTTCACAGAACACAACTCACCAAGCTCTGGTTTTCTCTCCTTGGTTACTGAATGAACAGCAAACCTCTTTTATCTCCTTGCATGTTGCTTGATTGCTCTCCTTAGGTCAACTTCTTGAGCCTTGAGCTTCACCAACCCAGCCGTTCATTTTTTCCCAGTAATCCTTAAAATGGGACTTTGCTTCTGACTTCTCTATCTTGATCAAAAGCCACATTATCAGCAGAAAATGATTTTTTCAATGGTAAACCCAGATCTTGACCATTGAAACACAACTTGGTCCCCATGACATATTCTCAACCGTTGATGCACAGCAGTGAGGAACAGAAATCTTCGTTTCCATATAGCTCAAAATGGAGTGGCAGAGAGTTGAAGATGAAGAGAAGAAAGTGTGATGCATGTAAAAAGAAATGGGTTACCTTTACTCTAAGCTTGATTTGGTTTGAACTTGCTGATTTGACCTCAGCCTTTCTTGCCTAACCTTCTCTTTCTTTCTTCTTTCATGACTAGCTTAGGAACTAAGCTCTCTTTCTTACTTTTTCTGAGTTCTGTGATTTGACTAAGATAGAGAAGAGAGGAACATTGCTTTGGAAGCAAGATGGAGAGATTTGAAATCAACTCGGGCTTGGATCAGTGATAAATCACTATTTTATGGTTTAATTGTGTAGTTTTATCATGGTCGTTACCCACTTATTCATATAATTAGCATGCATTTATATTTCCTTCCTAAAATTATTACATGATTGAAAACTTACTTCCTGGAGACCTTTAAGTAGGTATTTTAATCCCCCTTTATTCCATTCGATGCCGTGATCTGTGTGTTAAGTGTTTCAGGCTTTACAGGACATGAATGAGTGGGAGATTGGGAAGGAAACTTGCAAAAATGGAAGGAATACAAGAAATGGAGGAGATGACCAGCGAGAAGTGACGCGTACGCGTTAGCAACGTGACCGCGCGGAAAAGAGAAAATCGCAGTGACGCGGCCGCATGAGTGACGCGGACGCACGGATTGGAAAAACAGAAGCGACGTGGAGGCATGGACGACGCGCCCGCATGGAAAAGCAAAACACCGAATGATGCGGCCGCGTGACGTGCACGATTTGCAGAATTTCGGAAGTCGCTGGCAGAGTTTCTGGGCCGGATTTCAACCCAGTTTTCGGCCCAGAATTACAGATTAAAGAGAGGGAACATGCAGAAACAAGGGATAACAATTCATTCTGCATAATTTTTAGTTTTAGATCTGGATTTACTCCTCCCCTAGGTTTTTTTCACCCACTTGAGCATTCATAATTAGCATTGGAAGATTTTGGCTTTAGCTTTTGAGAAGAGTCTACCTCCGGTACTAGTCATCTTATTTTGTTATTTATTTTTTATATTTATTCTTCCATATTTTTAATCCCTCTATAGTTGACTTTGGCTTATCTTTACAAGTTATTAATATAGACTATTTTTATTTTCAATTAATCCTTTCATTATTGTTTATCATGTCTTCTTTTATTTTTACCATTAATTCTATGAATTTTATAATTATGATGAGTGAGTAGTTCCATGACTTGATTGGGGATGATTGAAAGGAACCCTTGAGTTGAACTACTCAAGAAAGAAATTATAATTGAGTTTATTGTTGAATCACCCTCTAATTATTAACTTTATTCCTTCCCAAGGGAGAGGATTAGGACTTATGACTAGAAATCGATTTCCAACTTGCTTGACTTTCCTTTACCTAGTAAGGGTTAACTAAGCAGAGTAACTTCCAATTATTAATTAATCTTGAGAGTATTTTAATAAGAATAGGGCTTCCAACTAATCTACCCCCAGTCAAGGCTTTTATTTAAAATTAATTAAATTCTCTAATTTAAATTTCTGTTTATCAACTCAACCATTTTTTAAACACCCGATTGATGAAATAGCATATCTCCTTGCAACTCGTTGGGAGACGACCTGGGATTCATACTCCCAGTATTTTAGTTTTCAATATTGTGACAACCCTTTTTTAAATTGATAAGCGAATTTTCGGCTGGTTAAGGACTGTACTTGCAACGTGTCCCTATTAATGAATTCTTAACTCGCCAATGTCCGCCACGTCAATCAGTTTCTTCTTAAGTTCAGCCCGTTGGTTTCTTTGGCTTTGTTTCTTTTGGGCTCCACTTGACTAACCAGTCCATTAGCCTTGATGTTTTATTTTTATTACATTTTGGGCTGCTAGAGAAAGTTTTGGCCTATAATGTTTAATAAATAATTAGCAACATATAATTATTATTACTCAACACTAATTATTTATTTTGCCCAAAAATAATGTTTGTCATCAATAATTAATTTAATTAATTTCTTAACTCAACATATTCATTTATTATGTACATGTTTGGGGTTTATTAATATTTAAATATAATAAGAAAAAAAACTGAATTTAAATACAAATATAAAACACAATTTTTTGAACTTATATTTTTTATCTTTAAAATTAATTTAAATGTACATTTGTATATCGGATTGGATTGGATCGGATCGAATCAGATTAGATCTAAAAAATATTCGCAAAACATAAAAAATATTTAAAAACTTATTTTGATTAAAAATATCAATAATTTTTTTTTATTTTTTAACTTGTTTACTCTTAAAATATTATTAAACATATATTTTTAAATAATAAAAATAAAATAATACAACATATATGATAATTATTAGTTGAAATAAAACACAAAAAGAATATTTATTTATTTATTTATTTTTACGAATCTGCAGATATACAGATTTTTACATAAAATTTGTAATCCGATCCTAAAATTCTTAGATTTATGGTGATCTAAGTCAAGCTTTGCATGAAAAAACTTGAGGCTATATTATTTAATATTTCTTAGATCAGTTGTAAACTTGTAATATAATTCATCTTATTCAGAGAAATCTTGAGAGAAGAATATATATCTTGTAAATACCTATTGAAAAGTAAAATTCACAACTTTGTTGTGCATTGAATGTAGACATTGTTAATCGAGCCATTATACATCTTGTTTTCATCTCCTCAACCTTTCCCCCTTCTTTGAATTATTTTATTTGCGTAGTTTATAAACCTCAAAAGTTGTTTTTACGTTTGCCAAATCATATTTTGATATAATTGATAAGTTATTTTTATTTCTCAAATTTTTAAAAAAGTATACAAATACAATTCACTCCTTCTTGTGCACAACTATAGCCATTTCAATAAGTAGGTGTGCGTCGATCTAAATGAACTCAAACTCAAGGATAGTTTTTGGAGGCTAATGATTCCACCTGCTTGAGTGTTAAAGTTATTGAGTTCCTATTGTCAGTTGGCCATTTTCATTGGCTATCGGTGGTTATTCAATTTGGGGATCAAACCTTGGTAATAATGCCGAATTATGTAGGTAGAATCTCGCTTAGGGTGCAAGATTTCTCCATCGAGGGTGATAATGACTTATTCACAAATTGGATTGGTCTCGAGTATATTGCACTTGACCTTGTCTGTCTTTTTTTTAGTACACTGGAGGTCCTAAGGCCAGGAACAAAACGAAAAATAAAACAAATTAACGGGGAAAGAAACCCCACTTCTATCAGCAAATAAATTTAGAGTGGTTTTTTTGGGAGGATGATCCCAAGTAGCATGCTCTCTGTTTTGATTTAGCAGCAAATTTTTGTAATACCATAAGCTAATTGATTAGCCTATATATATATATGTGTGTGCACTTGCTATTTCCTGTTGAGAAGCTCTCTAATTCTTTTGATTGGAAAAATTAGAGTTGGGTGGCATTTTGGAGGGTTCTCCATCAAATTTACAGCTGCTTGAGAGTCTGTTTCTAGCTCAATCCTTCCAAATCCTTTCTCCCATGCTATCTCCAATCTCTCCCGCGTATTGCTGTAACCTTCACTTCTATTGCCTTTGCATAAGTCAGACGTCTAGCATACTCATAAATTCAGTCATTACCCGCATTTCTAAAAATTCCAACACATAAAACTTGCCCACCCCGTCTGTCTTTACCGACTACTTGAGCTTTGCACATAAATTATTGGGCCAAGGCTAAATTCTTTAAACTTGCTTTTATTAGGCCAATCATGCCTTGGACCTAAAGTTTTAGGTCTACAACATTACACATCTATTTTTTTCAGCCAGAATTTGATTAATTTTAAATATGTACAAATATTATTGAAAATTAGGTAAAATTATTATTATAATAATTTATAAATCAAATAAACCTAAAAATTATATATTGTGAACTAAAAGACTAATAAAATTGGATGGATTTTTTTTGTTAAATGTAAAAAATCAGAATCTTGTTTATCTAAAATAGAATCTTTTGTTTTAAAATGAAAAAAGATGATATCCAAGCGAGTTAATCACTTTTAAATTTAAAGATAAAAAAGCAAATAATGATACGTACAAATAATTTAATATGTGATATTGATTAGAATTGGTTTAACTTTCAAATAACATTAAGGTTTAATTACTCTGTTGGTTCTATAGTTTCGCAAAATTTTTAATTAGGTCCCTATACTTTTTTTCCTTTCAATTGAGTCCCTGTACGTTAATTGTTTTTTCAATTTAGTCCCTACCGTCATAAAACCATTTGAAATAACAGAATATTCCATCAAAAAATCGAATATCTCATAATTTAGTTAAAAAACCTAATTAAAAACATCTCTATGTTTTTGAAATACCAAAAATACCCTTTATATTTTGTCCCCTAAAATCAGAGAACTCTAACTACCCCTAAGTTATTCTCCTAAGTTTCCAATTGGATTTCTCCTCCGTCGCACTCTGCTGCCGTCTTCCATGGCATCGTTGTCGTCCGTCGCTGGAAGGTCGTCGTCCCTCTGCGTCGCCCACGGGTGCTGTGTTCTGCTCCGCTCGTCCGCCTTGCCTATTGCATCCCCTCGTTCCGTGTCTCACCGCGCCTCGGGTGCCTTGTCTCGAGTTGCCGCTCCTCGACTCCATTTTGCTGTCTGGACTGGTTCTGCAACAACAGGTGATGATTGAATTTTGTTTTAGTTTTTCAACTGTTGGATCGGAGGAGATGAAGGGAGCAGGTGGCATGTGGGAAGGAAACTAGTCAGATGTAGTGTGTTACACTATTATCCCCTGCATTATGGTTGTGGATACATTGGTTGGGTAGTATTTTTGTGAAAGCATTTGCTATATGTGAACGGTAAATAATGCCATTGGTGGATCCGGACAGAAATAGATTGCATTATTGAATTCTGCATGTGTTGCTAGAACATGGTTATGATTTATAAATTTAAAAATGTTCTTTTAATTTAAGAATATTTATGACCCAAAGTATACCAGCCATTGCATAAGTCTTATTTTACAATTTTTGTGTGCTGTAAGAATTTATAGAAAATTTTGTGTTTAAATAATTTGGAATTGCAGCTATTATCCCTGCTTGTGTCAGTTCTTCAAACTTCAGTAATTTATGATGATGCAAAGGATGAGGGATAATATAGATCTAGGCTAATTATGTATATTTCTGAGTTGTTTATGTGCAGCATGCCTGGTATGTTACCTTCTTGTGGAAGAAGCTATTGAGCTGATGCCAAAGTCACCCACACCTTCACCAGTTCTTAAGAATTTAACTTATATCTATGAGAAAAATATAAGTAGATTTGAAGAATTCGGTGGCTCAGACTTTGGTGAATATCCTATTTTGAAGCAAAGGAACGAGTCTTTTAATATACAAGAATCAATGAGTGTGCACTGCAAGTATGTTTTTACCCTTTGTTTAATATCCCTGACTTATATCTATAGCACTAAGGAATGTTCTTTTTGGTTATAATAATTAAACTTCTATTTACTGCAACTATGTTTAAATGAAACTAATATAATCTAGGTAATTTTGTTTTCTGAACTTCTGTTTACTACAACTCTATTTTCTACAATTCTATTTTGCACAATTGATTTTTATAATTCTATTTTTAGCTAATTTGTTTGCTGTAATTTTTTATTTGCTGCACTTGGTATAATTCAATCCAATAGAAGATTAGGATAATTATTCTTTTTCTTGTTGCACTTTGTTCAAATCATAATTATTTTTTTATATAATTATGCAGGATAATTTTAGAGGTGTAAATGAAGATTGAGATGTTTATCATGATGGTTTATTGACAAAGATGGAGTTTTGAAAATTGAAGACATATGGTTGATTAATGATGTCTTTTACTAAAAGATACCTTTATAGGATATAATATTTTGGTTTTTTGTAGTTTATTAATAGTAAACTCTAAGTGGTCTCATGCATATTTTAATGAGTAGGTTTACTTTAATGTAAGATCAAGATGTATGAATACTCAAAATTATGATCATTCTAATACTTAAGGTTCATTATATAAATATATTTTGTTTAAGAATAATTTTTATTATTTAAAGATTATTGTATGGTATTATAATGTTGTAGAATCATTAAATAGGGATTATAGGAATATCTTTAATTGAATATTTATAGTTTTATCGAATTTTCAATTAGGTCCCTATACTTTTTTCTTTTCAATTAGGTGCCTAAGGGTATACAAGTAATTTCACGATTCACTAACATATTTTTGACGTTTAACGTTAATAAGGACAAAATTTAAAAAAAATAACATATAAAAACCCAATTGAAAGGAAAAAAAGTATATAGATCTAATTGAAAATTTCGCAAAACTATAGAGAGCAACAAAATAATTAATCCTAACATTAACACAACAAATAAAACTGAACAACATAACCCAACATTAGCTAGGATATGGTGTGTGCTGTATTTTTAGGGCCGTCTTGCAAAGCACTCCTTGCTAGAAATATAGTGTGTGCTGTATTGAGAGTGTTACTCAAATTTTAAATTCTTTTTTGTTTTTGTTTTTTTATGCTAAACAATTTATCCTTGCTTCGTTGTCTAGCGTTTGTTATAATTAGTATAATTTGATGCAAGTATATATTTCAGCTTCAATTGTATTTTAGTTATTAGTAGTTATCACTTATCAGAATTAAATTGATAATTGATCTGACTAAATTATAAGATTACTCAATTGATAGTTCAATCAATATCCCATTAGGCAAACTTTTTGACTCAATAATAATTAAATAAATATATACAATTATGATAAAATTAAAATTTGAATAATAAAAATATGAATTTAACTTTGATATATTATNNNNAAATAATATTTTGTATTATTTAAATTTCATTGCTTTAATTTATATATATATTCTTTAGTAATTATTATGATGGATGCATTGGTAACAAAAACTAATGTGAATGTTTTCTGAAGGTCCCAGATTCGAGCATTCTTTGGGTCAATTTTTTGGATTAATTCAAAAAGTTGGCTCCTGTAGTGATCCAGTGCACATGCACCATGGAAGCGCGCTGAAGTCGTCGATCCGTCGGGTCAATATATAGATCCGGTTCAATTCAGTTTGACCGCTTAACCTGGACCAATTCAGAATTTAATTCACCGGATTTTTGGTCGAACTTCTCGGGTCGTTCCAGTCCGGATTTGATAGTTCTCTTTTCTTTGCCTTCTCTTGTCAGTGTCCTTTTCCTTTGTTTATCTGTAACTTGTCAGACAATGACCGAATGAGACATTACTGGAAGATAAAAGAACAGTAGAATACTTTTAAGGGAAAGGGTAAATTGGATATTTCACACGAGGCATGTGTCATCTGTCATGTTAAAAATAGTCATATTATGTTAAAGTATCTTAGAGGAGGAAGATGTAATTTCCTCTTACATTTATGAAAGATGGATTCCTGTTCCTATTTTCGAAAAATCTATATGAATGATTTAACACGAACTCACCCTTATTCATTGAATTTTGAACTGTAACAAGTGCTTAGGACTGTTAATGGCTATCTGCATTCGTGAGAGACATGTAAGCGCATGCGTCATGTTTAGTTGTGAAGTCGTAAAGTAGATTTAGAATTTGTATCTGTATAAAGAACGCAAGTGAATGCAACTCATAAAGAGCAAGCAACAAAGTAGCGAAGAGAATATTGAAGAATGAGCAGCAGCGTCGGCAAGGTGGTGTGTGTCACCGGAGCTTCAGGTTACATTGCTTCATGGATCGTCAAGTTTCTTCTTAATCGCGGTTACACTGTCAGGGCCACTGTTCGTGACACAAGTCTGTTACTCTTACTCTACCATCAATTCTTTTTATTTATTTATATATTTATCTCTTTAAATGTGTTTCTCTTAAAAACATGCAGATGATCCGAGAAAGGTAGAGCACTTAACTAAGCTTGAGGGCGCCAAAGAGAGACTACAGCTGTTCAAGGCAAATCTTCTAGAAGAAGGTTCGTTCGATTCTGCAGTTCAAGGTTGTGATGGTGTCTTTCATACTGCATCTCCCTTTTATCATGATGTCAATGATCCACAGGTTCGGTTCGATTCGTTCTGTTATACATTTCATCTGTGTCATTTATTCTTATCTCCTCTTCATGACGTTGCATTTCTTTTTGTTTCTTCAGGCTGAGTTTTTGGATCCAGCAGTTAACGGAACCCTCAATGTTCTTCAAGCATGTGTGAAATCGCAGTCGGTGAAGCGCGTCGTTTTGACCTCTTCAATGGCTGCAGTTACATTTAATGGAAGGCCTCTAACTCCTGAGGTAGTAGTTGATGAGACTTGGTTTTCCGATCTAGAACTCTGTAAGGAGTCGAAGGTATGTGCCATGTCCCCAAAATTGTTATCATATTAATTAGGCCAAATTAGTAGAAGTAGTGGAATTAGTTTCATGTGTTGTTAACTTGATTTTGTTTCATATGAATAAGCTCAATTCCTTGTAAATTTGAGACTCTGCAGTGCAATTTGCTTTCCCATTTTCCCTTTCTTTTTCTGGCTTACACATACCATTTTCTATTTGTGTTTTCAGTCATGGTACTGGTATGTGCTTTCAAAGACATTGGCTGAAGATGCTGCCTGGAAATTTGCAAAAGAAAACAACATCCCCTTGGTTACTATTAACCCAGCAATGGTGATTGGACCTCTTTTGCAACCAGTTCTTAACACAAGTGCTGCTGGAGTTTTGAATGTGGTTAATGGTAATTTTTAAAATTCTGTTTTCTGCATATGGAAATGAAAATTGAAATACTAAAGGAGGGAAATAAAAGTACAATATATAATGTGTGAATTTAATCGAAATATTTGTTGACTTTGTTGACAATATGTTCTGTCTATGATTATCTAATTGATTGAATTAGATGCATAGCAACTAAAAGTTGCAGAGTAAGACAACAAAGATTGAGAAAATAAGAATATCCACGTATTTGAGATGTTTATTTATTTCGTTACTTTATGGTTGAGTTGTCTTTGTGTGACCTCAAATTAGGCCGGGTACATTATACCGTTGGGTGTGGCCCTTTCCCGAACCCTCCACTAAAGTGAGATTGTACATCGGGTTGCCTTTTATGAATATTAGTTGTTCGTGTGATTCAGTTATTTTTGGTTTTCCAATTGATAAGACCTTTCCATGTGCTGAATAGAAGAAAATCATTAACATCCTTGATGCAGGTGCACAGACATTTCCAAATGCTACTTTTGGATGGGTCAGTGTGAAAGATGTTGCAAATGCTCATATCCAGGCTTATGAAATTCCTTCAGCTAGTGGGAGATATTGCATGGTAGAGAGAGTAGAACATTTCTCAGGGATTGTGAAACTTTTACGTGATTTATACCCAACGTTATCCCTTCCAGAGGAGTAAGTTTAATTATTTGATTACCTTCAAGAATGCATATAATCCCTGTTTCCTGAATTAATTGCTTTTGATACTTTCATTGTTCGTTTGAAAACTCAAATCTACTTAAAGGATTCATCATTGATTTCAATATAGTGTTTATTTACTGTCATTCAAAATGCAATTGAAAAAGTCTAGGAAATCTGGTGTAGAAGTTTCAGAAGTAGAAAAACTAGTACAACTCGTAATTCTTGTAGTGATAATTTAACGACTGAATATCTCAGTCCAAATGAAGAGCTGTGTGTTCTAAAGGGCCTTTGTATTTCCGAATAAAGGATTAATTTGGAAATTAAAATGTTGCTGGATTTAGGTTTTATGAACTTTGTATGTGAGAATAATGAAGTTAGTTGTCAAGCATGGGCATAGGATACCTCGTATAAATTTCATTCTTATCAGATCTATTCTATCTGTAAGTTCTGATATGGTAATGAACATGTACTTTTCAGTTGTTTACTTATAGCTGTTTTCTTTTTCTTGTCTGGGGTGTAGCACTCTCTTGCTTTAATTCAACATTGCTTCAAATTTAAATTTAAAATTTGTAGGTGATGTGATTTGTGGTATTACTGTTAGTCATTCAGCAGGCAGAATCTCAACTCTCAATGGTGGTGTTATAACTCTAATCTCTAAGCATTCATTTATTTTCTTTTCTTAGCATGTTCTTTATTATGCAAGCTGAAGAATCTGTATCTCACTTCTCTTTTTTCTTGAAAAACACACCTTAGTAACTAATTTATATTTAAAAGAATTTTCTAATTTGCATACTATTCATACAAAACTCCTTAATTGATTACATATATGTTTTATATGATATTTTTTTCCACTTCCATTGTTGTACATTCACAAAATTTAAATCCTAATTTTTCTTGTGTTGATTTTTCATATACCATTTTCACATTATCATCATTGTCATCAGGCCCGCCGATGATAAGCCGTATGTGCCAACATATCAAGTTTCGAAAGAAAAGGCAAAAAGCTTGGGACTTCAATTTATTCCTTTGGAAGTGAGCCTCAAGGAGACTGTGGAAAGTTTGAAAGAAAAGAAATTCACCAACTTTTAATTCATAGTATTAGTAGAGGAGAAAATATTTAGTTGTTTACTTGAATGTTCTTACTCATGACACAGAATGAATGTACTGCCGAGTAAGATTGGAGGAAACAGTAGTCGTACTGCAAGTTGCAGATAATGGAATAAAAGTTTGGAAGGGATGCTGATGTGTCTGACAAGTTGATGCTTACATTAACTCCCTTTGGATATAATAGAACTGTATCTTTATATATATATAAAATTCAGTATTTCTTTTAAAAAGTTTTATAATTGTTCCATTAGAAAGAGATTCTTTAATCGGATAACATGACAGTAATAGAACTTCAAATTTCGAAAACATAGCACAAAAATTTATTTATTTACAATAGACTTTTGAGAGACTCATTCAAGAATCCATTTAGAATTTTAGATACGCTCAAATGACCTATTTTTAAAATTATAAGAGAAGTTTTTTTTTCAAAAAATATATATTTTTTTAAAAAATAATGGGTAATTGTTAAAAATATATTATTTTTAAAATTGATAATTTTAATTTAAAAAATAAATTACACGGAAAGAAATATTTTAAAACTTACCATTTGTAAATAATTTTTTTTTCTGGGTTAAAAATGATTAAACTTTCTTAAAGCATATGTTCTGAGAGTTACCTAAAACTGGATTGCTTTTGGGTCTGAACGTGAAGCCCAAATTCCTTTTGGGAAGCATTCGACTTCTGATTGGTACTGAGATGCCTCAGTCTGAGTTCCTCGTGAGGAGGTGGGGGTGGTACCTGCAAGGAACTCTGATACTTAAGTTAGCAAGGATTTTAAGCAAATTTTTAATAGATTGAGTCTTGAATATACTTGAAGATATTAGTGTATTTACAATAGAATTAATAATCACTTTTTAGAGTAGTTTTATCTTTGATGGTGGATGACGTTAAGATTTTTGCTAGTAAAGAATTTTATAAAATTGCGTTGAAAGTGTAGATTCTAAACCAACAAGAATCCCTTCGTACAAATGTTTTGGTTGTCACAAGTAACAAACCCCTAAATAAATTGATAACCGAAGTATTTAAACCTCGGGTCGTCTTCTCAAGGAATTGCAGGGAGGTATGTTCTTATTATTGACTATGAAAAAGGTAAAATTGGGGGTTTTGGAAATAAGGAAAAAGTATGACAAGTAATTCAAATGACAATTAAAATAAATAAACAACTATAAAATAAACTCTTGGCAAGATACGAGAACTGGAAGTCCTATCCTAGTTATCCTTATCAATTGTGATGAGAATTGAATTTTTCTCCCACTTTGTTAACCTCTAACTATGAAGGTAAGTTAAGTGAATTAATTAATTCGAATCCTCAAATCCCAGTCTTTCCTTGGAAAAAGTTAGAGTTATTGGATTTCGAATTAATTCTTGAAGAATTCCAATTTTCAGTCAACAATGAGTTTGATAACTCAAGAGTTACCAATTAATCAACCAAAGCCAAAAGGGAATAAAATCTACTTGAATGAAAATAATTTGGATAGAGCCCAAGCATCAGTGACATATAAGTCTGAAATATCTCAATTTTATTAATAAAATAAAATCAATCCAAATATAAAATGTCATAAGTCAAATAAGTAACATCAATGATCAACAATTAAGAGAAGTCAAAATAAAAAGATATTGAACCTGATAAAAAGATGAGATAAAAATATTCCTAAGTTCTAAAAATGCTAATCCTAATCCTAAGAGAGAGGAGATAACCTCTCTCTTTAAAAACTACATCTAAAAACTAAAATTGTGAATTATCAGAGCATCATCATGAATGGATGCATTCCCCCACTTTATAGCCTCTAATCTGTGTTCTCTGGGTCGAAAACTGGTCAGAAACAACCCAGAAGTCACTTCCAGCACTTTCTGGTCCGTACAGGTCGCGGCCAAGTGACGCGGAGGCGTCATCCACACGTCCGCGCGGATTGCAGTTCGCAGATGCGACACGGGCGCGTCATTTACGCATTCGCGTCGCCTAACTTCGGGGTAGCTATGGCAAATTATATATCAAATCGAAACCCCGAACGTTAGCTTTCCAACGCAACTAAAACCGCGTCGTTTGGACCTCTGTAGCTAAAGTTATAACCGTTTGAGTGCGAAGAGGTCAGGTTGGACAGCTTAACAACTTCTTCAACTTCTTGTATTTCTTCCACTTTTGCATGCTTCCTTTCCATCCTCCAAGCCATTCCTGCCCTATAATATCTAAAAACACTTAACACACATATCAATGCATCTAATAGTAATAAGAGAGGATTAATAATAAGCAAATATAAGATCAAAGAAGCATGTTTTCAATTATAGCAAAAAATCAGGAAGGAAAATGTAAAACATGCGAATTGTATGAATAAGTGAGTAAAGAGTTGATAAAAACCACTCAATTGAGCATAAGATAAAGCATAAAATAGTGGTTTATCAGTGAATAACCATTCTCTTTTGTTAGAAAAGTTATTAAAATATTTCTTTTAGATTATTTGGAGATATCTTATGAGTCAGATATTTATTTAGACAAGTATGATTCGATTGGATTTTATTCGTTTTAGACCTCACTGAATTGTAGACAATGCATAAATAACATGTTTTATAATTATTAGAAAAATTTTTTTTATCAAATTAAAAGTTGAAACTTGAAAATAAATTATTACTGACATTGATAATTTTATTTTAAAAAATAAATTATAAATGAAAGTAATATTTTAAAACTTATCACTCAAAATATTGAACGAACAAATAATTTTTATAACTAAATTCAGCTAAATATCTCAAAACAAATATATTTTCTATTTATCTTACTCATATAAATAACTTGTAACGTTGTCTACTCATTTTTTTTTCTTCTTAATTTTTCTTCCTTTCTTTCTCCTACATCTTCAATTTTCTCTATTCTTCTTTTATATTTTCTCTTTTTTTCTTGTTTATTTCATTGTAAATTATAAAAAATTTTATGAAAAAAAAGAGCATGATACATA
>NC_029774.3:47325147-47359394 GCF_000817695.3 Arachis duranensis
AAAATATAAAAGTTATTTATACAATATACTGAAATTTTTTTATAATAAATATAGAACCTTTTGAAAAATAAATATAACTTTTTGAAAAAAAATTAAAATAATTTTTATCACAAAAACACAAAATTTTTTTAAGATAATACAACTTTTTAAAAAAATTTTAAGTAAAAAAAATAAAAATTTATTGACTATAAATATATAAATTTTATGACAATAAACACAGAAATTTTTTTTAAAGGTAAACATAAATTTTTGAAGAAAAACAAAGAAAAGACATAAAAATATATTGACAAAAAATATACAAAATTAAAGATGATAACCACAGAAATTTTTTTAAGGTAAATACAACTTTTTAAATAGAAACATAAAAAAAAAACCAAAAAGTTTGCAAAGGAAAAAAATAAAAAATTTACAATAAACACATAAATTTTTTAAGAATAAAACACAAATTGTTAAAAGAGAAACAAAGAAAGAAAACATGGTTTTTATGTTATGCAACTAAAATTTATGTATTTTTTATTATTCAATTAAAAATTTACACAATTTAAAATAATTATTGTGCCATACAACTAAAATTTTTATATTATATGATTAAAATTTTTATATATATATTTTTTTGTTATTCACTTAAAAGTTCGATTGCTTTTATCAAGTAAGTTATAAATAAAAATTGAGAGAACTTTTGAAGAACAAATAGTCAAGATTAAAATTAACCGATGCTTATTTCATTTTAAGTTTGTGTTTTTTTTTTATTTTTTTTATTATACACCCTTTATATCCTAAAAGAGATAATTTACGTAGTTTGTAATCTATATCTTATTTATTTTATCACATACCAGATTCAAATACAATTTAAGTTAGTTTTTACACTTTATATAATTTGTAACATGGATTTCAAAAGTTATAAAGTGTATTTAATACACACTTTTTTATTATTTGTAGTCTGGTTTATCGTTGATCAAGCTTACCCATTAAGACAAGAATATTTAAGGTTTTTAGATCATTTTGTTGATCTAAGTTACTGTGATACCTGAGAAGATTTAATTTTAAGAATATGAGTATCTAAAGTTCTTAGATTTGTCATAATATATTAGGATTAATTAGATTAATTAGTATTATTTAACATATTTGAATATACATAAATTTTTTTTTACTACTCTTTCTTATCTTTTTAACATAGAATAAAAGAAAAATGTGAAAAATACGGTGATTTCATCAAAAAAAAAAATAACATATCTTCTTCAAAAAGAATAACTATGGCTCTGATATCATATTAGAAAGGAGTAAGAGAGAACAATATAAAAAAAGTTTATATATATTCAAATATATTAAATAATGCTAATTGATCTAATTGATTCTAATATATTCTGAAAAGATTCATGATGATTTAAGTCAAGCTTTTCATCAAAAGACTTGAGGCTATAATTGGCTATAGGTGGTTATCCAATTTGGGGATCAAACCATGGTGACAATACCAAATTGCGTAGGTGAAATCTCATTTAAAGCGCAAGATTCCTCCATTAAGGGTGATAATGACTTACTCACAGGTTGAATCCGTTTCGAGTATATTACACTTGACTCTGTCTATCTTTATCGATTATTCGAGCGTTGCACATAAGTTATTAGACCAAGGCTAGATTCTTTAAACTTGTTCGTATTAAGCCAATCATACCTTGGGTCTAAAGTTTTACGTCTATAATGTTACACATCTATTTTTTTTTCTAACTAGAATTTGATTAATATTAAATATGTATCAATATTGTTAAAAATTAGGTAAAATTATTATTGTAATAATTTATAAATCAAATAAACTTAAAAATTATAAAGACAGGTTTGTCAAATTTAAAAAATTAAAAATGGACTAGTTTGTTTAAATTGTTTTTGGCTCAGCATAAAATAAAATTAAAATTGATTTCTTTAAAAATAAATACTTTTAGTTTTTTTTAAATTGTTTCTATATATTTTTGTAAAAAATAGGAAGACAATAAGTGTCTTTTGCAATTATTTTAAAAAGTAGTTGAGAAAAGAGGAAAATTGTCATTAGTTTTGAGAAAATTAATTTTACAAATTTATCCCACATTTATTTTGGAACACCATGTATCCCTAAAAGAAGAAAGGAAAAAAATGACTTGTGTTAAAAGAATTCAAATGTCTTTTTTTTCATGCATTTTTTTAGATTACATTACAAATTATTATTAACAGAAAATATTCAAATATTTAAATGTCATTTTTTCATTATTTTTTGATTATATTACAAACTATGAATAAATGACCATTTATACCTATGAGAGATGAAAATGCTGACATTTGCACCCATAATAGCTTGAAACTAAACTTATACTCATGATAGATGGCCTCTGTATGACAAAAGTGCCCTGCCTTGGATATTAGCTTGATTCGTGGGAATCCGATTCTAGGTGGCACTCCCACCCCTCAAAGCCATATCTTACATGGATTTGAACATTGGTATCACTAAGAGTGTGGAAAAAGGAACGACACTTCCCGCGAGAATCCGACGTGCCTTAGCAGAGGTTCGTCGTCGCTGTTGGTCCATTCCAAGTCGGAGAAGACGACCGGATTACTCCAAATCAAGTAGCGAGCAGAGCCTTATACCAGTCCTTTCATCTTCGACATCGAGGAGGTCACTCCCTTTGAGGAACAGAGGTATGTCGTTTGCCACTAGTGATTAATTTCATATGTCGTTGCCACTAGTTAGACAGATGTTGTTACCTAATGAAACCCTATGAGTAACTTTATTTCCTTCAGAATTGATAGAGAGTAGTTGGTTGAGGGTTTGTGTTAGCATCAGTTACATAGAATGTTTGTTTATTGTTTTGATTAATTTTACTTTCAGGGATGGCCACCATCCACATAACTCTGTCCATTCATCATAAAGGAAGGTTTGAGCAAGGGCCATGTGGGAAGGTTAGCTACATTAGTGGAGAAGTGACAGAGATAGAGAGGATAAACGTTGATACCCTCAATGGTTTTTTCATATCTGACTTGCTGAAGGACATTGAATATACGTCGATTGCTGAGTTTCACTGGCTAGAACCTGGGAAAGAGCTTGATGATGGATTGAGGTTAATAAGGGTTGATATGGATGTAGTTAGAATGTATGAGGCAGCCATGAAGAACGGTAACAAAATTAATGTGTATACAGAGCATCTGGTGGATCATCCTGTGGTAGTTGAGGAGAAAGAATTGACACCATCAAAGATGAGAAGAAAGGTCTGTGCTAAAAGGGTACCAACTCCAAAGAAGACTCCAAGAAGAAGATCGACAGTAGTGGAAGATGATGACGATGCTGAGATAGCTGGTAATGTCCAAGTTGTGAAGTATGCCCAAATAAGTTCTGAGGCCCAACCCATGGATGAGGCCCATCAAGAGAATAACCCAGCTAATGTTGTTGCCCAAAATGAGGTCAGTTTGATAGTGCCTAAACAGATACCAAATCCAGCACCTTCAGCAACACATGAAGCAATTAACGTTTCCCAACCTCCTCTAACACCTGTCCAACCAGATGAACCACCATCAACTCAGTCCCAACCTTCCCAGCCACCTCTTAAGGTAGATCAGCAAGGCCACTACAACACAGGACTTCAATGCTATAATGGATAAGCTAAAAAAGATAGATGTTGGGGCTTGGGAATACTTGGACAAGATTAGTCCAAAACAGTGGAGCAGAGAACATTTTAGTGAATACTTTAAGATGGACAACTACACCAATAATAACTGTGAGGTGTTTAATGCCAAGGTGAAGAAGATGAGGGGGAAACCGATTATAACCATGCTGGAAGAAATGAGGTGCTACGTAATCCGGATCATGGCAAGGAATAAAAAGGCTTTGGTTGGATACAGTGGAAGGTTAACCCCTACTCAACAGAGCATATTAGAAAGGGAGAAGAGAGAGAGAGCAACAAATGGAGACCACTTCCTACCGGAGATGACGCGGGAAATGTATATGAAGTTCAATGTCTTCCCATGAAGGTCAGTGTGGACTTGGGCAAAGGTACATGCAGTTGTAGACTCTAACAATTGACTGGGCTACCTTGTAGACATGCATGCGCTGCTTTAGCTTACCAAAACAGAAGACCCAAAGAGTAAGCACATAACTGGCTCACGATGGGTGCTTGTAATGCTGCATATCAAACTTCAATGCGCCCAGTTCTAAGCCAAGAGTTCTGGGAGCACATTGACACCCTACCTATTCTGCCACCCTGGTAAAAAAACCAATCGGAAGACCTTCAACCAAGAGAGACAAAAGAAACGATGTCCCTAAGGAGAAGAGTGACCCTCATAGAACAAAGAGGAGGATTGGCACCATTGTATGCAAATACTGCTTCCAGGTGTGTTCAGTATATTATCACATCTGTTTAACTTCATGTGTGCCACATTTTAATTATTACCTATTTTACGTAGGTTGGTCACAACAAGAGAAGCTGTAAGAAGAGAAAGGAAGTAATGGGTGAAGGGAGTGCTGCACCCCAAGTCCCTGCAAGTGATGAGGATAAGGATATACTGGCTGAAATGTACTATGAGAAGACATTAAAAGTTGTAAAGGCTGAAGCAGCAATAACTGAAGTAGGAAATGATTCCACAGCACCCCAACCTGCACAGGTTAGTTCATAGCATTATTCATTTCCTTAATTACACTTGTTTAATCACTAATACATTTGCTTTGGTTCTTTTTTGGAATCCAGCAACCTCCCTCGATGCCACCACCAGCAAGCACACAACCGCAGACTCCAACAACCAGTGGAGCAGCCAAGAAATAACCTAAACAGAGAAGTGTCAAGCGACCTCCCCCGACTGCACATACACCACAAGCATTTGCACCTTCTCCCAAGAATCCATCCACAACCCCTTCCACACACAACTCTCAAACAACCCCTCATCTACTGCAAGGTGCTAGTGCAAGTACAACCACACGGTTCGTGCAGTTCATGACGACACCTGGTATGGCTGCAAGTTCTAGAGGCCGAGACACAGCTGTTAGAGGCAGAGGTGAAGGAAGAGGTCGAGGCAGGAGAGGTGCATCAAGCGGAGCCAAATAAGGTGTCTCGAGCGGGAGCAGTAACTTAACACCAATGTCATAAACTGTATTTTGACTGTATTTTGCTATTTGATGTAATCAACTTTGCTGATAGACTACTTACGGTTGGGTACTGGTTGGTTTAGTTTATTATTTTGGTGTAATCAACAGTGCAATTTTGGTTGTTCTGACTGTGTTCTGCTATTCTTGCTGGAATCAACTATATTTTTTTGTTATGCATTTTCATGGTCAGTCCACTTGTTGAGTTAGTTATGCTGGCTTTCAGGTTATGCTTTAAGTTGCAGCATCTATGTATAACTGTTCCCAACTCTTTTATGGTTAACAATATCATTATTCGAACAACACCTACTTCTGATTTTATAATTCACAACCACAACCATCATATTTCTAAATCACAGATTCAACTTAATTATGATTCTTTAAGTAGAAAACATAAATTCATATGCATGTCCATGTGTCTAGCAATAAACTTTATCAAAAGGAACTTACATGGCAGCAACAAATTTAAAGTGTCTATGTCAAAATCAGGAAATACATTCACTCTCTCGTGCTTTACAAAGACCCCAACTCCATACAAATTTTACATTTTCATTATGAAATACATCTCCCCATCAAACAAAATGCAACCCCCAACGCAATGCATAAAAGCAACACTCTAATTTCCCTAATTTCACCCCTAAATTTGTCTATCTTTCTCGCCAAGATTGACAGTGCTTGCTGATTTTTCCCATGTTCAGTGACAGTGAACCCATCATCATGCCTTGCATAAGAAGTCTCCGAATGTCTTTTGGCCAAACATCTTGCTATGCCCTCCCATCCTTCTTCTATTTCATCAACCCATATAAAGTATTTGCAGTCTCTTGTCTAACAAAACAAAACAAACACACCCATGGGTCAACTTAAATTCAAAGAAAACTTTCTCACCTGAACTCCAACAGCGTCTGGCCATTACAGCCCATAGAGGATATCTGATGAACCATCTATTAGGGTTTGTAATCGTGCCAGACTCTATCAATGCAACCTCTCTGCCACAGAAGCATCTGCCGTCCAGCTTCTTCGCCTTCATATTCTTCGAACTTGAAGAACTACTGTGGCTGCCATCATTTGCAACAGAGTTAAATCTGTGAAAAGACATTGGGGGGTACAAGCTAATTCTTTATCACCGTGGGTGCACTTCACACTTAATGAGATTCAACAAGCATCGATTTTCTAGAGTATGGTTTGTATTGGAGGAGGAAGCTATCTAGGATTTCGATTTTATGCGTTCAACCTTCCCCCTCTCATATACCAACGTTCAAATCCACGTAAGATATGGCTTTGGGGGGGATGGGAGTGCCACCTAGTATTGGATTCCCACGAACCAAGCTCAGATCCAAGTCAGGGCACTTTTGTCACACGGAGGCCATCTATCATGGGTATAAGTTTAGTTTCAAGCTATCATGGGTACAAATGTCAGCGTTTTCATCTCTCATGGGTACAAATGGTCATTTATTCTACAAACTATTATTAACATAAAATATTCAAATATATTTTCTACTAATAATTTATGTAACCATTTTATTTTATATTAACTGTTTTATATAATTAAAGCCTTTTTAAAAAATACCATGTAATACAAAATAAGTTTTTATACAATACGATCACATTTGTAATTCTATTTAACAGAAAAAATACTTACATATTTTTGTCTTGAATTTTGAAAATGTTAAACATGGATTTAATATCAACTAATTAGTTCAAGTGACTTGTTGCATACTTCTCTTTAATATAATTTTGGATGTTATATATTGTGAACTAAAAAGCTAAAAATAAAATCGGATAGATTTTCTTGTTAAATGTAGAAAATCAGATAGATTCAGTTGTGTTAGAAATAAGAAAGTAATATAAAAAGTGTATTATTAAGTGTGTGTTCAAAAATATAATGTATAAGAATATATATAAGTGCTAGAAGAATCAAAGCAATAAAAGCATAAAATTCTATAATAAATATACAGATATGTTATATAAATATAAATGATACTAACTGATCTTAATTGATCCTAATTATACTCTAACATCCCCCCTCTCAAACTCAAGTGAAAGCTAAAGATACCATCTTGAGTTTGGATACTAGAGTTCGAAAATGAGTAGGATGATGAGCCTTCGTGAAGATATCAATAGTCTGATCCAGCGTTCTAACAGTTATGAGATGAACATCATCAATAAGGAGATGTTGTTGAACAAAGTGACAATCAATCTTAATGTGTTTGATGCATTCATGAAAAACATCATTATGAGCAATCAAAATAGCATTGTGGTTGTCACAAAAAAATCAGTCGAGGACGACTGAGGAGCACCTAAGTCTTTGAGAAGCCAACAAATTGAGACAACCTTAGTAGTGGTATCAGCGAGAGCACGATATTCAGCTTCTGTGCTTGATCGAGTAGTGAACGTTTGCTTCTTGGCTCGCTAGGAAGTTAAAGAGTCACCAAGAAACAAATAATAACCAGTAGTAGAACGACGATCAGTGGGATCACCAGCCCAATCAGCATTTGAGCATGCCTGAAGGGATAAAGAGGAATGGGCAGAAAAATGAAGACCATGAAATAGATTGCCTTTGATGTAGCGAAGAATGTGAAGAACTGCCAGATAGTGAGTAGTACGAGGAGCCGACAAGAACTGGCTAAGAACATGAACTGGATAGACGATGTCTAGTCGGTGTGATAGTCAAGTAGACGAGACCTCCAACCAACTGTTGATAAATAGTAGGATTATCCAAAACAGCGCCATCCATAGGGGTAAATTGAACATTAGGCTCAAGGAGAGTAGACTCAGTGTGACTATCTGTAATTCTGGCCCGAGCAAGAAGATCTGAAGCATACTTAGCTTGAGAGATATAGATACCGTCATCTGTGGATATAACTTCTAGACAAGGAAAATAACTGAGAGAACCAAGATCTTTCATTTTAAAAGTATGGTGAAGGGAGGCTTTGAGATCAGAGATACCATCAGCATCATCTCCAGTAATGATCATGTCATTAACATACAAAATTAGAAGAACAACTCCACGTTCACTTTTATGAAAAAAGAGAGCATTCTCATGGGGGCTGCAAGTGAAATCGAAATTGCATATAGTGGTGCTAAACTTAACAAACCATTCATGAGGAGCTTGTTTAAGACCATAAAGTGCCTTGCGAAGGAGACAGACTTTGCCGGAAGGACAAGGATATCTTGGAGGTGGTTTCATATAGACCATTTTTTTCAAACTCCCATTAAGAATTGCATTCTTCACATCCATCTGATTGAGAGGCTATTTCTTAACCTCAACAATGGCAAGAAGAACTCGAACAGATGCGATATAAGACCCATAATTTTCAAAAAAATATTATTTTGAGTTAATTTAATTTATTTATTCATTAAAGACTTTATTTTTAGAAATTATTTTATTAAAAGTAATTAAATCAAGTTTTGATAATTAAATTAAAAATTTTACTTAATCTTATAATTATTGAATAATTTTATATATTTAAATTATACAACTTAACAGTTGTAAAAGAATAAGAATTTCATACGATTTAGTTAAATAATTTAGATTTTAGAATTTAATACTTTAATTCTTATAAACAAAGAAAATTAATTATATTATTTTATATTTTAAATTAAAATATTTAATTAAAAGTCAATTAACAAATTGATAATTAAATAATATTTTCAAAAATAATTTTAAAGGATTAATTTAAAATTTAATTTAATATAATATCTCTTAATTTTATTAAAATTAAACAAAATCCCAATTTGTCCCAAATCAAATCCTAAATTCCCAATCAGAAACCCTAATTTTCTACCTTAACCTTAACCTAGCCTAACCTCACCTTACCGCCACTCACCACTCAACTTCCCCCTCAGCCCAAATACAACACAGCACTGACTGTGAATAAACAAAAAGAGAAAGAGATAGGGATCTGATAAGAGAAGAGAAAGGGAGATTGGAGGGAGCAGAGAAGAGTGAGGGAGCCGCTACCAGCTGGTCGCCGCCGCACTTGCCACCTATGCCGTCTGTCCTCAACGCTGTTAGCTGCGCCGTCGTGGAAGAAAGATGGGACAGAGAGATAGGGTCCACGGAGGGTTGCCGCCGTTTGCACTGTCAGCTTCGCGCAGGGGAAACCATGGCCGTTGAGGGTCCATCCACGTCGTCGCTGAAGCTTGAAAGCCGCTATAACCACCACATGTTATCATCTTCAGATCCGTCGCCGTTGGAGTCACGAATAGGGAACGCGCGCGAAGGAAATTGTCGCGAAGTTGTCGTTGCCGCCGCGTTGATGGGCTCGCCGTCGTTCTGCCGCATGGCTGCTGCATTGCCAAAGTTCCTCGCCGCCGCTACTAGTGCTGGAAACCGCCTTTCAAGCCTGTATCTGTTGGTAAGCCCTAACCCTGCTTTAGCTTCTTTATCCGTTAAGTTTACCTTTACCGTGAGAGTTGTCGCTGAGATTGCCTGTGCCAGGTTGTACGGTCACCACGAGTTTCTCTGCCGCCGTTCTACTTGCTGCCGTAGAAGGTTCATCGTCGTCCTTGCCGTTGCTGCCACGGTCGCCGGTGAGTCATGCACCGCCATCAGAGTCGAAGGTAGCACCAACCTTCTTCTTCTGGTTTTGATTCTCCTATTTTTGAACCTGTAAGTTTTAATCCTTACTCTGATTCCATTTTGTTTCTTAGTCTTTTTCTATTCTGAGTAAGGAAAACCTATGTTTCTGTTTTACACTGCTGCTCTGCCTTCCCTGTTTTCTGATGGAATTATCATAGGTGATAGTATTAATGGTACTAATGAGCTATTAGAGTTGCTGCCACTGCTGAAATTAACAAAAATGGGATCATCGCATTTAAATTCGACGGGTTCAACTAACTGAGGTAGAGGCATTTTTCTTAAACTTGTTTTACTTTTCAGAGTTGTTATAAATCAATATTAATGCGTAAAATACATGTTTGTGATTTCGTGAGTCTTATGAATTGAATTGAGTTGTTTTGGATGAATGAGATTGTTAGTTTGATTGATTGATCAAATGAGAAAGTTGAATATTCTAACTGGTTGACTGATGTTGTTAAAGTGTTTTTCCTTGAATTATTGGAAGAGATTTAATATTGGCATTTAGTTTAATTTTGGAAATGATTTGGTTCTATAAAAGATTTAATATTGAAATTTGATTTGATATTAAACCCGATTTAATATCGGAATTTGATTTTAAAACAAATTTAGAAAATACCTAATATTTGAAAACAGTTTGTCTATTGAGAATGATTTGCTATTTTGGAAATGAATCAAAAAGTGTTTGAGGAATGGTTTGGTTTGAAACTGTTTAGAGAAGATCAAGAATTCTTAATTATTCATTGATGCTGTTGGTTGAAGTTGGTTAAAATTGCGATTGATAGGATTGGTTGATTGAATTCTGGATTTTGTAATTTCCTTGGGTTGAGTGTTGTTATTGTGATAATGGTTATTAGAAGTTATTTGACTGATTAACAGGTGTTTAGTTTGGTTTGGTTGGGACCCAAAAAGAGTGGCAGAATCCAAGTTTTAGAAGAGATGCTGCTGAAATTTTATAAAATTGGAAGTTTCATTTGAAGTAATTATTTAAAAAGATTTAGTTTTTAAATGTTATATTTTTAAGATTTATTTATTTAGAAAAGAAAGAACTATATTTTAGATTGAGATTGTTGAATAATGGAAAGAAGGATGATGAGGATTGATTTGAAATATGACTTTTGAATGAATTTAGAAATGAGATATGGATTGACGAATGGTGATGATTTTGAGAATGGCTTAGATATCGATGAATGATGAATGGATTATTCATATGGCTTATGAATTTGAATTATCTGAGACACGGGTTTTCTGGGTAGACGCAGTGGCTTGCCACCACTTGCTCCAGGTTGAGACTCGATACTCTGTTGACCCTACGACATAAGAGTGACCGGGCACTATAAATTCCTGGAAATGGTAACCCCCTTTAAGCGATTTGATATATATATATGAGAAAAAGCTATGTATAGACTCATGGGGATGCGCGTTGGGGGACAGTCTAAAGTTTTTGGACTTGTCGGGTTGGCTGGATAATCGATCAGATGAGCTCATTAGCCATAGGACAGGCATGCATCATATGCATTTGTATGCTTTGCCTAGTTGTTAAACTGTCATTAACTGCTACCTGAACTATTTGATGTAACTGCTACCTAAACTTGTGTTTTCCTTGTCTGTTTTACCTATGTTTGTCCTGATGTGCTACATTTGAGAATGGACTTTGGTGCTGAATTAATGATTGTGTTGATTGATTGTGTGGTTGGTTTCTGATTAAGATTTTCTTATAAGAAAAGAGAGGTTTTGGATTTCTGAAAGGTTAAACATTGTTTCTTTGAAAAGGTTTTGAATGATTAGCTATTGGTTTTTAAAAGATTCATAAGGCAATGATAATCACTGAGATTGAAAACAGTTTTCTTATTAAATATCTTCTTATGAAAATTCTAAAACTCCGTGGTAAGACCGTGTGGTTGGGTTCTCACCCCCTACAGCTTTATCTTTTCAGGAATCGGAGAAAGGAGCATTATGGAGAGTTATATCGCGTATTGGTTTATATGATGTTGTGTTAATTAGATAATTGTTCTTTCCTCGTCTATCTTATTACAATTTTGTAAGAGGGGTAGGAGTTGTATGTTTTATATGTATATTATGTTATCAGCTATTATGTAAGAAGTCTTGTATATAAACCTATGCTTGTTTGTTTTTTTTTCTATTTAGAATTTATTTTCGGTTTTCAATTAAGTCAGCGATACATCGTCAAGTCACTGGCCCCTATTTTAATATTAAGTATACAAAGTAGTTGTAATACTTCTTGCTATCAGAGTGGCGCAGCCGGAAGCGTGACATTCTGGTAGTGAGGGTGTTACATGCGAGATGAGAAACATGAGCAAAAGTTTCTTCATAATTAATAGCATACTCCTGGGTACAATCTTGAGCAACCAATCGTGCCTTATAACGGTCAATAGAACATTAAAGTGAGTCTTGATCTTGTATACCCATCTACTATCTACAACTTCCTGATAAAAAAGAGGAGTCCCAAGTGTGTGCTTTTTCAGGTGCTTAGATCTCTTCTTGCATTGCTTGCTGCCAACTTAGATTTGTAGAGGCTTCTCGGAATGACTTAGGTTCATAGTTGTAACACCCTTACTACCAGAATCTCATACTTCTGGCTGCGCCACTCTAATAGCGAGGAGTATTACGATGACGTTCATATACTTAATAATAAAATAGGAGCCTTTGTAAAACTCGAAACCGTATAAACTATTCTTTTATAAACCGGAAATACTTTTTATTTGAAAATGAGATAGAATAGCAAATAGCTCAGATAGTAGTTAATAACAGTTAAGTAATTAGGCAAACCAAAGTAAATTCAAAACCAAACAAAGCATACAAATGCATATGATGCATGTCTGCCCTATGGTTGATGAGTCTCATCTGTCGGTTATATAGCCAAATCCGACATGTCCGGTAGCGAACACTGGATAGGAACACCAAACACGGAGCAAGTAGGACCAAACCACAATTCTTGCATCTGACATGAATACCTAGAGTAAGGGGACCACCTCACCACTTGTCTCTTACCCAGGCGTGTTAGAATTCTCAACCTGTAGCAAGTGGTGACAGAACTCATCCTTTGCCTCTTACCCGGTGTCTCGAACTTTTATCCGGAGTAAGTGGACAACGCCATTGCCTCTTACCCGGTCACATATATCTCAATCAAATTCAAATTTCATTTTCAAATCCATTATCAATATCATTCCATTCATTTAAAAATCATACTTTAAAATCAATACTATCATCCTTCATTCAAATTCCATCATCATCATTCCTTATTGTCACACTCATCCTCATCACACCTCCCATTCCGTTCATCAATAATCCAAACTCAAAACATAATTCATTCTTTTCTAAATAAATCAAACTCAAAACGTAATCACTTTCTTAATAGCTCAAAATCAAATCGTATCACCCTTAAATTCAAATCTTTTTAAATAACCATTTCAAATGAAGCCTCCATTTTTTATAAAAATTTCGGTAGCATCCCCTCTAAAATTTGAACTTTGCCACCCTTACGGGTTCCATCAAAACCAAAAACCAAACCATTCTCAACTATTTTCAATATCAAACAATTTTCAAATATCAAATCCTTTCCAATTTTTAAACCAATTCTGACATCAAATCAGGTTCAATATCAAACCACTTTCAATTTCAACCATTTTTAGTATTAATTCATTCTTCAATATACATTCAACTCTAAAACCAAGAAAACTACTTTTCATAATACTCAAGCAAATCAACTTTCCAAATTTATTTTCATCAGCAACCACATACCACTCAAGCAAATGATTCCATCAAGCAAACAATCACATCCATAAGACTCACATAATCACAGAAATACATTTTTCACATCAAATTTAATTTATTTATAACAATTCCGTAATAGAAAATAAGTTTTAAGCAAAATCTCTATCTCGAATACTCAAAATTCGAAAGCTATACAGCCTGTAAAAAACCCTTTTTTTCAGCCTGCAACAATGGTAGCCACAACCATAGCTTCATTCCACTTTCGCAACAACCACAGCAACTCTAATCGCTACATGCAACCACGAAAACTCAACCTTATCCGAATAATGCCGCAAATTTCTCAGCAACATATAACAAAAATAGTGACTAGGAACAAGGAACAACTTACCGGACTTATGAATAACCGAGAAAATGGAGCAGCAGCAGCTCTGGTGACGACGTAGCAGCTTGATTTCGCATGCAACAACCATAAATCTCAGCATGCAAGAATCGGAACTCGACCCTAGTAGACAGGGGTTCCAGCGGCAGTTTCCGACGGTCAGATAGGCGACGCGAAGCTTCGGTAACGACTGAGCAGCGACAAACGGTGGCGTAACAACAACATAGATGCGACGACGGTGAGCCCAGCAATGTGATAGTGACGAAACTCCACGACGGCGCCCTCTCACACTTCCTCCGTTCGCGTTTCCATTGCAGCAACGATGACGAGTTCGACGCCAGAGATCTGACAAAATTAGTACGACACCTTCCTCTCTCACCCGCGAACTCTCTTTCTCTCTCACCTGCGAGCTCGACAGTAGCAGCCATGGAAGCTCCTCAGATAGTGACACTGGAACAACGACAACAGTGACTAGACGACTGCTGTGTGGCGACGATGGCTATGGCGTCTCGCCCCTCTCCTTCTCTCTTTCCCATCGCGACCCTCCCTCTCTTCCCGTCTCCTTTTCCCTCTCGGGTCTCTCTCTCATTTTCCCCTTTCTTTCTTTCTTTTCTGTTCCCATTTTTCGCCTTTTCTTTTTCTCTGGTTCTTAGCCATGTGTATGTGTTAGAAAGGGATAGGGTGGCGGCGGTAGTGTGTGGATGTTAGGGTTTAGGTAAGTGAGTATAAAATTAGGGTTTGTTTTAGGGAAAATTAATGATATAATTAGGGTATAATTGAAAATCAATTTATAATCCAATAACAATTATAAATAAAAATACTATTATTTTCAAATAAATACTCTAATTCCAGAATTAAAGATAATTAAATTAATTTCCTTTAAAATCATAAATAAAGTTCAAAATCAAAATATTAAAATTAAAGCATATAAAACTCTCATTATTTGTTTTTTAATTTTATAAAGTTGTAAATCATAAAAAAGAAAATGCCCAGTTTAATATAAAAATCACCGAAAATATAATTTCGCATAAATATAATAAATAATTTATTATTTAATTTTCGGAAAATTTGGTATCTTACAATGGTGATGAAGAATAGTAAAAAAATAATGATAATCAAGAAGATGAGGAGGTGTGTTTCTTACCCAAAAAGAACGAGTGGAGGGAGGAGGCATGACAGCAAGAGTAGGAGCATCGTCCAGTCTTGAATCATTAGGAGATGGAGAAGACGGAAGAGGAGGGGGCTCGAGGGATAGACTTGAGATAGAACCTATAGTATTATCACTAGGAAAAAGATTAACATTGGGGTTAGTGAAAAACGGTGACTGAGTAGAAGGCATGGACTCAAAAGAGGAAAAACTAGAGAACATGTGATGCTCCTAGAATACAACATGACGAGATATACAAATATGTCGAGAGATAGGATCCTAACAACGATAACCCTTGTGTTCAGTGCCATAACCAAGAAAGCAACACATACAAGCGCGAGGTTCAAGTTTATTATGTTCATGAGGTTGGAGAAGGACAAAGCAGAAAAAACCAAAAACACGAAGAGACACTCAAAGAGAGTAGTGTTACCAAGGATAGAAGAAGGGAGTCTATTGATAACATGAACAACAGTGAGAACAGCTTCACCCCAAGTACGCTCAATACAGGAAGAAGAAATAAGCATTACACGAACAGAGACAAGAATGTGACAGTGTTTGCATTTAGCTCTGCCATTTTGTTGAGAGATACCAGGACAATAAAACTCAGACAAAGTACCCTGTTCTGCGAGAAAATTTAAAAGTTTAAAGTCATGATATTCCATAGCATTATCACGTCGAAAGATTTTAATAACTTTGGAAAACTGAGTTTGAATCATAGTGGCAAAGTTAATATAAATATGAGGCAACTCATGATGATTAGTCATCAAATAAAATCAAGTAAAACATGAATAATCATCAATAAAGACTACAAAGTATTGAATCACTCCTATAGAAGCAGTGTGAGTGGAGCCCCAAACCTCAGAATGAATAAGATCAAAAAGAGAGAAAGCAAGAGAGGAATTATTATAAAAAGATAAAACATGTTGTTTTGCAGTTTGACAAGAAATGCAATCAAAAGACTCATTATTAACTTGACCTAAAACATTCGTAGACATAAGAGTTCGCAATTTTTCTAAGGCGCTATAGGCAAGATGGTAGTGCTACAAGCAAAGAGTAGAGAGAGAGGAAACAGAACAGAGATTTAACAGAGAAGGAACATGAAGGTGCTCAAGCTCAAACAATGTTTTGATCTTATATCCAATCCCGATGATCTTTTTCGTCCGACGATCCTACCATGACAGCCAGAAATAGAGAAATTGACATTAAAACCGATAAAATTTACCCTTTCTGTCTGTGGCAGTAAAGAAAGTTTCACTCTTTGGGTGAGTCAATCCCAAGTGCGTTTCTTCAGACTTAAGACAAGGAAGAGCATATTCAAGACTGGGCAAAGGATTCTGATAAGGAAGAGAAGTTCTAACCAGCTCATAGTCATCAGTAAGTGCCATAAGAAACTGTATGAGACATGTTCAGTTCCGATAACTCTCATATGCCTTAGCATTAGTGAAATCTTTAAGAACAGGCTCACAGGAGGTCAATTGATCCCAAATAATTTTCATCTGAGCAAGAAAATCAAAAACCACTAGTCCACATTCTTGCTTAAGGCTGTGAAGCTCTTTTAGCAGTTGATACTAATGTGAGAGATCAGAAATAGTGTAATGTTTTGCCAAATGATCCCAAACCTCTTTAGCAATTTTAAAATGCTCAAACTATAAATGAATGCCTCGAGTAGAAGTGTTGCAAAATTAAATGAAAATCTGATGATTTTTACTATCCCAATCTTCTAATTACTCCGCAAAGTCTTTCTCAACATCTTTCTTACATAATGCCATAATTTTCGTCCTTTAAAAAATTCTCGCATAGCTTTAACCCAATGGGCATAGTTGGATCCATTAAGGATAACATGAATAGGCTAAAAAACATTCAAATTTTCCATAACAACAGAAATAAAGATGAAAAAGAGAAGAAACTGCAAATTCGGGACAGAAAATGAGAAAATGGAGGGCAGAATCGAAAAGATCTCACCAAAAATTCTTAAGAAAGATCCCACTGTCTGCCATGTCAGCCGCCACGTTAGCAGGGGAAGGACACGTGGCAATGCGTGAGAAGAAGAGCAAAACACGTCAGCACTGACACGGCGAGGGGGTGGCACGCGGATTGGGAGGCGGCTCGGGTCAAGCGTGACACAGGGGAAAGCGGGTCCATGGGTTTGCTGGCGGGACACGTGGTGCACTGCGGTGCGGTTGACCCTGGGAGTGGATCCAATGGTACTGGAGGCATCTGCAGGGGAGGGAGAACTTGAAGCAGACAGTGAGCTTCAGGTGGTGTGTCCGGTGGTTTCTAGCGATGATGTTAGACTCGTTTATCTCGCAATGACGAGATGAAGACGGCGGTAAGGGCTATGAGGAAACAAAGCGTCGGGAAATGATCGAAAAATAAGGGCAAAGAACACTACCAGAAGAAGAAAAACCAGGGGTTATGATTGAATTTCTATGGAAAAAAAAAAACCTATGCTCTTAATATATACCATGTAGGAAAGAAGAGAGTAATCTGAAGAGTGTATTATTAAGTGTATGTTCAAAGGTACAATGTACCATAGTATATATAGATGCTAGAATAATCAAAGTAATAAAAACATAAAATCTTATAATAAATATACAGATATGTTATATAAATATGAATGATACTAATTGATCTTAATTGATCCTAATTATATTCTAACAAGTTGTATCTAAGATTCTAAGTGATTAAGTAACACATACTATTTGTTTTAAAATCTTTTCAAAACAATTAGATATTTATATAAAATCTTTTGTTTCTCATTTTACTTTCACACAAAACCAACTATTATTTATCTAAAATAGAATCTGTTGTTTTAAAATGAAAAAAAAAAGATATCCTAGCGAGTTAAACACTTTTAAATTTAAAGATAAAAAAGCAAATAATGATACGTACAAGTAATTTAATATATGATATTGGTTAGAATTGGTTTGGTTTTCAAATAACATTAACACAACAAATAAAACTGAACAACACAACACAACATTAGCTAGGATATGGGGTATTTTTAGGGCTGTCTTACAAAGCACTCCTTGCTAGAAATATAATGTGTGCTATATTGAGAGTGTTAGTACTACAACAAATTCAGACTGAGGCAACCCTTTAAAAACATTGTCTATAATAAGGAAAAGTGTTTCCTTTAATGAAAGGCAACACTTTTTGACAAAACGCAACGTTTTTTGGGGGGTTGGCTATACGGCTGTTACCTTTGGTCTAAGGCAACGCTTTTGTGTATCAAAGAGAACCTTTTTTATGGCAATCTTCAAAAAATGTTGCATTTTCTACAAAAAAAAGTAACTCTACGAAAGGGTCACCTTAGAGCACCAAAAGACAACACTTTAGATAAGACTTTAAGGCAACACGTTTTACGAGTTGTATTTTCTAATATATAAAGCAACACTTGTCCAGATGTTTTTAAGTTGCCTTTTCATATACCTAAAGCAACACTTGTATAAGTTTTTGCTGGTTGTTTTTTCAATACCTAAAACAACACTTGGTCAGATTTTTTTAAGTTGCCTTCTTCATATATCTAAAGCAACACTTGTCCAGTTTATTTAAGTTGTCTTTTTCATAGACCTAAAGCAACACTTATCTAAGATTATTTGCAGTTGTCTTTTTCTAATACCTAAAGTAACATCTTATTGAGTTTTTCTTAAATTCTCTCTTTTTTTATATATAAAGCAATATATTTTTTATCTTTATTATATTTATATGACATTTAAAGGATATATAGCACACACTAATAATATTTAAATATTTAAATTCAGTTTAATCAATATAAGGAGAATAAGCTAATAATATATATTGCATATATATAGAAAGGTCTTCCAAGTACCAATTAACATTCTTGCTAGTTATCAAATCAAATAAATAAT
Source organism: Arachis duranensis (assembly GCF_000817695.3). Taxonomy (NCBI): domain Eukaryota; kingdom Viridiplantae; phylum Streptophyta; class Magnoliopsida; order Fabales; family Fabaceae; genus Arachis; species Arachis duranensis. The sequence goes on from NC_029774.3 coordinate 47,343,952, forward strand.
AAACATAAGTAAACAAAATACATGTTTTTCTCATGATGAAATTGAACAAAAAAGAAACTAGTTTTTTTGATTTGAAACCAAAAAGACTTTGTGCTTCACCATTGTGTCAAGAGTCGCCCTTATCTCTTCAGAAAACTTCATTCAACCATAAGAAAGTTGTAGTGAAATCTAAATGGAAAAAATATAGTCAAAACATCAGCTTAACAATAACATGTATATTTAAGTGCTACAACAATTTAGCACACATATACCTAATCATGATTTGGTATATGAGTCGCTCGAAGAGAATGTCGAGGAATCAAATTTGGATCTTGGGCACTATTTGCAGACGATTGCTTAGATCGCAAGAGAGAAAGCGCTTCATCAACATTCATACCAGGAGAAGTTTGTTGCAATATAAGTTTCACCATATCTTCCAATCCTTGCAGCCGTTGCTTATTATGGTCGTCTAATTTAGTTTTTAAAGCTGTTACCTTGTCTTCACTTTGTTTTTTGATTTCATCTATTTCTTTATTTTTTTAAGAGAAGTTTTGTAACAGTTCTTCCAAAATATCGAACCCTTCCTAAATTCTCTTTACCAAACAGTTTTTGAAATGCATTAGTAGGAGTTTTTTCAACTTTTTGGAGATCATCAAGTTTATCCTATACATATAAATAATGATATGCCTATTTTTAGTGATAAAATTGCAATAAAAAAATGATTAATTTAATTATAAAAAGATTAGAGCCTCAAATTAGTTCTCCTAAAAAATAAAATCATAATTATATTAGTCATTCTGTCATCTAGATAATCACATGTCATAGATAATTATGAGCCTTATAATCTAATTCACACTAGCAATTTTATTTATTGTTATATCTTTTTAAAATTAATTTGAAACATCTAATATGTAGAAGGCCAAACCAATACACAGTAACCTTTTAGAAATTATTTTAAACATGCACTACAAGAAAATAAGCTTTCTGCCATGCTTTAAAAGCGTGCCGAAAATGCAAAAAAACGTGCCGATAGCTTTTCGCTACGCTTTTTGAGCTATTGGCACACTTTTGAAAGGGTCACATCCGCCAGCGTGCCGGTTGCTCTATCGCCACACTTTTGCGGATCTATTGACACGCTTTCTTTTTGGCCACTCTTTCAACTCCTACCACGCTTAAAAGCGTGGCCATAGGTGTTAATCTATCGGTACGCTTTAAAAGCGTACCGAAAAGTTCACATATCGCCACGCTTTTGAAGCATGCCAAGAAAGTTGGTTTTTGCTACGCTTTGAAAGCGTGCCGATAGAGCACATACAGCCATGCTTTCAAAGCGTGGCCTATTCCTTTGTCAATTTAAAAAAAAGGAGAAAATTAGAATGCATAATAATAACTAAAAAATTACAATTCTATAATAATAATTTAAAAGAGAAAAATTCATATTCACAGCATCGAGATTCAAATCAAAATAATCATATAATTATATTAATAAAAAAAGGTATCTTACTTTAAAAACTAAACCAAAATGTAATTACAAACTTATCTAACCTTGAGGATATGAGAATTCAACAAAAGCAAAACTAAAAGGTTTTTTGAAAGAGAATAGCTTCTCTTTAAATTCTTCAATGACATTAAAATTGCCTAACCAGGAAGGAACAGAGAAACTCATCCTCTTCAGGACCAAACCATTTTCCATCACAAATTTAGCTGACCACAACTCATGCTCAAGTCCATGTACTTCTCCAAATTTCACAACCTCTAAGGTATTTTGTAAACACTCAAGCACATCAGTAGAGCTAAAAAGCACTTTGTCAAATTTAGATTTTAGTCCCTGATGATGATCAATCATTAAACAAAGTCCAGATGAGAATCAAAGTAAAATTGATAAACCAAACATTTTCTCAAATTAATAAAATCTATTATTTAGGAGATACATAATCATTGTGATACTTATATGAGTGTAGAATAGTGTCTCTAATTTTAATTAAAATAATTATCAACCTTTAAAATTAAAGTCTTGAAAATTGGTGACTTCAGAAGTATGACTAACAAAATTTCACCAACAACTAAGTCAAGCTCCAGATGCTTCAACGTTCCAAATGAAGGAAATTTTGGCCCTGTTGATGGTGGCAAAACCTGCATGACAAATAAAGAATCTCAATTTTTATGAAACTTATGATATAAAAATAAGATGGAATAATAAATCTCTGTCTAGAACAAACAAACGTATAAAAGCATATATTTCTCCTAATGCTAGCAAGCTGAATTAATACTCATGCATGTTACTATTTTATAAATAATAACATAATTGATTTCTATTTAATCAGTAAAGTGTTACTGATGAGCGGATAATTTATACGCTTTTCGGCAATATTTTTAGATAGTTTTAGTAGGATGTAGCTAAATTTTAATATATTTTATTAGTTTTTAAGCAAAATTCACATTTCTAGAATTTACTATGAGTTTGTGTGTTTTTCTGTAATTTTAGGTATTTTCTGGCTGAAATTGAGGGACTTGAGTAAAAATCTGATTCAGAGGCTGACAAAGGACTACAAATGCTGTTGGATTCTGACCTCCCTGCACTCAAAATATAATATTTGGAGCTACAAGAGTCCAAATGGTGCGCTCTCAATTGCGTTGGAAAGTAGACATCCAGGGCTTTCCAGAAATATATAATAGTCCATACTTTTCCCGATTTTAGATGACACAAACTGGCGTTCAACTCCAACTTTCTGCACTATTCTGGTGTTAAACGCCAGAAACAAGTTGCAAGCAAGAGTCAAATGCCAGAAACAAGTTACAAATTGGCGTTTAACTTCAAGAAAAATTTCTACACCTGAAAGCTTCAGTGCTCAGCCCAAGCACACACCAAGTGGGCCCAGAAGTGGATTTCTTCATCATTTACTTATTTCTGTAAACCCTAGTAACTAGTCTAGTATAAATAGGACCTTTTACTATTGTATTAGACATATTTTGATCATCTTTTGATCTCTTGATCACGTTCTGGGGGCTGGCCATTTGGCCATGCTTGGACCTTGTTCTTATCTATTTTCAACGGTGGAGTTTCTACACACCATAGATTAAGGTGTGGAACTCTGCTGTTCCTCGAGTATTAATGTAAAGTACTATTGTTCTTCTATTCAATTCATGCTTATTCTTATTCTAAGATATTCATTCGCACACAAGAACATGATGAATGTGATGATTATGTGACACTCATCACCATTCTCACTCATGAACGCGTGATTGACAACCACTTCCGTTCTACATGAAAACAAGCTTGAATGTATATCTCTTGTGTTTCTAATCAACGATTCACATCGACTCCCCTCTAATAATGGGGCATCTGAATCTGAGATTAGAATCTTTGTGGTATAGGCTAGAATCCATTGGCAGCATTCTTGAGATCCGGAAAGTCAAAACCTTGTCTGTGGTATTCTGAGTAGGATCTGGGATGGGATGACTGTGACGAGCTTCAAACTCACGACTGTAGGGCATAGTGACAGACACAAAAGGATAGTAAATCCTATTCCTACATGATCGAGAACCAACAGCTGATTAGCCATACGATATCTGTGCATGGTATTTTTCATCCGAGACAAGAAATCCGACAGTTGATTAGCCATACAGAAACTGTAGAGGACCATTTTTACTGAGAGAACAGGAAGTAGCCATTGACAATGGTGACACCCAACATACAACTTGCCATAGAAAGGAGTATGAAGGATTGGATGAAGACAATAGGAAAGCAGAGATTCAGAAGGAACAATGCATCTCCATTTGCTTATCTGAAATTCCCACCAATGAATTACATAAGTATCTCTATCTTTATTCTATGCTTATTTATCTTTTAATTATCAAACCTCTATAACCATTTGAATCCGTCTGATTAAGATTTACAAGATGACCATAGCTTGCCTCAAGCCGACAATCTCCGTAGGATCGACCCTTACTCACGTAAGGTTTATTACTTGGACGACCCAGTGCACGTGCTGGTTAGTTGTGCGAAGTTGTGAAAAAGAGTTGAGATTACAATTGTGCGTACCAAGTTGTTGGTGCCATTGAGATCACAATTTCGTACACCAAGTTTTTGGCGCCGTTACCGAGGATTGTTTGAGTTTGGACAACTGACGGTTCATCTTGTTGCTCAGATTAGGTAATTTTCTTCTTGTTTTAACTTTTATTTTATTCTCAAAAAGTTTTCAAAAATCTTTCAAAAGTTTTTTTTCTTTTTTTTTGTTTTTCCAAAAAGATAATTTTCGAAAAATCCAAAAAATTTAATAAAATCATAAAAACCAAAAATTTTGTGTTTCTTGTTTGAGTCTAGTGTCAAATTTTAAGTTTGGTGTCAATTGCATGTTTTTTAAAATTTGTGCATTTTTTGAAAAAATTCATGCATTACATTTTTCATGATCTTCAAGTTGTTCTTGGTAAGTCTTCTTATTTGATCCTTACATTTTATTGTTTTGTGTCTTTTCTTGTTTTTCATATGCATTCTTGAATCCTTAGTGTCTAAACATGAAAAATTTCTAAGTTTGGTGTCTTGCATGTTTTTCTTTTCTTAAAAATTTTTCAAAAATAAGTTCTTGGTATTCATCATGATCTTCAAAGTGTTCTTGGTGTTCATTTTGACATTCAAAGTGTTCTTGCATGCATTATGTGTTTTGATCTTAATTTTTCATGTCTTGTGTCAATCTTGTTGTTTACTGAAAAAAAAAGAGAAAAACACAAAAATGATATCTTTTTTTTCTCTCTCCTCATTAAAAATTCAAAAATAAAAAAATATATTTTCCTTGTTTCTCTCATAAATTTCGAAATCTTTAGGTTGACTTAGTAAAAAATTTTTAAAAATAAGTTGCTTCTTGTTAGTCAAGTCAAGATTTTAATTTTAAAAATTTTTTCTTTTCAAAACTTTTTTAAAAATCAAATCTTTTTCATTTTTCTTTTATATACTTTCGAAAATTTTTTAAAATTGATTTTCAAAATCTTTTTCTTATCTTTATTTCATAATTTTCAAAATTATTACTAACAATTAATGTTTTGATTCAAAAATTTCAAGTTTGTTACTTTCTTGTTAAGAAAGGTTCAATCTTTAAATTCTAGAATCATATCTTTTAGTTTCTTGTTAGTCAAGTCATCAACTTCAATTTTCGAAATCAAATCTTTTTAAAATTTCTTTTTCAAATCTTTTTCAAAATAAATTTCAATCATATCTTTTTAATAATATCTTTTCCAAATCATATCTTTTTCAAACTTTGATTTCAAAAATCTTTTCTAACTTCCTATCTTTTCAAAATTGATTTTCAAATCTTTTTCAACTAACTAATTGACTTTTTTGTTTGTTTTACTATTTCTTATCTTTTTCAAAACCACCTAACTACTTTTCTCTCTCTAATTTTTGAAAATTCCTCACCCTTTTTCAAAATTCTTTTTAATTAACTAATTGTTTTGAATTTTAATTTTATTTCTTCTCATAATTTTTGAATTCTAACTAATAATTAAAATAAAAGAAATATTTTTCTTTTCTTTTATTCTAATTTTCAAATTTCCCTCTCTCTCTTTCTATTTATTTTATTTATTTACTAACACTTCTCTTCATCTTAAAATTCGAACCCTCTCTTCACCTATGTGTTCAAATTTTTCTCTTTTCCTCATTCGTACTCTTCTTCTCTTCTACTTACATAAAGGAATCTCTATACTGTGACATAGAGGATTCCATACTTTTTTTGTTTTCTTCTCTCTCATATGAGTAGGAATAAGGAAAAAGGCATTCTTGTTGAAGCTGATCCTGAACATGAAAGGACCTTGAAGAGGAAGCTAAGAGCAGCTAAAGCACAGTACTATAAAGAAGACCTAACTGAAATTTTTGAACAGGAAAAGGATATGGCAGTCGAACCAAACAACAACAATGCAAGGAAGGTGCTTGGTGACTTTACTGCACCAAATTCCAACTTTCATGGAGGAAGAATCTCAATCCCTTCCATTGGAGTAAACAACTTTGAGCTAAAACCTCAATTAGTTTCTCTGATGCAATAGAATTGCAAGTTTCATGAACTTCCATCAAAAGATTCTTTTTAGTTCTTAACTGAATTCTTGCATATCTGTGATACTATTAAGACCAATGGAATTGATCCTGAGGTCTATAAGCTTATGCTTTTCCCTTTTGCTGTAAGAGACAGAGCTAGAACATGGTTGGACTCTCAACCTAAAGATTGCCTGAACTCTTGGGATAAGCTGGTCACGGCTTTTTTAGCCAAATTCTTTTCTCCTCAAAAGCTGAGCAAGCTTAGAGTGGATGTTCAAACCTTCAGGCAGAAAGAAGGTGAATCCTTCTATGAAGCTTGGGAAAGAGACAAGAAACTGACCAAAAAGTGTCCTTCTGACATGCTCTCAGAATGGACCATCCTGGATATATTCTATGATGGTCTGTCTGAATTATCTAAGATGTCATTGGACCATTCTGCAAGTGGATCTATTCACCTGAAGAAAATGCCTGCAGAAGCTCAGGAACTCATTAAAATGGTTGCAAATAACCAGTTCATGTACACCTCTAAAAGGAATCCTGTGAGTAATAGGATGCCTCAAAGGAAGGGAGTTCTTGAAATTGATGCTCTGAATGCCATATTGGCTCAGAACAAAATATTGACTCAGCAAGTCAATATGATTTCTCAGAGTCTGAATGGATTGCAAAATGCATCCAACAGTACTAAAGAAGCATCTTCTGAAGAAGAAACTTATGATCCTGAGAACCCTGCAATGGAGAAATCATCCAAATTTCTCATGGAAGGATCAACAAAAGCCTCAACAAGGCTTTAATAATGGTGGAATAAATAGGTTTAGCAATAGCAAGCCTTTTCCATCATTCTCTCAGCAACAGACATAGAATTCTGAGCAGAGCCCTCTAACTTAGCAAACATAGTCTCTGATCTATCTAAGGCCACTCTAAGTTTCATGAATGAAACAAGGTCCTCCATTAGAAATTTGGAGGAACAAGTGGGCCAGCTGAGTAAAAGGGTCACTGAAACTCCTCCTAGTACTCTCCCAAGCAATATAGAAGAGAATCCAAAAAGAGAGTGCAAGGCCATAACCTTACATGGTGTGGCCGAACCTAGAGAGGAGGAGGTGGATGTGAATCCCAGTAAGGAAGACCTCATGGGACGTCCTCTGGACAAAAAGGAGTTCCTAATTGAGGAACCTAAGGTATTTGAGGCTCATCTAGAGACCATAGAGATTCCATTGAACCTACTTCTACCATTCATGAGCTCTGATGAATATTCTTCTTCTGAGGAGGATGAAGATATTACTGAAGAGCAAGTTACTAAGTACCTTGGAGTAATCATGAAGCTGAATGCCAAGTTATTTGGTAATGAGACTTGGGTGGATAAACCCCCTTGCTCACCAGTGAACTGAATGACTTGGTTAGGCAGACATTACCTCAAAAGAAACAGGATCTTGGTAAATTAATAATTCCCTATACCATAGGCACCAAGACCTTTGAGAAGGCTCTGTGTGACCTGGGGTCAGGCATAAACTTAATGCCACTCTCTGTAATGGAGATGGTACAGGCTGCCAAATTCTCATTAGAGATGGTAGACAAATCCATAAAAAAGGCTTATGGACAGGTAGAGGATGTGCTAGTAAAAGTTAAAGGCCTTTACATCCCTGCTGATTTCATAATCCTAGACACTGTGAAGAATGAGGATGAATCCATCATCCTTGGAAGACCCTTCCTAGCCACAACAAAAGCTGTGATTGATGTGGACAGAGGAGAGTTGATCCTTCAATTGAATAAGGACTACCTTGTGTTTAAAACTCAAGGATCTCCCTCTGTAACCATGGAGAGAAAGCAAGAAAAGCTTCTCTCAATATAGAGTCAAACAAAGCCCCCACATTCAAACTCTAAGTTTGGTGTTGGGAGGCCACAGCCAAACTCTAAGTTTGGTGTTGAGAGGCCACAACCAAACTCTAAGTTTGGTGTTGGGAGGCCCCAACAATGCTCTGAACATCTGTGAAGCTCCATGAGAGCTCACTGTCAAGTTATTGACATTAAAGAAGTGCTTATTGGGAGCCAACCCAATTTTATTTATCTAAGTTATTTTCTTTTTTAGGTTGATGATCATGTGGAGTCACAAAAACAAACTGCAAAAATTAAAGAAAAATAAAAAACATCATTAAAAACAGCACACCCTGAAGGAGAAACTTACTGGTATTTAAACGCCAGTAAGGATAGCAGAATGGGCGTTTAACGCCCAGTCTGGCACTATTTTGGGTGTTAAACGCTAGAAAGAAGTACCAGACTGGCGTTAAACGCCAGAAAGAAGCAACAAACTGGCGTTAAATGCCAGAAACAGGTTGCAGCTTGGGTTTAATGCCAGGAAAGGAATAAAAGCTGGCGTTTAACGCCAGAAACAAGCAGCAGTCTGGCGTTAAACACCAGAATTGCACATTAGGGGAGTTTTGCATGCCTAAAAGGAGCAGGGATGAGAAATCATTGACCCCTCAGGATCTGTAGACCCCACAGGATCCCCACCTCCCCTACCTCTCTCTCTATATCCCTCCATCTCCATTTTCTTCTTCTTCCCCTTCTTTCTTTCTTCTTCTTTCCATAACCATTTATGGCACCTAAGGCCAAAGAAACCTCTAGAAAGAGAAAAGGGAAGGCAAAAGCTTCCACCTCCGAGTCATGGGAGATGGAAAGATTCATCTCAAAGGTCCATCAAGACCACTTCTATGAAGTTGTGGCCAAGAAAAAGGTGATCCCTATGCAATTCAGCTCGAATTGTCATAGAGGAAGACATCCTCATTAAAGAGGACAAGCCCATCATTAAGAAAAGGATGGAGCAAACAAGAGAGCCCACTCATGGACCTCAACAAGAGCATGAGGAATTCCCTCATCAAGAAATCCCTGAGATGCCTCAAGGGATACATTTTCCTCCACACAACTATTGGGAGCAACTAAGGATAGGAGCACCAAAAGCACTAGGGATGGAGAAACAAAGGCAAGAAAGAGACATTGAGGAGCTCAAGCACTCCATAGGATCTTCAAGAAGGAGAACTAGCCGTCATCACTAAGGTGGACCCGTTCTTTGATTTTCTTGTTCTTATTTTTCTATTTTTTGAATTTGATGCTTTATGTTTGTCTATGTTTGTGTCTTCATTACATGATCATTAGTGTCTAGTGTCTATGCCTTAAAACTATGAATAACTCCATGAATCCTTCACCTCTCTTAAATGAAAAATGTTTTAATTACAAAAGAACAAGAAGTACTTGGATTTTAAAGTTTATCTTGAAATTTATTTAATTATTTTGATGCGGTGGAAATACTTTTTGTTTTCTGAATGAATGCTTGAACAGTGCATATTTTTGATAGTGAAGTTTATGAATGTTAAAATTGTTGGCTCTTGAAAGAATGATGAACAAAGAGAAATGTTATTGATGATCTGAAAAATCATGAAATTGATTCTTGAAGCAAGAAAGAGCAGTGAAAAAAAGTGGCGAAAAAAAGAGAGAAAAAGAAAAAGCAAGCAGAAAAAGCCAATAGCCCTTTAAACCAAAAGGCAAGGGTAAAAAGGGATCCAAGGCTTTGAGCATTAATGGATAGGAGGGCCCAAGGAAATAAAATCCAGGCCAAAGCGGCTAAATCAAGCTGTCCCTAACCATGTGCTTGTGTCATGAAGGTCCAAGTGAAAAGTTTGAGACTGAGTGGTTAAAGTCGTGATCCAAAGCAAAAAGAGTGTGCTTAAGAACTCTGGAAACCTCTAGCTGGGGACTTTAGCAAGGCTGAGTCACATTCTGAAAAGGTTCACCCAGTTATGTGTCTGTGGCATTTATGTATCCGGTGGTAATGCTGGAAAACAAAGTGCTTAGGGCCACGGTCAAGACTCATAAAGTAGCTGTATTCAAGAATCAACATACTGAACTAGGAAAATCAATAACACTATCTGAAACTCTGAGTTCCTATAGATGCCAATCATTCTGAATTTCAAAGAATAAAGTGAGATGCCAAAATTGTTCAGAAGCAAAAAGCTACTAGCCCCGCTCATCTAATTGGGACTAAGTTTCATTGATATTGTGAGATTCATTATATATTCTCTTCTTTTTATTCTATTTTGTTTTCAGTTGCTTGGGGACAAGCAACGATTAAGTTTGGTATTGTGATGAGCGGATAATTTATATGCTTTTTGGCATTGTTTTTAGATAGTTTTTAGTAGGATCTCGCTACTTTTTAGTATATTTTTATTAGTTTTTAAGCAAAATTCACATTTCTAGACTTTACTATGATTTTGTGTGTTTTTCTATGATTTCAGGTATTTTCTGGCTGAAATTGAGGGACTTGAGCAAAAATCTAATTCAGAGGCTGACAAAGGACTGCAGATGTTGTTGGATTCTGACCTCCCTGCACTCGAAATAAAATTTTTAGAGCTACAGAAGTCCAAATGGCACGCTCTCAGTTGCGTTAGAAAGTAGACATCCAGGACTTTTCAGAAATATATAATAGTCCATACTTTGTTTGAGTTTAGATGATGCAAACTGACGTTCAACGCCAGCTTTCTGCCCTATTCTGGCGTTAAACGCCAGAAACAAGTTGCAAGCTAGAGTCAAACACCAGAAACAAGTTATAAACTGGCGTTTAACTCCAAGAAAAGTCTCTACATGTGAAAGCTTCAGTGCTCAGCCCAAGCACACACCAAGTGGGCCCAGAAGCAGATTTCTGCATCATTTACTTATTTCTGTAAACCCTAGTAACTAGTCTAGTATAAATAGGACCTTTTACTATTGTATTAGACATCTTTTGATTATCTTTTGATCTCTTGATGATGTTTTGGGAGCTGGCCATTCGGTCATGCCTGGACCTTGTTCTTATGTATTTTCAATGGTGGAGTTTCTACACACCATAGATTAAGGTGTGGAGCTCTGCTGTTCCTCGAGTATTAATGCAAAGTACTATTGTTCTTCTATTCAATTCATGCTTATTCTTATTCTAAGATATTCATTCACACATAAGAACATGATGAATGTGATGATTATGTGACACTCATCACCATTCTCACTCATGAACGCGTGATTGACAACCACTTCCGTTCTACATGAAAACAAGCTTGAATGTATATCTCTTGGGTTTCTAATCAACGATTCACATTGACTCCCCTCTGACAATAGGACATCTGAATCTGAGATTAGAATCTTTGTGGTATAGGCTAGAATCCATTGGCAGCATTCTTGAGATCCAGAAAGTCTAAACCTTGTTTGTGGTATTCCGAGTAGGATCTGAGAGGGGATGACTGTGACGAGCTTCAAACTCGCGACTGTAGGACGTAGTGACAGATGCAAAAGGATAGTAAATCCTATTCCTACACGATCGAGAACCAACAGCTGATTAGTCATACCATATCTGTGCATGGTATTTTTCATCCGAGACGAGAAATCTGACAGTTGATTAGCCGTACAGAAATCGTAGAGGACCATTTTCATTGAGAGGATGGGAAGTAGCCATTGACAACGGTGACACCCAACATATAGCTTGCCATACAAAGGAGTATGAAGGATTGGATGAAGGCAATAGGAAGGCAGAGATTCAGAAGGAACAACGCATCTCCATACGCTTATCTGAAATTCCCACCAATGAATTACATAAGTATCTCTATCTTTATTTTATGCTTATTTATCTTTTAATTATCAAACCTCTATAACCATTTGAATCCGCCTGACTGAGATTTACAAGATGACCATAGCTTGCTTCAAGCCGACAATCTCCGTGGGATGGACCCTTACTCACGTAAGGTTTATTACTTGGACGACCCAGTGCACTTCTGGTTAGTTGTGCGAAGTTGTGAAAAAGAGTTGAGATTACAATTGTGTGTACCAAGTTGTTGGCGCCATTGAGATCACAATTTCGTGCACCAGTTACTATCTAGTATCTAATACAATTGGTATAGGAAACTACAATTTGATATCTATTATTAGCTTAATAGAATCAGAAAAATAAAATTATGTTATAACTGCCAGAACAGGATCATCCAAATTTGGTTTACTCAATCCACAAGCTACTGACATTAGCTAATATCTGAACTATCAAATTGTACAACTAACAATTTAGAACAATAATACAAAATATCATATTCAATTTCTCTTCTCGATCTCTCTCTGCATCATAGTTTCATAGAAAGGAGTAGGCCTTTGAGTTGTTTAAGAGGAAAAAGTCTCTGCAGGATCTTTTTCAGAACTAAAGAGATATCTATTTACAAATGAGACAATACAAAATTTATAAAACTTAAAGTTTCAATGTATTTATTACTTTAAAGAAGTTTAAAAATTTATGTTAATAGTAGCTTGAATGTGCCTTATATTAGATCATGTTGAGTATATTTTGGTTTTTCTTTTCTCCTACCAATGTTATTTTGGTTTTTCTTTTCCCTAGCCAATGCTAATTAATAAAGTAACTAGTTCACTTCATCAAAAATTCAACATAAGGCTGTTTATAATTCTATCAAGCATGATCAGAGTTTAGAGGGATAGATACAGCAAGATGCAAATTTCCAAGACAACCCTCGTAAACTTCTACAGGAATATATTTCAAAAAGCATGTAATAAATGTTTCATAAACTTAATAATCACACATAAACTTTTCAATTGTAAGAAATGCCTGGCCTCAATCCATGACCTACAACTAAAATTATGAAAGGAACAACTCAGCTATCTCAACTTTAGTATTTTGTAGTTAAAGTTTTCCAATGTTGCTGTAAGACTGAACACTCAATCTAGACTCGAATTTAAAAATAACCACTGAAAATCTAGACTCCTATTTAAAAATGACCACTCAAACCCCATCATGCTAAGGTTGAAAACTCTGTTTCCTGCACAAATTCTCGAGTCCTATTCTTTCTCTGTTTTGTACTTTCAATGATCATCCAAATTACTGGGTTAGAAACTTCCAATTATAGTTTAGAAAACTTTGGTTTAATTTGTCTAATTTGTATATGCATAGAAATGAAAGGTTCATAGTAACCAATATATTAAATAAACTTTAGTGTGTTTACTTAATACATTTTTATAATACTAAGTCATAAACACAATAACTCCGGAACTTTAACAATATGGACAAAATGGATTTTTCTAAAAAAAATAAAGGGAAAAACCTTGAAAACAGGTGTTTCGTATTAGCATATAGCAAGAATGCATATTAAAAGAATAGTGCATTTTAATTCATTTTTATATGTCAGCAATTTGATTTTGGAGGACGCATAAAATTCGAAAAACGCATTGTTATCTAAAGTAGAGATAGAGTAAAGTAAGACTCACCTCTTTATTTTTTAAGTCTATCAGTAAATGTTAGGCACTATAGAAGAGACCTTAATTTTAGTAGGCTGATAGCATCATAGTTGCATAGAACTTCTAATACACCTTTATCACGGATACACTGCTGCACCAAGACCGTTCTAGGTGGCGGTGCACCAAACACACTCACACCCACAAGAAACCCCCATTTAGTATTTCTTTACAAAAAAATTAAAGACAAAAATCAGAAACCATTCCAATAAGCAATTTACATCATAACCAAACAAAATAACTGATGCACGAAATTGCAATCACACTTTTGCAATCCGCACAACTAACCAGCAAGTGCACTGAGTCGTCCAAGTAATACCTTACGTGAGTAAGGGTCGAATCACACGGAGATTGTTGGCTTGAAGCAAGCTATGGTTATCTTGTTGATCTTAGTCAGGATGCTAATAGGGTTCTTTCGTTTTAATTGTAAAAAGTCAAAGGGCATAAAATAAATACTTATTGTGCAATAATGAAGAATATGTTGGAGTTTTGGAGATGCTTTGTCTCTTTATTTCAGCTTTTCTCTTGTACTCCTCTTCACACACGCAAGGTTCCTTCCATGGCAAGCTGTATGTAGGGTGTCACCGTTGTCAATGGCTACTTCCCATCCTCTCAGTGAAAATGGTCCAAATGCTCTGTCACAACACAGCTAATCATCTGTTGGTTCTCAATCATGTAGGAATAGAATCCATTGATTCTTTTGCGTCCGTCACTACGCCCAACAATCACGAGTTTGAAGCTCGTCACAGCCATTCAATCCTTAAATCCTACTCGGAATACCACATACAAGGTTTAGACTTTTCGGATTCTCATGAATGCCGCCATCAATTCTAGCTTATACCACGAAGATTTTGATTAAGGAATCTAAGAGATACTCATTCAATCTAATATAGAACGGAGGTGGTTGTCAGGCACACGTTCATAGATTGAGGAAGGTGATGAGTGTCACGGATCATCACCTTCTTCATGGTGAAGCGCGAATGAACATCTTAGATAAGAACAAGCGTGTTTGAATGGAAAACAGAGATAATTGCATTAATTCATCGAGACACTGCAGAGCTCCTCACCCCCAACAATGGAGTTCAGAGACTCATGCCGTCAAAGAGTATAAAATTCAGATCTAAAAAATGTCATGAGATACAAAATAAGTCTCTAAAAGTTGTTTAAATACTAAACTAGTAACCTAGGTTTACAGAAAATGAGTAAACTAAGATGGATAGTGCAGAAATCCACTTCTGGGGCCCACTTGGTGTGTGCTGGGGCTGAGACTTAAGCTTCTCATGTGCTTGGGCTGTTTCTGGAGTTGAACGCCAAGTTGTAACATGTTTTTGGCGTTCAACTCTGGTTCGTGACGTGTTTCTGGCGCTGAACGCCAGATTGCAACATGGAACTGGCGTTGAACGCCAGTTTACGTCATCTATCTTCGCATAAAGTATGGACTATTATATATTGCTGGAAAGCCCTAGATGTCTACTTTCCAACCTAATTGAGAACGCGCCAATTGGACTCCTGTAGCTCCAAAAAAATCCATTCCGAGTGCAGGGAGGTCAAAATCCAACAGCATCAGCAGTCCTTTTTCAGCATAAATCAGATTTTTACTCAGCTCCCTCAATTTCAGCCAGAAAATACCTGAAATCACAGAAAAACACACAAACTCATAGTAAAGTCTAGAAATTTGATTTTTGCTTGAAAACTAATAAAATTCTATAAAAAATTAAAACATGCTAAAATCTACATGAAATTACCCCAAAAAAGCGTATAAAATATCCGCTCATCACAACATCAAACTCAAACTGTTGCTTGTCCTCAAGCAACTAGATAAATAAAATAGGATGAAAAGAAATTAAGAAGCAATAATATTTCAGAGTTTTTAGTGAAGCTCAGATTCTTATTAGATGAGCGGGGCTGGTAGCTTTTTGGCTTCCGAACAGTTTTGGCATCTCACTTTATCCTTTGAAATTCAGAATGATTGGCATCCATAGGAACTCAGAATTCAAATAGTATTATTGATTCTCCTAGTGTAGTATGTTGATTCTTGAACACAATTACTTTATGAGTCTTGGTCGTGGCCCTAAGCACTTTGTTTTCCAGTATTACCACTGGATACATAAATGCCACAGACACATAATTGGGTGAACCTTTT
>NC_029774.3:47359494-47362355 GCF_000817695.3 Arachis duranensis
CTTTTCACTTGGACCTGCATGCCACAAGCACATGGTTAGGGACAGCTTGATTTAGCCGCTTAGGCTAGGATTTACTTCCTTAGGCCTTCCTATCCACTGATGCTCAAAGCCTTGGATCCTTTTTACCCTTGCCTTTTGGTTTTAAGGGCTATTGACTTTTTTTCTTTTTCTTGATCCAATGATTCCTTGTAAAAAAAAATTTTTTTCACTGCTTTTTCTTGCTTCAAGAATCAAATTCATGATTTTTCAGATCAGCAATAATATTTTTCGTGTTCCTCATTCTTTCAAGAGCCAATAATTTTAACATTCATAAAGTTCAAGATAAAAAATATGCACTGTTCAAGCATTCATTCAGAAGACAAAAAGTATTGCCATCACATATAATTAATTATAATTTTTCTTATTAAGAACTCGAAAAATATAAATTACCTCTTTATTCTAAAAATCTACTATTTTATTCATGTTTGATGATGATGAAAAAAATAAATTATAACTTAATTGAAAATAAAATCAAAATAGATATACTAATTACCACTACTCCTATATAACTTCTAAGGTAAATTCCTATAATAACAACTATCACATAGTTAAAGCTAAAATTAGAACTCAACAATCTGTATTTTGGGAAGTGGGTGTTCCTCTAGTCTGTGGGGTGCTTGGTCCTTCAAGAATTAATTTCTGACGCTTCAGTTCCCTCAAGTCACACCCTTGCTCCTCTTGTTCCCTAAGCAATTTGCAAAGCATGCTATTCTAATTATTCTGTTCTTCCTTTATTTGGTCCATAGCTTCTTGCAAATTGAAAACAGATGCCTCAAGATGCTCCCAGTATTCAAATTGAGGGATTTCTGGGAGGAATTCCTGTGTTCTCCTCTTGATGGGGTCATCCTGCAACTGTTATTTTTCCATTGATATTTTAGTGATTGGCCGCTCAACTGAGATATACTCAGTTATTCCCATCCTCACTCCAGCATCTTTGCAGAGCATAGAAATTAACCTTGGATAAGCCAATTTGGCATCTTTGGAGTTCTTGTTTGCTATTTTGTAAAGTTCACACGAGATTAGTTGATGAACTTCTACTTCTCTTCCCAATATGATGTAGTGAATCATCACTGCTCTTTTAACAGTGACTTCAAAACGGTTGCTAGTGAGCAATATAGAACGCCCAATGAAGTCCAGCCAGCCTCTAGCGACTGGTTTGAGATCTGCTATCTTGAGTTGAATTGCGATGCCAGTGGTGCTGGTGGTCCACCTGGCTCCAGGGATGCATATATCCTCTAGAATCTTGTCCAGGCCCTTGTTTGTTCTCATCATTCTCCTATTAAAGGAGTTTGGGTCATCTTTCAGCTGAGGCAGCTTAAAGATCTCCCTGATTTTTTCAGGGTGGATGTGAATAATCTTTCCTCTGACCAAGGTCCGATAGTCATAGAGGGCAGTTCTAGATATTCTCTGCCTGTCTGTTTGCCACAGATTAGCATAGAACTCCTGAACCATATTCCTTCCCACTTTTGTTTCAGGATTAGCTAGGATTTCCCAGTTCTTGTTTCGAATTTGCTCTTGGATCTCCGGATATTCATCTTCTTTCAGATCGAACTTGACTTCCGGGATCACTGACCTTAGACCCATTATTTTGTGGTAGTGGTCTGAATGTTCTTTGGTTAAGAACTTCCCTTGATTCCAAAGTGGTTTTGGAATATTCTCTTTCTTGCCTCTTGGAGTAGATTGTTTTCCTTTAGGAGCCATGATCTTAGTGAGTATGTTTTTGTGATCACGGATAAACACACCAAACTTAGAGGTTTGCTTGTCCTCAAGCAAAAGAAAAGAAAGGAGAGGGATAGAAGGAGAGCTAATGTCGAATGGTGGATGAGAGGAGGGAGGCTGAATGTGGATTTAAAAGGGAGGGGTGTGGGTTTCGAAAAAAAATTTAAAAAGATAAGATAGAAGATATGATTTATGAAAGATAAATATGATAAGAAAAAGTTATAATTTAAAAATAAAAAGTTGTGAATGATATTTGAAAAAGATAAATCTGAATTTTTATTTTGAAAATGATTTTAAAAGATAATTGAGGTTTGAATAATTTTGAGAAAAGAGTTGGATTGGATTGGAAAAAAATTGTGTTTATGAACTAAGATACATTTGATATTTTTGAAAAAGAGATTTTAGAAATTAGGGTTTTTAGAATTTGGGATTAAACTTTTTGGAATTGAAGGATGAGAATTTGGAATGTGTTTATGCAAGAAATCATGAATTGAAACACAAAAAAAATTAAAAATTTGTGAAGAAAAAACGAATTTACCTCCTCCCCACCATCCTGGCGTTAAACGTCCAAACGCTGCATGTTTTGGGCGTTTAATGCCCAAACGCTGCTTCTCCTGGGCGTTCAACGCCCAGCTATTGCTTCTTCCTGGCGTTGAACGCCAGGAACTCCTTCGTCACTGGGCGTTTTTATGAACACCCAGGACGCTGTAAATCTGGCGTTGAACGCCCAGAAGGTGCTTCTTTCTGGCGTTCAACGCCGAGAAGGTGCTTCTTTTGGGCGTTTAACGCCCAAAACAGCTTTTACTGGCATTTTCGCACCAGTGAGCTTCCATTTGCTGTTTTTATCCTTTGAATCCTTCTATAACTCTATGAACTCAAGCAATTGCTATTTTACCTTGAAGATACTTGACATATACCTATAAAAATCAATTAATTAACAAATAAACTTTGTAAATGGCTGGGTTGCCTCCCAGCAAGCGCTTCTTTATTGTCTTTAGCTGGACAATTACTGAGCTTTAATCAAGTCTCAGTTTTGAGCATTCTTGCTCAAAATTGCTTTCGAGATAATGTTTAACTCTCTGTCCATTAACAATGAACTTTTT
>NC_029774.3:47362361-47364270 GCF_000817695.3 Arachis duranensis
GGATTTCAATTTCCCGGGGAATAATCTGAGCCTAGAATTAAATAGCAGAACTTTCTGCCCTGGCTCAAAGACTCTAGATGACAGTTTCTTATCATGCCTTCTTTTTGCTTTCTCTTTGTAAATTTTTGCATTCTTGAAAGCATTGAGTCTAAATTCCTCTAGCTCATTTAACGGAAGCAATCGTTTTTCTCCAGCTAACTTGGCATCAAGGTTTAGGAATCTGGTAGCTCAGTAAGCCTTATGTTCCAGTTCCACTGGCAAGTGACATGCTTTTCCATACACAAGCTGGTATGGAGAGGTCCCTATAGGGGTCTTGAATGCTGTTCTGTATGCCCACAGAGCATCATCCAAGCTTCTTGCCCAATCCCTTCTACGGTTAATCACAGTCCGTTCTAGGATTCTTTTGAGTTCTCTGTTAGAAGCTTCAGCTTGCCCATTTGTCTGTGTATGATATGGAGTGGCTACCCTGTGGCTAACTCCATAATGAACCAAAGCAGAGTAAAGCTGTTTATTGCAGAAATGAGTGCCCCCATCACTGATTAATACTTTAGGGGTACAAAATCTACTGAAGATGTGTTTTTGGAGGAATTTTAGCACTGTCTTAGTGTCATTAGTGGGTGTTGCAATAGCTTCCACCCATTTGGATACATAATCCATTGCCACCAGAATGTAAGTGTTTGAGTATGATGGTGGGAAAGGCCCCATGAAGTCAATACCCCATACATCAAACAACTCAATCTCCAAGATCTCTTGTTGAGGCATGGCATAACTGTAAGGCAGATTGCCAGATCTTTGGCAACTGTCACAGTTAAGTACAAACACTCGGGAGTCTTTATAGAGAGTAGGCCAGTAGAAGCCACATTGGAGGACTCTTGTGGCTGTTCGCTCACTTCCAAAATGTCCTCCATACTGTGATCCATGGCAATGCCATAGGACCTTCTGTGCTTCTTCTTTAGGCACACATCTATGGATTACTCCGTCTGCACATCTCTTGAAGAGATATGGTTCATCCCAAAGATAGTACTTTGCATCCATGATCAACTTTTTTGATTGCTGCCTACTGTACTCTTTGGGTATGAATCTCACTGCCTTGTAGTTTGCAATGTCTGCAAACCGTGACACTTCCTGGATGGCAAAGAGTTGCTCATCAGAAAAGTTTTCAGAGATCTCAGTAAGAGGGAGGGATGCCCCTTCTACTGGTTCTATTCGGGACAGGTGATCTGCTACTTGATTCTCTGTCCTTGTTCTGTCTCTTATTTCTATATCAAACTCTTGCAGAAGCAACACCCATCTTATGAGTCTGGGTTTTGAATCCTGCTTTGTGAGTAGATATTTAAGAGCAGCATGATCAGTGTACACAATCACTTTTGATCCCACTAAATAGGATCTGAACTTGTCAATGGCGTAAACCACTGCAAGTAGCTCTTTTTCTGAGGTTGTGTAGTTCTTCTGTGCGTCATTTAAAACACGACTGGCATAGTAAATGACTTGCAGAAGCTTGTCATGCCTCTGTCCCAACACTGCACCAATGGCATGGTCACTGGCATCACACATCAGTTCAAATGGTAATGTCCAGTTTGGTGCAGAGATGACTGGTGCTGTGACCAGCTTAGCTTTCAGAGCCTCAAATGCCTGCAGACACTCCTTATCAAATATAAATGGCGTGTCAGCAGCTAGCAAATAACTCAGAGGTTTGGCGATTTTTGAAAAATCTTTTATAAACCTCCTATAGAATCCTGCATGCCCCAGAAAGCTTCTGATTGCCTTAACATTGGCAGGTGGTGGTAATTTTTCAATTACCTCTACCTTAGCCTGATCCCCCTCTATTCCCTTGTTCGAAATTTTGTGCCCAAGGACAATTCCTTCAGTCACCATAAAGTGACATTTCTCCCAGTTTAAAACCAGGTTA
>NC_029774.3:47364435-47373064 GCF_000817695.3 Arachis duranensis
GAGAGCATGCACCTTTGAAAGGTTGCAGGTGCATTGCACAGGCCAAATGGCATCCTTCTGTATGCAAATACTCCGGATGGACATGTGAATGCTGTTTTCTCTTGATCCTGGAGATCTACTGCAATTTGATTATAACCTGAATATCCATCCAAGAAGCAGTAGTATTCATGACCTGCTAGTCTTTCTAGCATCTGGTCTATGAATGTGAAAGGAAAATGATCCTTTCTGGTAGCTGTATTGAGCCTTCTGTAATCAATACACATACGCCACCCTGTAACTGTTCTTGTAGGAACCAGTTCATTTTTTTCATTATGAACCACTGTCATGCCACCTTTCTTAGGGACAACTTGGACAGGGCTTACCCAGGGGCTGTCAGAAATGGGATAAATAATCCCAGCCTCTAGTAATTTAGTGACCTCCTTTTGCACCACCTCGTTCATGGCTAGATTCAGCCGCCTCTGTGGTTGAACCACTATCTTAGCGTCACCCTCCAATATGATCTTATGCATGCATCTGGCTTGGCTAATGCCCTTAAGATCACTGATGGACCACCCAAGAGCTGTCTTGTGTGTCCTTAGCACTTGAATTAGTGCTTCCTCTTCCTGTGGCTCTAAGGTAGAGCTTATGATTACAAGAAAGGTATCACCTTTTCCCAGAAATGCATATTTCAGGGATGGTGGTAATGGTTTGAGCTCGGGTTTGGGAGGTTTCTCCTCTTCCTGAAGGATTTTCAGAGGTTCTATTATTCTCTCTAGTTCCTCCAGATCAGGCTAAACATCTTTAAAAATATCCTCTAGCTCTGATTCGAGGCTCTCAGTCATGTTGATCTCTTTTACCAGAGAGTCAATAATATCAATGCTGACGCAGTCATTTGGGGTGTCTGGATGCTGCATAGCTTTGACAACATTCAACTTGAACTGATCTTCATTGACTCTCAGGGTTACTTCCCCTTTTTGGACGTCAATGAGGGTTCGGCCAGTTGCTAGGAAAGGTCTTCCTAGAATGAGAGTTGCACTCTTGTGCTCCTCCATTTCTAGCACCACAAAGTCAATAGGAGAGGCAAATAGCCCAACCTTGACGATCATATCTTCAATCACGCCTGATGGGTATTTAATGGAGCCATCAGCAAGTTGGAGACATATCCGGGTTGGTTTGACCTCATCAGTCAACCCAAGCTTTTTGATAGTAGATACAGGTATTAGGTTGATACTTGCCCTAAAATCACATAGAGCTTGCTTGGTACAAATACCTTCTAATGTGCATGGTATCATAAAGCTTCCCGGATCTTTAAGCTTCTCAGGTAAGCTTTTCAGAATGACTGCACTGCATTCTTTAATGAGGTAAACTTTCTCAGTTTCCCTCCAATCCTTCTTATGACTTAAGATCTCTTTCATGAACTTAGCATAAGAGGGTATTTGCTCAAGTGCCTCTGCAAACGGAATCTTTATTTTAAGAGTCTTGAAATAGTCTGCAAAGCAGGAAATTGCTTATCCTGTTCCGCTTGGCAGAGTTTCTGAGGATAAGGCATTTTGGCTTTGTATTCCTCAACCTTAGTTGCTGCAGGTTTATTGCCTACAGATGTGGGTTGAGAAGCCTTTTTAGAAGGGTTGTTATCAGCACTTGTATGTGTCTGATCTCCCACTGGCATTTGAATGCCAGGAGTGGAAGCTGGAGTAGCGTTAGACGCCAACTCCTTATCTGTTTCTGGCGTCTGAACGCCAGAAATGTGCTTTCTTTGGGCGTTCAACGCCAATTCCTTGCTTGTTTCTGGCGTTGAACGCCAGGACTGAGCATGGTTTGGGCGTTCAACGCCAGCTTTCCACCCATTCTTTGGCATTTGAGCGCCAGAATTATTCCTCTCTGGGCTCTTACTGTCCTCAGAGGGATTTTGGTTAGTTTGCTCATTTCTTGGCTTCCTGCTACCTTGAAGTGAGGTATTTAATGTTTTCCCACTTCTTAATTGAACTGCTTAGCACTCTTCTGTTATTTGTTTTGATAATTGCTGTTCTGTTTGCTTCAACTGTACTTCCATATTCATATTAGCCATTCTTGTTTCTTGTAGTATCTCCTTGAATTCGGCTAGCTGTTTTGTTAGAAAATCCAGCTGCTGATTGAATTCAGTAACTTGTTCTGTAGGACTGAGTTCAGCAGTTACTGTTTTAGCCTCTTCATTAATGGAAGGTTTACTGCTTAGGTACAGATGCTGATTTCTGGCAACTGTATCAATAAGCTCTTGAGCTTCTTCAATTGTCTCTCATGTGTATAGATTCACCAGCTGAGTGGTCTAGAGAAATTTGAGCTTTCTCTGTAAGCCCATAATAAAAGATGTCTAACTGCACCACTCTGAGAACATTTCAGAGAGGCATTTTTTTAGCATCTCTCTGTATCTCTCCTAGGCATCATAAAGGGATTCATTATCTCCTTGTTGGAAGCCTTGGATGCTCAGCCTTAGCTGTGTCATCCGTTTTAGAAGAAAATAGTGATTCATGAATTTTTCTGACAGCTGTTTCCATGTCTTTATGCTGTCCTTAGGTTGGTTATTTAACCACCTCTTAGCTTGGTCTTTTACAGCAAATGGAAACAGTAACAATCTGTAGACATCCTGATCTACCTCCTTATCATGTACTGTGTCAGCAATTTGTAAAAACTGTGCCAGAAACTCTGTAGGTTCTTCCTGTGCAAGACCAAAATACTGGCAACTTCGCTGAAAAATTCAAAATAATAAAATAAAATAAAATAAAATAAAGACGAATAAAATTAAAAATAAAAATAAAAATAAAAATAAAATAAAAAAGAATTTAAAAATATTTTGTGAAAATTTTCGAAAAAGTGAGGAGAGAGAAAGTGGTTAGGATATTTTTGAAAAATATATAATTAATTTTTTTTTAAATCTTAAATGGATAAAATTTTGAAAATTTTTGAAATTGAAATATGAATTTTTATAGAAAAATTCAAAAATATGGCTTAAAAATAGTTAGAAAAGATATTTTTTTGAATTTTGAATTTTTATGATGAAAGAGAAAAACACACAAAAGACACAAGACTTAAAATTTTTAGATCTAATGCTCCTTGTTTTCGAAAATTTTGGAGGGAAAACACCAAAGAACACCAAACTTAAAGATTTTAAGATCAAAACACAAGGAAGACTCAAGAACACTTTGAAGATTCACAAGAACAATAAGAACAAAAGAAAGAACACCAAACTTAAAATTTTTAGAAAACTTCAATAAAATTTTCGAAAATTATAAAAAGATTAACAATAAAACACCAAACTTAAAGTTTGGCACATGATTCAATCAAAGAAAAATTATTTTTGAAAAAGATTTTAAAAAGAAGATACCCAATTACTAAGAACATAGACCAACGCTCTAGCCAATTGGGCAGTAAAGGTAACACTTGTTTTGAAGAGGTATATATATATATTTTGGAAGACTAATACTTTGGAAAAGAACAAGAAAAACTAAAAATCAAACAAGAAAAATAAACAACAACAACTTGAAGATCAAAGATCACAAATTCGAAAATTTAAAAGGAAAAAATAAAATATGCAATTGACACCAAACTTAGAATAAGACACTAACTCACGAAAAATTAGAAATTAACAAGGAAAAGTAATATTTTTGAAAAAAAAAATTTTTGAAGAGAAATTAAAGGACTCAAATTTAATGACTCTATAGCATCAATACTCTATTCCTAATCTAAGCAACAAAATAAAACTTTAGTTGTTCAAACTCAAACAATCCCCGGCAACGGCGCCAAAAACTTGGTTCACGAAATTGCAATCACACTTTTGCAATCCACACAACTAACCAGCAAGTGCACTCGGTCGTCCAAGTAATACCTTACGTGAGTAAGGGTCGAATCCCACGAAGATTGTTGGCTTTGAAGCAAGCTATAGTTATCTTGTTGATCTTAGTCAGGATGCCAATAGGGTTCTTTCGTTTTAATTGTAGAAAGTCAAAAGGCATAAAATAAATACTTATTGTGCAATAATGGAGAATATGTTGGAGTTTTGGAGATGCTTTGTCTTCTTTATTTCAGCTTTTCTCTTGTACTCCTCTTCACACACGCAAGGCTCCTTCAATGGCAAGTTGTATGTAGGGTGTCACCGTTGTCAATGGCTACTTCCCATCCTCTCAGTGAAAATGGTCCAAATGCTCTGTCACAGCATGGCTAATCATCTGTTGGTTCTCGATCATATCGGAATAGAATCCATTGATTCTTTTGCATCTGTCACTATGCCCAACAATCGCGAGTTTGAAGCTCGTCATAGCAATTCAATCCTTGAATCCTACTCGGAATACCACAGACAAGGTTTAGACTTTTCGGACTCTCATGAATACCGCCATCAATTCTAGCTTATACCACGAAGATTCTAATTACGAAATCTAAGAGATACTCATTCAATCTAATATAGAATGGAGGTGGTTGTCAGGCACACGTTCATGGATTAAGGAAGGTGATGAGTGTCACGGATCATCACCTTCTTCATAGTGAAGCGCGAATGAACATCTTAGATAGGAACAAGCGTGTTTGAATGGAAAACAGAGATAATTGCATTAATTCATCGAGACGCTACAGAGCTCATCACCCCCAACAATGGAGTTTAGAGACTCATGCCGTCAAAGAGTATAAAATTCAGATCTAAAAATGTCATGAGATACAAAATAAGTCTCTAAAAGTTGTTTAAATACTAAACTAGTAACCTAGGTTTACAGAAAATGAGTAAACTAAGATGGATAGTGCAGAAATCCACTTCTGGGGCCCACTTGGTGTGTGTTGGGGCTAAGACTTAAGCTTCTCACGTGCCTGGGCTGTTTCTGGAGTTGAACGCCAGGTTGTAACCTTTTTCTGGCGTTGAACTCCAACTTGAAACCTGTTTCTGGCGCAGAATGCCAGACTGCAACATGGAACTGGCGTTGAATGCCAGTTTACGTCATCTATCTTCGTGCAAAGTATGAACTATTATATATTGCTGGAAAGCCTTGGATGTCTACTTTCCAACCTAATTGAGAGAGCGCCAATTGGACTTCTGTAGCTCCAAAAAATTCATTCCAAGTGCAGGGAGGTCAGAATCCAACAGCATCAGCAGTCCTTTTTTTCAACCTAAATCAGATTTTTGCTCAGCTCCCTTAATTTTAGCCAGAAAATACCTGAAATTACAGAAAAACACACAAACTCATAGTAAAGTCTAGAAATATGATTTTTGCCTAAAAACTAATAAAAATCTATTAAAAACTAACTAAAACATACTAAAATCTACATGAAATTACCCCCAAAAAGCGTATAAAATATCCGCTCATCAGGTATTTAATGGAGCCATTAGCAAGTTGGAGACATATCCGGGTTGGTTTGACTTCTTCAGCCTACCCAAGCTTTTTGATAGTAGATGCAGGTATTAGGTTGATACTTGCCCCAAGATCACATAGAGCTTGCTTGGTACAAGTACCCTCTAATGTGCATGGTATCATAAAGCTTCCAGGATTTTTAAGCTTCTCAGGTAAGCTTTTCAGAATGACTGCACTACATTCTTCAGTGAGGTAAACTTTTTCAGTTTCCTTCCAATCCTTCTTATGACTTAAGATCTCTTTCATGAACTTAGCATAAGAGGGTATTTGCTCAAGTGCCTCTGCAAATGGAATCTTTATTTCAAGAGTCCTGAGATAGTCTGCAAAGCGGGCAAATTGCTTATCCTGTTCCACTTGGCGGAGTTTTTGAGGATAAGGCATTTTGGCTTTGTATTCCTCAACCTTAGTTGCTGTAGGTTTATTGCCTACAGATGTGGGTTGGGACGCCTTTTTAGAAGGGTTATTATCAGCACTTGTATGTGTTTGATCCCCCACTGGCATTTGAATGCCAGGGGTGGAAGCCAGAGTGGTGTTAGACGCCAACTCCTTACCTGTTTCTGCCATTTGAACGCCAGAACTGTGCTTCCTTTGGGCGTTCAACGCCAACTCCTTGCTTGTTTCTGGCGTTGAACGCCAGGACTGTGCATGGGTTGGGCGTTCAACGCCAGCTTCCCACCCATTTTCTGATGTTTGAGCGCCAGAATTATTCCTTTCTGGGCTCTTACTATCCTCAGATGGATTTTGGGTGGTTTGCCCATTTCTTGCCTTCCTGCTATCTTGAAGTGAGGTATTTAATGTTTTCCCACTTCTTAATTTAACTGCTTGGCACTCTTCTATTATTTGTTTTGATAGTTGTTGTTCTGTTTGCTTCAATTGTACTTCCATATTCATATTAGCCATTCTTGTTTCTTGTAATATCTCTTTGAATTCGGCTAACTGTTTTGTTAGAAAGTTTAATTGATGATTGAATTCAGTAGCTTGATCTGCAGGATTGACTTCAGCAATTACTGTTTTAGCCTCTTCTTTCATGGAAGATTCACTGCTTAGGTACAGATGCTGATTTCTGGCAAATGTATCAATGAGCTCTTGAGCTTCTTCTATTGTCTTTCTCATGTGTATAGATCCACCAGCTGAGTGGTCTAGAGAAATCTGAGATCTTTCTGTAAGCCCATAGTAGAAGATGTCTAACTGCACCCGCTCTGAAAATATTTCAGAGGGGCATTTTCTTAGCATCTCTCTGTATCTCTCCCAAGCATCATAAAGAGATTCATTATCTCCTTGTTTGAAGCCTTGGATGCTCAGCCTTAGCTGTGTCATCCGTTTTGGAGGAAAATAGTGATTCAGGAATTTTTCTGACAACTGTTTCCAAGTCTTTATGCTGTCCTTAGGTTGGTTATTTAACCACCTCTTAGCTTGGTCTTTTACAGCAAATGGAAACAGTAACAATCTGTAGACATCCTGATCTACTTCCTTATCATGTACTGTGTCAGCGATTTGTAAAAACTGTGCCAGAAACTCTGTAGACAAATACCAATCACTTCTTGGTCACATTATCCTCTTATTTACTTTTATTTGATATTCCTAAAGATACGACAAACATGTAGTTCTATATTGTTTTAAGTGAAGATAGTATAACTAAGGAAGATATACAACATGCACAGAACTTTGACACATATCGAGCATCCAATGCAAAAATATTGATACGACCAAGATAGTATAACTAACCTTTTAGTCGATGTATATATATAGGTACTCAAAATCCATGGAAGGTTACCACTGTTGGTCTATATATATATATATATATATATATTTTAATCTTAAAAGGATAAGATTTGAAAATTTTTGAAATTGAAATCTAAATTTTTATAAAAAAAATTTCGAAAAAGTAGCTTAAAAATAGTTAGAAAAGATAAATTTTTTTGAATTTTAAATTTTATGACGAAAGAGAAAAACACACAAAAAGGCACAAGACTTAAAATTTTTAGATCTAATGCTCCTTGTTTTCGAAAAGTTTGGAGTGAAAACACCAAGGAACACCAAACTTAAAATTTTAAGATCAAAACACAAAGAAGACTCAATAACACTTTGAAGATTCACAAGAACAACAAGAACAAAAGAAAGAACACCAAACTTAAAATTTTTAGAAAACTTCAATAAAGTTTTCGAAAATTATAAAAAGATTAACAATAAACACACCAAACTTAAAGTTTGGCACAAGATTCAATCAAAGAAAAATTATTTTTGAAAAAGATTTTATAAAGAAGATACTTAATTACCAAGAACATAAACCAATGCTCTAGCCAATTGAGCTGTAAATGTAACACTTGTTTTGAAGAGGTATATTTTTTTTGGAAGACTAATGCTTTGGAAAAGCACAAGAAAAACAAGAAAAGACACAGAACAAGAAAAACTAAAGATCAAACAAGAAAAATAAACAAGAACAACTTGAATATCAAAGAAGAATGAAGAACACAAATTCGAAAAATTAAAAGGAAAATATAAAATATGCAATTGACACCAAACTTAGAACAAAACACTAAACTCACAAAAAAAATTGAAAATTGATAAAGAAAAATAATATTTTTGAAAATTTTTGAAAAAAAAATAAAGGACTCAGATTTAATGACTCTATAGCAACAATACTCTATTCCTAATCTAAGCAACAAAATAAACCTTTAGTTGTTCAAACTCAAACAATTCCCGGCAACGGCGCCAAAAACTTGGTGCACGAAATTGCAATCACACTTTTGCAATCCGCACAACTAACCAGGAAGTGCACTGGGTCGTCCAAGTAATACCTTACGTGAGTAAGGGACGAATCCCATGGAGATTGTTGGCTTGAAGCAAGCTATGGTTATCTTGTTGATCTTAGTCAGGATGCCAATAGGGTTCTTTCGTTTTAATTATAAAAAGTCAAAGGGCATAAAAGAAATACTTATTGTGCAATAATGGAGAATATGTTGGAGTTTTGGAGATGCTTTGTCTCTTTATTTCAGCTTTTCTCTTGTACTCCTCTTCACACACGCAAGGTTCCTTCCATGGCAAGCTGTATGTAGGGTGTCACTATTGTCAATGGCTACTTCCCATCCTCTCAGTGAAAATGGTCCAAATGCTCTGTCACAGCACGGCTAATCATCTGTTGGTTCTCGATCATGTAGGAATAGAATCTATTGATTCTTTTGCGTCTGTCACTACGCCCAACAATCGCGAGTTTGAAGCTCGTCACAGCCATTCAATCCTTGAATCCTACTCGGAATACCACAGACAAGGTTTAGACTTTC
>NC_029774.3:47373153-47402399 GCF_000817695.3 Arachis duranensis
TTAAGGAATCTAAGAGATACTCATTCAATCTAATGTAGAACGGAGGTGGTTGTCAGGCACACGTTCATGGATTGAGGAAGGAGATGAGTGTCACGGATCATCACCTTCTTCATGGTGAAGCGCGAATGAACATCTTAGATAAGAACAAACGTGTTTGAATGGAAAACGGAGATAATTGCATTAATTCATCGAGACGCTATAGAGCTCCTCACCCCCAACAATGGAGTTTAGAGACTCATGCCATCAAAGAGTATAAAATTCAGATCTAAAAAATGTCATGAGATACAAAATAAGTCTCTAAAAGTTATTTAAATACTAAACTAGTAACCTAGGTTTATAGAAAATGAGTAAACTAAGATGGATAGTGCAGAAATCCACTTCTGGGGCCCACTTGGTGTGTGCTGGGGCTGAGACTTAAGCTTCTCACGTGCTTGGACTGTTTCTGGAGTTGAACGCCAAGTTGTAACGTGTTTTTGGCGTTCAACTCTGGTTCGTGACGTGTTTCTGGCGCTGAACGCCAGATTGCAACATGGAACTGGCGTTGAACGCCAGTTTACATCGTCTATCTTTGCACAAAGTATGGACTATTATATATTGCTGGAAAGCCCTGGATGTCTACTTTCCAACCCAATTGAGAGCACGCCAATTGGACTCCTGTAGCCCCAAAAAATTTATTCCGAGTGCAGGAAGGTCAGAATCCAACAGCATCAGCAGTCCTTTTTTAGCCTAAATCAGATTTTTGCTCAGCTCCCTCAATTTCAGCCAGAAAATACCTGAAATCATAGAAAAACACACAAACTCATAGTAAAGTCAAGAAATATGATTTTTGCTTGAAAACTAATAAAATTCTATAAAAAAAATAATTAAAACATGCTAAAATGTACATGAAATTACCCCCAAAAAGCGTATAAAATATCCGCTCATCAATAACAAACGATCATATCACTCAAACCTTGTATCAAGTATCCGTACTATTCGAACAAATGAATACCAGTGAATGAATCCCATTATCCAAGTTGAAATAAATTTCATATACTCCAATATAAGAAATCAGTACAATTTATATACTAGTAGTGACTTGATAGTTTTCCATGCAGATCCCACTGAAGACAGGGCTTTTTTCATGTAGTGTAATTTGTCACAAACTATGAATTTATCTAAAAATTTTATTCATTCAGACTTCAAATATGAATATGATAAATTAAAACCCTAAAAAATAGTAGGATTTGTACCTCTTGGATAATTTGAAGAGCAACCACTCCTCTGCTTTTCTTCATAATCGGTTTCTTCTTCGTCCAATGGCAGTCGGAGATGAAGTAGGCCAAAGCTAAGCACAGCAAAATGGCGCCACTGAAGCCAACGGTGGAGGGATGAGCGACTAGTTGGGGAACAAATAGAAGATTAATAGCAAATTAAACATAGTAAAACTAATTTAATAACAGAACCAGAACAAATAGAAGATTAATAGATATAAGAGAGGTCTAGAAGATTTAAAAAACAGAGTAGTTAAAAGGAGAATTTCACAAACCCATGAATCAGGAAGAACGACAGCGGCGTTCACGGGACGGGGAGGATAGAAACGTTCACGGGACGGGGAGGACAGCGACATTCACAGGACGGCAGAGTAGGATGCAGACGTTCACAGGACAGAGACGACATGACGAGGAGAACACGCCTTGTACCGAGACCGCAAGACGTGCGAGTCTGCGATGGCATGTGCGAAGGGTATTCTGCGCGACGGCGGTTCTGGCGTGTGCGAGGGAGAGAAGAGAGTGACGGAAGAGAAAAATAAAAGGCAGATAAGAGAGCGAGAGAAGAGACTTAGGGAGTTAGGGTTCCAATGAGGGGAGGGTGATTTTAGATTTAGGGTTCGACAGATGAATGAGGGTTCGATAGATGAGGATGAAAGCGATGAAGGCGATGAAGGCGATGAACGGTCTCGGACGATGAAGGCATGAGGGCGAAGGTCATTCGGTTAAAGGAAAGGCATGGGTAATGAACGATGGACGATGAAGATGGAGATGTTGTTTGAGGATGATCACAGCGCGGGTAACTTTTAGGGTTTTTTTTATGACTGTGTCACTTTTAGGGTTAAAACTAGTGTGTAATGTTGTTTGGGTTAAAATTGAAAATTAAGGAAAAAATTTTAAGTGTGGAAAAAAATTGGGTGGGAAACTAAATTTTGGGGGAGAAAATTCTATCGGTACGTTTTATTGTGGGGTGCCAAAATATATAGAATATGGGCACGCTTTAAAAAGGTGACCATAAACACAAACTAGCCACGCTTTACAAGCGTGCCAGTTTTTTTCTATGGCCACGCTTTTTAAGCGTGACAAAAAAAGGGTGGCCAAATTTTTAATCGGTGGACACCCTTGTAAAGCGTGTCCATTTCCCTCTACTGTCACGCTTGAAAAGCGTGGCAGTAAAAAAGCGTGGCCAAATTTCAAGTAAGTGGACACCCTCGTAAAAGCGTGCCGATTTCTCTCTATGGCCACGCTTTTCAAGCGTGACGAAAAAAGCGTGGCCAAATCACAAATCAGTGGCCATCCTCGCAAAAGCGTGGCCATAGACCATTTTTGGACATGCTTTAAAAGCGTGGCAAAAAAAAGTATATCGATTGACCTTTTTTCTTGTAGTGATGTATCCTATACATTTCTAATTGTAGGTGACATAAATATGAATATCTTATAATTATCCAACAACCTATTGTTAACTAATAGGAGCATCAATCCAAAATAGCCATAAAACAGCCATAAAATAGCAACTGAAACAGCAACCATGACACACAAAAAACAACAATAAAACAGCAACTGAAACAGCAACCATAACAACCATGATAAGATGTGTCCTTCTCATGCTCTTTCCAATATAGCATGCAATCGTTCGGACATGCGTCAATCTTCTTATAATCAAGACCTAAGTCTCTCACTATAGTCTTGGCTTTATTGAAAAAAGTAGGAATATTTAAGTTAGGAACAGCCTCTTTTAGCAACTCCATGAGAGAAGTAAAAGAGGCATTACTCCACCCATGTTGATACTTTAACAAATATAGTCGGATGGTAAAAGACAACGTAGAAAATCCCCTTGCAACTGGAATATAATTCTTTGCTAGCCTCTTCGACCAAGTTATAGAATTTCTTTGCATCTTCATTCATACCTTCTTTTATCCCTTCCGCTTGTTCCACATCCCTAAATCTTTCGTTCAACAAGGCGTCCATGTCGTCATACGAGTTAGTCTCACTCTCACTATCAATATCACTATCGCTATCGCGATCAATATCCATGCCGACTACGCTTTCCCCATGAGGCATCCATCTCATATAACCATTAACAAATCCAAAGGCAATCAAATGGATATAAATTGTTTGTCTTTTGTGCCATAAGAAATTATAACCATTATCCTTGCTTCATTCTCGAGTAAACACCTAACCCAATCCTTGTCCATTTTCACGAAGGACAAAGCGATCCCTATTAAAAAAAGGAACACTTCGACCCTCGATCTTTTTATTTTAGGACAATACGATCCCTCTATTAAAAAATCCGTTAAATAATAACAAAAATTAGTTTTGTGGGGGTTTTGTTTGTATTTTGTGGGGGTTTTAAACTTTCACAAAATTCTTTTCAACAATATAACCAATTACTACCACTACTATCACTACCTTCTTCATCCTCGTTATCATCACTCCTACCTCTATTATTTTTTTTGTTTTATCATCATCATTATCTCCTCTATCGTCATCATCACCAATACCAATATTATCAACATTAAAGTTCTCTTCTTTCATTTCTTATTCGATGTTATTTTTTTCTTTAAAAGATATTTGTACTACAATTACTATTTTTTTCGGCATCATTTTTATCAATAGTTTTTTTCACTTAACTACCATTGTTGAAAGAATTTTTCAAAAACAAACTTATTAATAGTTTATGGAGGTTGAAAACTCCCACAAAATACAAATAAAACTTCCATAAAACTTTTTTATTATTATTTATTAAATTTTTTAACAGAGAGATCATATTGTCCTAAAATAAAAAAGTTGAGGATCGAAGTGTCCTTTTTTTGAACAAGGATCATTTTATCCTTCGTAAAAATGGATAAAGTCTGAATTGGGTGTTTACTCCTTCATTCTCTAGCGTTTGTTATAAACTTATAATTAATATAATTTGATGCAAGTATATTTTTCAGCTTCAGTTGTATTTTTAGTTAATAGTAATTATCACTTATGAGAACTAAATTGATAATGGATTTGAGTAAGTTACCGGATTACTAAATTTATAGAATCAGTAGATTATTTGTCGAACTGTTGACTCGATAATAATTAATTAAATAAATATATACAATTATGATAAAATTAAAATTTAAATAATAATAGTATGAATTTAATTTTACTACATTATATTTAATTATATAATACTATGTTAACAAAAATAATTATTTTAAAAATTATGTTACGTGTCAGTCATCAGTATAAAATATATATTAGAATATAAATATATATTAAAAATAAATTAAACTATATATATAAATATATTAGTAGCTGATTTTAGTGACTAATTTTGATAATTCTCTTTTCTTTGCCTTCTCTTGTCAGTGTCCTTTTTCTTTGTTTGCCTGTAACTTGGTTAGACAATGACTGAATGAGACAACACCACTGGAAGATAAAAGAACAGTAGAATACCTATTTGTTGGCCGATTTTAGCCACATCCTAGGTTCGATTCGAGCTGTAGCTGGGTGTGATAGAACCTGACTTGTGTGTATGAGTGTGATGTGCCTGAGTGGGTAATGCCTAAGATTGGGGTTGTCCAATCCATCGGGAAAAACAAAAAAAACAGTAGAATACTTTTAAAGGGAAAGGGTAAATGGATATTTCACACGAGGCATGTGTCATCTGTCATGTTAAAAAGAGTCATATGTTAAAGTATCCTAGAGGAGGTAGATGTAATTTCCTTACATTTATGAACGATGGATTCCTATTCCTATTTTCGAAAAGTCTATATGAAATGAATGATTTTACATGAACTCACCCTTGTTCATTGAATGTAGAACTGTAACAAGTGCTTAGGACTGATAATCATAATTTTGTCTGGCTATCTGCATTCGTGAGAGACATGTAAGCGCGTGCGTCATGTTTAATTGTGTGAAGTCATAAAGTAGATTTAGAACTCGTATCTATATAAAGAACCCAAGTGAATGCAGTATGCAACTCATAAAGAGCAAACAACAAAGTAGCGAAGAGAATATTGAAGAATGAGCAGCAGCGTCGGCAAGGTGGTGTGTGTCACCGGAGCTTCAGGTTACATTGCTTCATGGATCGTCAAGTTTCTTCTTAATCGCGGTTACACTGTCAGGGCCACTGTTCGTGACACAAGTCTGTTACTCTTACTCTACCATCAATTCTTTTTATTTATTTATATATTTATCTCTTTAAATGTGTTTCTCTTAAAAACATGCAGATGATCCGAGAAAGGTAGAGCACTTAACTAAGCTTGAGGGCGCCAAAGAGAGACTACAGCTGTTCAAGGCGAATCTTCTAGAAGAAGGTTCATTCGACTCTGCAGTTCAAGGCTGTGATGGTGTCTTTCATACTGCATCTCCTTTTTATCATGATGTCAACGATCCACAGGTTCGGTTCGATTCGTTCGGTTATAATTTCATTTGTATCTTTTATTCTTATCTCCTCTTCATGACGTTACGTTTCTTTTTGTTTCTTCAGGCTGAGTTTTTGGATCCAGCAGTTAAAGGAACCCTCAGTGTTCTTCAAGCATGTGTAAAATCGCAGTCGGTGAAGCGCGTCGTTTTAACCTCTTCAATGGCTGCTGGTACATTTAGTGGAAGGCCTCTGACTCCTGAGACAGTAATTGATGAGACCTGGTTTTCCAATCCAGAACACTGTAAGGAGTTGAAGGTATGTGCCCTGTCCCTAAAATTGTTATCATATTCGCCTAATTAGGTCAAATTAGTAGAAGTGTTATCAGTTTTATGTGTTTCCTTTCTTCATTTCATGTGTTGACTTGATTTTGATTCATATGAATAATAAACTCAATTCCTTGTAAATTTGAGACTCTGGCACCAGCAATTTTATATCCCATTCTCCCTTTCTTTTTCAGTCATGGTACTGGTATGTGCTTTCAAAGA
Organism: Arachis duranensis; assembly: GCF_000817695.3. NCBI lineage: Eukaryota > Viridiplantae > Streptophyta > Magnoliopsida > Fabales > Fabaceae > Arachis > Arachis duranensis. The sequence continues at coordinate 47,379,291 of NC_029774.3, forward strand.
CATTGGCTGAAGATGCTGCCTGGAAATTCGCAAAAGCAAACAACATCGACTTGGTTACTATTAACCCAGGACTGGTGATTGGACCTCTTTTGCAACCAGTACTTAACACAAGCGCTGCTAGGATTTTGAATGTAGTTAATGGTACTTTTTAAAATTCTGTTTTCTGCATGTGGAAATGAAAATTGAAAGAGTAAATGAGGGTTATAAAAGTACAATACATAATGTGTGAATATAATCGAAATATTTGTTGACTTTGTTGACAACATATTCTCTCTATGATTATCTAATTGATCGAATTAGATGCATAGCAACCAGAAGATTCAGAATAAGACAACAAAAATAATGAAAAAAAAAATCAGAGTATCCATATATTTGAGTTGTATGTTTATTTAGTTATTTTATGAATATTAGTTGCTTTTGTGTGATCCAAATATTTTTGGTTTACCAATTGATAAGACCTCTCCATGTACTCAGTAGAAGAAAATCATTGACATCCTTGATGCAGGTGCGCAAACATTTCCAAATGCTACTTTGGAATGAGTCGGTGTGAAAGATGTTGCAAATGCTCATATCCTGGCTTATGAAATTCCTTCAGCTAGTGGGAGATATTGCTTGGTAGAGAGAGTGGAACATTTCTCAGGGATTATAAAACTTTTACGTGATTTATATCCAACATTACCCCTTCCGGAGAAGTAAGTTTAATTATTTGATTACCTGCAAGAATTCATACAAATCCCTATTTGCTGAATCAATTTCTTTTGATACTTTAATTGTCTGATTAAAAGCTCAATCTACTTAAAAGATTCATCATTGATTTGAATATAGTGTTTATTTATTGTCTATATAAAATGCAATTGGAAATGTCTAGAAAATTTGATGTGGAAGTTTTACAACTAGTCAACTAGTACAACTCTCAGTTCTTATAGTGATAATTTAATTGAATTTCACAGTCCAAATGAAGAGCTGTGTTTCTGAAGGGCCTTTGTATTTCCAAATAAAGAATTAATCTTTGAAATTAAAATATTTCTAGATTTAGGTTTTGTGAACTTTGGATGCGAGAAGGATGAAGGTAGTGTCAAGCATGGACATAAGAATAGCTGTAATATTAGTAACATACCTCATAAATTTCATTCTATCTGTAAATTCTTCTGATATGGTAATGCACATGTACTTTTTAGTTGTTTAGTTATAGCTGTTTTTTTTTCACTTGGTCTGGGATGTAGCACTCTTGTTTTACTATAATATTGCTTCAAAATTAAATTTAAAATTTGTAGGTCATGTGATTTATTATATTACTATTAGTTATTCAGCATGCAGAGTCTCAACTCTCAATAGTGGTGTTATAACTCTAGTCATTAAGCAAGTTTTATTTCCTTTTCTTAGCGTGTTTTTTATTATGTAGACTAAAGGCTCCGAATCTCACTTCTCTTTTTCCTTAAAAAACAGACCTTAGTAACTAGTTTATATTTAAAAGAATTTCCTAATTTGTAGACTATTCATGCAAAATTCCATAATTCATTACATATGTTTTATAAATTTAGTTTTAAGGCACTTACAATGTAAAATAGGTATAATTACATCTGTCTTTTTTAGATGATTATTTATGCGATCAATGAAAGATCAATAAAAGAGGTAGTTATTTTTTATGATGTGACGTTTACATAATTAAATGCATATATAAATCTGCTTTACGTGCATCAAAATTAATTTCATGCTTTATATGATATTTTTGTCCACTTTTATTGTTTCACATTTAGAAAATTTAAACAATTCTAATTTTTCTTGTGTTGATTTTTCTTATACCATTTTCACATTTTGTCATTGTTACCAGGCCCGCCGATGATAAGCCGTATGTGCCAACATATCAAGTTTCGAAGGAAAAGGTAAAGAGCTTGGGACTTGAATTCATTCCTTTGGAAGTGAGCCTCAAGGAAACTGTGGAAAGCTTGAAAGAAAAGAAATTCACCAACTTTTAATTCATCGTACTCGTGTACTGTTAAATAAAAGTTGAAAGAAAAATCGATTATTGCGTGAGTAGTACTTGTAGTGCGAGTTGCAGTTGAAAATAAATATAAATTGGAATGAAGGTTTGTATGACTTTTGACCCGTTGATGCTCACAATAACTCTCATTTTATAGCACGTTATGCTATCGTATTTGACACTGATCGAGTGATCGAGCCTTGAGCAAAAAATGAACATATTTATATAAATCAATAAATATGAATTAAAAAAAATTCTTTTCGTGTTTTAAGACAAAAACAAAAATATGATATTCAATTATGCATGGTTATAGAGTTTGAAGAAGATTTTCGGGAATTTATTTACAAATCTTAATTTATAAAATTGATAATTGTTCAGAGGGTTGGCAGAATTACCGCTCTCACGAACTTCAGGAAACCTTCCTTGTCTAGTAACAAATCTGTCCGGGAGAACAACCTACAAAATTCCTCCAATATTTAAGTATAGTATGTGCTTAATTTTTTTCTTTATTTATTTATGGATAATTGCGTACCTTTTCCTTAGCTTTTCATCCTCCCTTTATACCAATCACCATTCTTTGGTAATAACGGTTTTAGATTAGATTAATGTTAACCGTTTCTTTCTTACTTTATTTGGAGTGGAGAAAGGATATAGGGATGAACACCAACTGCTTTCATGTTTTCAAACTGATAAGGAGATGATTTTCAATGCAGAAAATAAAATATGATTTTGCTTTACAAAAGTGCAAGCACATTATGCTCTCTTATTGTATGACTCTATTGTTATTTCACAATAAAATGAGTAAAACTTTAATTTAATCAGCTCTTTTATTGTTTTAGATAACTGTGTTTAGCTGCACTTATACAAATGTTTTCATCTAATTGTGTGTGTATGTATGTGTGCATTTGTAACTTTGGCATTTGGTCAGTGTTTGTCATAAATCATTGTCAATTCATTCTCGGATTTAGTTGCCAAACCTTATTGAATCATGACAATAGCTTATAAGTTTTCCAATGTGAACATGATGATAAACTTATTTAATCATGGATTCATGGCTGGCATTTTGTTCTTGCTACAATTACTATGTAGGGAACTTGGTACTTAGTGTCAATGAGCTACTTGATCTCCTTTTATATTGGTTTTTGGGAGAGTGTAGAATACCAATATCTTTCTTTTTTTCCCCTAAAAGAATACCCGAGCCATGTAAATATGGTAAGGTTCAATCCTGACAATCTTGCATACCAATATTATTCAGCTACAAAATTTAAAACAATACTACAGTTTTACTTAGAGAGCAATAACAAAATCCATCCTAGTTCATTCCTGATTTCTCAGCTAAGCCACATTATGAACCCCTTGAATTGTAGATAAGCAATAATTTACACAACAGATCCAGATGAACATACAGGATAGTAAAATACAATTAAGGCAACAAGGAAAAATATGCCAACTGCTCTACAAATCCTTGACTTTCCTTTCTTCAATTAAATGCATAATCACAACAGTTTTCCATCATCTGTGCAACAAAATGTTTGTACCTCCCAAAAAATACATTAATCATTACATGAATTCATTGTCATTTATAGTGTATAAGTGCAAAAGAGAAATCGAAGCTGTTGGCTTCTCAGCCCGTGGATTGTTATTAGAACTTAGAAGGATGCACTATTTAGCATTTATGATAGACCATCACACATACTCGCATTTTAAAAAAGGCACATTAAAATCCACCTAAGTTTGATGGGATAAACTATTCATCTCAAGAAGTATAAATGTGATAAAATTATGAACTGAGATAAAGAGCATGGAGTTAGGCAGTATCTTGTGTAAACGGAAAATTTGTGAACCCGAGACATTCCGATTTACAGGTTATTGATTGGACAACTAAAAACTCCCTAATATCAACTAAATCTATTGCCATGAAATAAAGGCACCACACAGGATGCTATGCCTATAATTTTTGTCAGATCAAAGAGAAATTACAGCTACATGTACCAAGCCTTGTGCTTGTGCTGACTTTCTATCAAACTGAAGTAAAAGAAATACACAAAAATAAGGTACAGAAAAAAAATATTAAAAAAAAAAAGAAAAATTATCTCCCCACCTTTACCAATCATTCTCAAGAATTAAATTACATCCATCGACCTTCAGCTTTTATTGAGTTCTGGTTCATCTCTTACTAAAGAAGGATTCCAATAGAGTGGCCTACTCTTCAGGATCATCTTGTGTAGCAATTAACATAAAGCACTAAATGGTAGGTTGTATCTATGAACAGATAAGAAGTAAAATCATAAATTAGAGCTACTTCCATGGAGGTTGAGGACCTCTGTAGCTAAATGGATAAGGATCCCAGCCACTGTCTGGTTCCTTTCTTTTTCCATCACCCCCAGAACTTGAGGATTGCGGAATGGTCCTAGCATGCTCCTCCAAAGCTCTTCCAGAAGAGGGAAAGAAAAACTGCCTTGCAGCCAATGTATCTCTAGGTCCACCATCAGTCATGAAGTTGGAATTTAAATCAAAGTTTGGAGGCGAAGGACCGACCCCATTTAAACTGAGTTGTGTACCGGCCATGTTCACGACAACTGGAGGCTGAGAGTAAGATGGCAGAATGGTTGATGAAGACCCCCCAACTTGAGGAACCACAGGAGCACCTCTTGAGTCCACCATGTATGGAATTGTGCCACCAGATGCATACATGGCTGACGAAAATGATAGATGGGGGCCTGATGTCAGGCCATTATACCCGAAAACAGCTGACTTACTGTAAGATACTGAAGGGCACATCCCCAACATGGCACCTGCTCCTGACATTGTAAGATCGATGACAGGCTCAATAGCTTTGCCATTTGGAATAGATATCGTTTGAGGAACATGTTCTCTCCTATCAACTTCCACCTTGGCACCCAAAATAGAGATCACAGGAGCATCTGACTTTGAACGCCCATATGAATCCATAAACAAAGACTTACTAGGCCCTTGTTCCACCAAAGCAGTTTGAAAATATGGTCTGTCATTCAGATCAATGTTGCGAACTGAAGGCTGCATTGATGACGACGATGCTCCATGTAACGGACTCCAAAAGTCATTTCTTTGGGAAAACAGTTGCGCTTCTGTTCTGCGATTTGAAGGTTGGATGTCACCATCGTCACCAACACTGTTTAAATCCAAGTCAAGCCTGCTGGACTGTTTAGGATTAAGTTCCGCTAATGACTGCTCAAAAGGAAGGCCTGAGGATTTTTGTTTTACCAGTTCTTCATCCCCATCAGCCACATTCAAATCAATATCGAGGAAATCATGCCTTCGCTTGGAACTATCTGAGTTCCCACCAACAGAAACATTCCTCTCACTATCAGAACTTCTACGAGGTGATGCAGGACGAAAGGCACTAGTGACAGCTGATCCTTTCCATCCAAGTGTCCCTTCAAACTGCAAAGGAGCAGTTGGCGGCCCAGAACTCTGTGCAGGCTTTGAAACAGAGACAACTGGTATTGGTGCGGCAGGCATAGTATTTACTGACACGTCCATACCATTTGAACCAATTTCTTCATTCAGATCGAAGGTACACAGGCTTTTCTCTGAATTACCTCCTGGATCTTGAGCTGCTTCAGTCACCTGTGAGGACTCCAAGTCAGGTAAGCATTCTGGCTGTGCCTGGGCCTCAATATTGTCTGAGTAACTCATATGTCCATCCTGTTCAGAACATGCATCAGCAGAGTTGCTTTGCCTGGACGATACCTCCTCAGGCAGGACATGGGTTAGTTCATATTTATTATCTGAAGAAACTGGACTGCCTGAACTCCCTGGTCGCCTTATTCTGCCTTCTGAAATTTCCTCTGAAGATGAGCTGCGGACTTCTCTCTCAACTTCCTGAGCAACTTGTCGAGCAACTTCTAAAGCATCAACAATCCCATACTCGAGTTCAATATCGGAAGTTTTCTTGATAAGGTTTGGGATTCTGGGCCGCTTCCTCCTTCTAGAAGAATCAGAACCATTCGAGGCATCAATGACTTTGTTAGAAACTTGGCCCTTTTCCAAAGAAACTTGTCGAGCACCTTTTAAGGCATTGTTATCAACATTATCATACTCACGTTCACTGCCATAACTTGAGGCCCCATTTCCTTGATTGGATACTTGGCCCTTGCCCTCTGTTACTCCTTTAACATATTCTGTTGAAAGAAAAGGCATCTCTAGCTGCTCTGACTTTCCCAGGTTTCTGTCCCTGACTGATGAGTCCTGCAACATATTAGAAACGCATTCATTATCATTTTCTGAAGCTTTTGGGGGCTGGGGATTGCTAGAATTTATAGCTTCTACGTCATCCACCGCACTCTTTGCATCAGATGCAGGTGTTCTCATGTCGCAAGGAACAGCCATTATATGACAAACACCATTCTCATTGTTCTCATCATTATGTTCTAAAGTAGGTTCTTTCACAGATTCGGGTGCATTTGTTTCAGTCGCACCCAAAGAAACAGGTCCATGCCCTAGCTTTGAGGATGAAAAAGAGCTATCTGCTATTCCTGAATTTTCGGGAGGGACACTATTATTTTGCTCTAGCTTCTCCGCTTTGGATAAGTCATTCAACTGTACATCATCTGGCTCTCCTTTAAAATTTCCTGGTTTTGGAATATGAGAGTTACAGATCTCAGTTACTGTGGCCACACCTTCACTTATGGGAGCAACTTCTTGGACGGGAGTCAAAACACTAGAAAAATGGTTTGCTTTTTCTTTGAGATGTTCAGAATCCAAACTTACAGAAGACTCAGGTGCATTGTCAGAACTTGGTATCTGTTCGGTAGCAACTTTTTCTGGTAGCATGCTATCTGACCTTCTCAATTGAGACTTCTCACCTACTACAGTTTCTGATGCATGACCATCATCATTGCCACCTTCTGTCACAGCAGATGGCTGGCATTCCTCCTTGGCAATTTTATCACTCGATCTGTCAACTTGAGGTTCAACCTCACCATTTTCACCTCCTTCCCAGCTGTCAAATAATTGTCTTGCCCGATCTCGAACTCTAGAGCTATGGTGGCCAAGAAGCTTATGTACAGTTCCCCAAATTCCTGATGAGATTGACTTCTTGCTGTCAAGTTGCAGCTTTTCAATTGCCCGTAATAATGCTGAAATTGACTCTTCAATGAAGCCATCATTTGCATCAGCGCCAAAATTGTGTGACTCATTTAACCATCTATTGATGAACAAAAGACCATCTAATTGAATAAATAGATCAAGACAATCTTTATTTTCAGTAGCAGCAATGGTGCTTGCAACAGCAGCCCACTGCCTCGTTGCATCACAAGCATTCTTAACAACACTATCTTGCTCCTTTTGCATTTCAGAGACCAACTCCTGGACTCGAGAAGGGGCAGTGAGCCCATCTCTCATCTCAGTCAAAGTAAAGAAGTCTTCGAGAGTCATAATGCTTCACATAACCTTGCTCAAGGCACCAAGGCTGACCTTTTTGTAAACTAGAAGGTATTCTTTCATTAACTAAATTATAGGACTCCAGGGAAAGAATAATTCACAATCAAACCTGCAAAAGATAATAAAAAAAGTTTAGATAAATTTAAGAAGACAATCTTTTTCAAAGCTCAACAGGTCAGAGTCATTCAAGGAGCTTCACACAGATATCTGGAAAACAATTGGAGCACATGAAAATCAAATTCCATGTAATAGCATCAATAGAATAAAACTGCCACTGAGGCATGGACAAACAAATGCACCTAAATCTGTTCTATGCTCCTCTGCCCAGAATTTCCCACAGTTTAAGGTATATCTTCTCTCCACTCAGTTCTGGTCTGCTTTTGTTATCTGAATCTTTGTTCCTCTGTTCTCAGCCTATATTCTTATTTTCCCTCTATTTGAGTCCTCGCTTTTGGGTTCGCTTTTCTGTTTCTCATTCCAACACCCCCCTTTTCCCGGCCATTCGCTCCATTTTTTATTCTACACTATGACCTAAGTTCATTAGAACCTCAAATAATAACACTCATTTTCCCATCTATAAAATCATTTCATTTTTTAGAAAAAATATGTTAGAAACATTCTCCAATAATGACTAACCTCAAAAGACACCAAATCAAGCAACTCGAACTTGTTTTACATATCTTTTAAATCTTTATAGACAGAAAAAAGATGAGTAATGCCTTCTCAAATTTATCTTTCTGAATTCATCTCTATTTAAAAGTTGAATCATAATAAAAAGGGTAAAATATACTTTTTTTTCCATAACGCTTGCGATTTTTTTCAAAAATACTCCAACGTTTAATTTCATTCAATTTTCTCCCTAATGTTTCCGATTTATTCAATTTTATCTCTAATGTTTTCGATTTATGTTAAACCTATCCCTGAAAATTTTCAATTTTGTCCCTAAAATTTTACATGGAGTTGACATCTGAGAGTAATTTTGACACAAATTGAAAATGTTAGAGACAAAATTGAATTCAACTAAACATTAGGGATATTTTAAAAAAAAAAATCACAAACGTTAGAAACAAAAACTATGCTTTACCTAAGTAGAAAATAAAAATTTATACTTTTAAGTAAAGCATATCTTATACATGTTAGGAAAGGTTTTACCAAAATGAAATCAACTGGAATAGTGAACATATAATTCAGCTCCCATCCTGAGTATATCCATGCCTTACTTCTTATTTCCAGCTTATTTAATTTTTTAGCCAGGTTGACCAAAAAAGATAAAAGGAATATAACCAAATTTTACTATTATTCTGAAGAAGCAAAAACAATTCAGATATAAAATATTTTTGACAGATTGAGCAGACCTATGAGTTATTACTTACAAGCCAGCCTTATTAAGCCACAATGCACAAATCAAGTCCTATCTTGGTGAGTGATAAAATAACTAGAGCAAAATCTATCAACAAATAAGATTATCCATCAATTCAAGTGCTGGTACAAAGTCATATTTCAAATTTCAAATAATAATAATAGTAACAGTAGTATATTATAAACAAATAAATCATACTATAATCTACAATCACAAACACTGAAAAAAAAATTCCTATTTTCCGACAATAACGGCCAATTCACAGCGAAGATCATAACGCACATAGAAAATGCAACTAAATTATATTTTAAGAAAATACTTGACATGAATTTATTACCAACTTCAAATCTAATCTGAAACATTGAAATGGAAGAAAATCAAAGACGAATAAAGAATTATCAAATAACATTACACTAAGCTAAAATTGCAAAACCCTAAAAGCCGACGTTAGGTAGCTGATACGCAATAATTGACCCTAAAAATTCAAATTTTCGTGAGCGTATCAAAATGCAATGCTGAAGAGAACAACACTCAACTTATCACAATAGAAACTCCGAAATATGCTAAATAACACGCAAATCCCCAAAATAGGAATTACGAGTAAGAGCGACGAATACAGAGATAGTGAAATTAATAGAGAAGTAGAAATAGAGTTGCAAGAGAGAGAGAGAGAGGGAGAGGGAGAGAGAGGGAGGGTTCACCTCGTTCAATCAAATCGAAACCCTAGCTGAGGTTTCAGCTCCAAAAAGGCAAGAAGGAGGAGAAGCTCCTTCAAATTCAAAAGGCTCCGGAGAATTCCAGAAGGTTCGGAGGGCAAAGCTTCGAAATTGAAGGCTTGCTGTGTTGCTTGGCGTTGGAATGAATCTCTGTTCGTGTGTTTCTGTGTATCGCATGGGAATGGAATGAATTAATGGGTTCGTTGAGAACTGAGAAAAGAGAAGAGGAAGCAAGCAACGTTTTACTTCTTCTTCCGTTCGAATATTGTGCTTTGATTTTTCTTTTCTTTTAATTAATTAATAAATTAATTTCGTAGGTTAGTGTTTGGGGGCATTAACACGTGCGACGCCGGACATTGTTAGGAACTTTAGTAGCGGGATCACGACAAGAACTGTGCACTTGTGCTTACCATACCAACATTGTACTAATCTTCTCTTTTCTTCGTCGAAATTCTTTATGGTATGTTTGGTAAGGATATTTTTCTTAAACTATTAGTAGCTATTACTAGCTAAGCAAGCATTACAATATAGATTAAGTCACCAAAAAAAGCATTACAATATAGATTAAGTCACCAAAAAAAGCATTACAATATAGATAAAATTAATTCGTACTTCTAATAAAGTTTAATAATAATATGATTTTTCTTGAAAATGCTATTAGGTTTCTACACAAGAAGATGATCTAGTGCAATGTAGTAATAAAAAAGTAAAATACGCGATGTTAATCTTAATAAATCAGATGAAGACATAGATATTATGACGGGATCAGATCTTTGATGAGAATATTCGTTCTAATAAAGAAAAGTCTTTTATCCTTATCCAGGAATTAATGTATCTAAAGAAGCGTTCAATGAGTGGTGCGCAACCTTGATCAACAAAGTTCATGAAGAGAGAATTCATTTAAACTTCATAGAACAACGACTGAATAGAAATTAGATAAAAAAAGGTATTATCAATGTTTTCTTTTCTTCTCCAAATTCTTTATGGTATGTTTGGCAAGTATATTTTTCTTAAAATACTAGTAGCTAAACAAGCACTACAATACATATAAATTAGTTGGTGCTTTCAATAAGGTTTAATAATAATATGACTTTTCGCGAGAGTGCTATTAGGGTTTTTTACGCAAGAAGATGATCTGATACAATGTAGCATTAAAAAAGTCAAAATACGTGATGTTAATCTTAACAAATTGGATGAAGAGATAGAGATCATGACGAAAAACAGCAACATTCCGATCACAAAGCCTCAAATTTTGTATAAAAATTCTCTACTAAAGTTGACTGGGCTAATAATGGGTGAAGATTCATCATTTCTGGACAACATTCAAAAAGAGAATTGTAATCCTAATGATCGTTGGTAAAAGGATGAGGATACTCGTTCTGATAAAGAAAAATCTTTTATACTTGTCCAGATATCAAAGTATCAAGAGAAGCGTTTGATGAATGGTGCGAGCCTTGATGCGCAGCTTTGATAATTAAAGTCCAAGGAAAAAGAATCTATTTAGGCTTCATGGAACAACGACTGAATAGAGATTAGGTCAAAAAAGGTAACATCAATGTTCTTAACATGGATTGTAACTTTTTTTTTTCATTTTTCAGATGAGGAGGACTACTCTTATGCTTTATACTTTGTTTGGAGGACCTTCGATGATAGTTGGGCATTAGTTAATTATTTAGAGGTGGAGACCTTTCTTTCTTACATTAGAGAAAGAAGTAAAAAAATAACAGCTTGGATTCGTATACTAATTTCTCTATTAAGCTGTATGTATGATCACCATTTTCTTTGAAAGATAAAATCTATTATTGATACCATGCTCAAAATTGATAAAGCTACTTTACAACACTTATGAAAAAATTTTGCTATAATTTGTGTTGAATTAAATTTATGTAAGAAACTCATCTCGAAAATCTCAGTGTTTGGAACTACCTTAAACATCGAATATGAGAGTTTGTACCTCATTTGTTTTAACCATGGGGTGTATGGACATCATTTTGGTCTATGTAGAGAAGCGTCTTTCGATAACGAGGACCATTGTTGGAAAGTGGCCGCCGACAAGAATGTGGTGGCAGAGGAAAATCAAATAATGGTCATTAATGACAAGGAAGAGGTGAATCCCAAATGATCTTCTAATGAACTTAAATCTGGCAAAAATCAAAATTCTCCAAGCTTCAACCCTTAAATGATGGTTAAGAGATACCAAAGAAGGAAGCAAGAGAAGATTTCTATGGAAAAATAATATGGCCATTATGATAATAATTCTCCACCAAATAGGGAATATTCCTTTAGTACGGAGGATCTTTTCAATGAAGGTGGATCAAGGTACAACATGTTATATGAAGATGCTGTGGAAGAGAATGAGGACATTACTCATGCCAACACTACTCAAATAGAGGCCATGCAAGTTGCACCAAGCGAGGCTCGTGTTCTAAAAGTTAATGAGTCTATTGTCTTAGTCCAAAAGAAAGTAATAAAGCTAAGTGCTGGAAAAAACCTATAAAGTTATTAACATGGATCGTAACTTTTTTTATTTTTCAGATGAGGAAGACTATTCTTATGATTTATGCTTTGTTTGTAGGACATTGGATGATAGTTGGAGATTAGTTAATTGTTCAGAGGTGGAGACCTTCCTTTCTTACATCAGAGAAATAAGTAAAAAAGATTGCAGCTCTGATTCGTATATTAATTTATCTATTAAGTTTATAATCACCATTTTCTTTGGAAGATTGGATCTATTATTGATATCATGCTCAAAATTGATAAAGCTATTTTAGTACACTTAAGAAACTCATCCGGAAAATCTCAGTGCCCGAAACACCCTTAAACATCGAATATGAGGGTTTGCACCTCATTTGTTTTAACCGTGGGCTGTATGGACATCTTTTTTATCTATGTGGTGAAGCGTCTTTCAATTACGAGGACTATTGTGGAAAAGTAGCCGCCGAAAAGAATGTGGTGGTAGAGGAAAATCAAATAATGGTCATTAATGATAAGGAAGAGGTGAATCCCAAATGATCTTCTAAAGAACCTAAATTTGGCAACAATAAAAATTCTCCAAGCTTCAACTTTTAAATGATGGCTAAGAGATACCAAATAAGGAAGCAAGAGAATATTATTGTGGAAAAATAATCTGGCCATTATGATAATAATTCTCCATTAAATAGGGAATATTCCTTTAATACGAAGGATCTTTTCATTAAAAGTGGATCAAGGTACAACCTGTTATATGAAAATGTTGTGGAAGAGAATGAGGACATTACTCATGTCAACACTACTCAAATAGAGGCCATTCAATTTGCACCAAGCGAGGCTCCAGTTCCAAAAGTTATTGAGCCTATTGTCTTAGCCCAAAAGAAAGTACTAAAGCTAAGTGTTGGGAAGAACCTATAAAGTTATTAACATGGATCGTAACCTTTTTTTTCATTTTTCAAATGAGGAAGACTACTTTTATGCTTGATGCTTTGTTTAGAGGACCTTGGATGATAGTTGGGCATTAGTTAATTGTTCAAAGTTGGAGACATTTCTTTTCTACATCAGAGAAAGAAGTAAAAAAGATTGGAGATTAGATTCATATACTAATTTCTCTATTAAGCTGTATAATCACCGTTTTCATTGGAAGATAGGATATATTATTAATACCATGCTCAAAATTTAAAAAGCTACTTTAGAAATTTATGGAAAAATTTTGCTAGAATTTGTGTTGAATTGAATTTATGTAAGAAACGCATCTCAAAATTTTCAATGCCCGAAACTCCCTTAAACATTGAATATGAGGGTTTGCACCTTATTTGCTTGTATCGTGGGCTGTATGGACATCGTTTTGATCTATGTGGAGAAGCATCTTTTGATGACGAGGACCATTATAGGAAAGTGGCCGCCGACAAGAATGTGGGGGCAGAGGAAAATAAAATAATGGTCATTAATGACAAGGAAGAGGTGAATCCTGAATGATCTGCTAAGGAACCTAAATGGTTGAATCTGTCAACAATAAAATTTCTCCAAGCTTCGGCCCTTAAATGATGTTTAAAAGATACCAATGAAGGAAGCAAGAGAAGATTTCTATGAAAAACTAATTGATAAACCACTATTTTATGGTTTATCTTGTGCTAAATTAAGTGGTTTTTATCAGCTTTTCACCCACTTATTCATATGAATTGCATGATTTTACAATTCCTTCCTAGTTTAGTTCTATGGTTGAAAACTTGCTTCCTAGAGATATTTTAATTATGTATTTTAATTCTCCTTTATACCATTTGATGCCGTGATCTATGTGTTAAGTGTTTCAGGCTTCATAGGGCAGGAATAGCTTAGAGAATGGAGAGGAAGCTTGCAAAAAGGGAAGGAGCACAAGAAATAAAGGAGACAACCAGCAAACAGCGACGCGCACGCATGACTGATGCGTGCGCGCGATTTGGACAAAATCACAGCGATGCGTACGCGTGCTTGACGCGTACGCGTGGATTAGAGTTCGCGCAAACGACGCGAGCGTGTGCCTGACGCGCACGCGTGGAAAGGAAAATCGTCAAACAACGCGTTCGCGTGACTGACGCGTACGCATGACCTGCACGATCTGCAGAAATTACAGAATACGCTGGAGACAGTTTCGGGCCGCGTTTTGACCCGGATTTTGACCCAAAAACACATATTAAAGTTGGGGAACATGCAGAGACTCAACACATCAGATCATACAACATACATTCATACATAGTTTTAGGATTTAGATGTAGTTTTTAGAGAGAGAGAGGCTCTCTCCTCTCTCTTAGGATTAGGATTAGGATTTTTATTAGAATTAGGATTTCATCTTCTCCAATCATAGGTTCAATGTTCCTTTTATTTATTTTCTCAATTTGGTTTATGATCTCTTTATGTTTAGATTAATTTTCTATTTTAATACAATTTGAGGTATTTTAGTTATATGATTTTTATTTAGCTTTCTATATTCTTGGTTCTGGTTAATTAATTGGTGACTCTTGAGTTGTCAAACTCATCGTGATTGATAATTGTTATCTTTGCTGATTGATTTAGATTCCTATAACTCTAGTCTTTCCTTAGAAGTTGACTAGGACTTTAGGTGTTAAATTGATTTGTCCACTTGACTTACCTTCATAGTTAGAGGTTGACTGAGTGGGAGCAAAAATATAATTCTCATCACCATTGATAAGGGTAACTAGGATAGGACTTCCAGTTTTCATACCTTGCCAAGGATTTTATTATTTATTAATTTATTAATTCCTGCAATTTATTTCTCTTGTTCAAACCTTTTTAAAACCCAAAAATACTATTTTTCATAACCAATAATAAATCATACTTCCCTGCAATTCCTTGAGAAGACGACCCGAGGTTTGAATACTTTGTTTTATAAATTTTATTGGGTTTGTTACTTGTGACAACTAAACGTTTGTATGAAAGGATTTTCTGTTGGTTTAGAAGCTATACTCACAACGCGATTATATTTTTGTATTTCTTTACTGACAGGAAATCCGATCGTCAAAATGGCGCCGTTGCCGGGGAGTTGCAATAGAGTACTAATTTATTGATTGGAATTTATTTATTTGCATTTTTCTTTTTATTTTGCTACTATGAGCTGCATGTTTCTTTCATTGAATGACGTGTTCACTTCCTGATCCAAGCTTGCCAGTATTTGATCCTGAGATTGAAAGAACTATTTCACGTATAAGGCAAGCTCGGCGTCGGTTAGTCCTCTCCGAGGATGAATCTGAAACGTCACTTAAGGAAGAAACAAGCTCCCTTTCTACTGATTCAGTTGATTTACGTGCAGGTGACATGGCAGCACCTAGGAGAGTCACTATCCAGGAGGCTGGAGCCCCTAAGTTTACACTGCAACCGTATCAAGCGCATCACCCAGTAGTGGCTGTAGATTTTGAACTAAAGACTGCACTACTCAACTTAATGCCTAAGTTTCATGGCTTACCTGCTCAAGAGCCTATCAAGCACCTTAGAGATTTCTAGGCGGCCTGTTCTATTGTCAGGCGTGATGGTACAGATGAAACTTCTATTCTGTTAAAAGCTTTCCTGTTCTCTCTTGAGGGAAAGGCGAGAGGGTACTACGCCCAGCCCAGAGCGACTGTTTCTAACTGGGATATGCTTAGAAGGAAATTTTTGGAAAAATTCTTTCCAGCTGAAGTTACTAATAGATTGAGGAAAGAAATTTCCATGATTGTTCAAGGCGAATCCGAGACCCTCCACGAATATTGGGAGCGCTTCAACAATCTTCTGGAAGCATGTACCCACCACATGATTGAGAAGTTAGTGTTGCTTGGCTACTTCACATAGGGCATGAAGCCTCAAAATAAGACCACATTGGCAGGTGCTAGCAATGGGTCTATAAAAAAGTACAAGACCACTGATGAAGTATGGCAATTGATCAGCGACTTAGCTGAATCCACTAGGAATCACAGGCAGAGACAAGGCCACTCAAAAACTATTGCAGAGGTGTCCTCTAGCAAAGAGACTACTGCTCTAACTCAGAGTTTATGTGAAATGACCTACTTACTGAAGCAAATGCAGTTGAGTCAACAACAAGCTCAGCCTTATCCACCACAGCAAAGCCAACAGTTGGTTCTACAAAGAGTATACAGGATCTGTGCTAATTATAATCATTATACTGATGAATGTCCGTAGTTCCAACAGGAAGACAACACTGTGGCAGCCACTCATAACTTCTATGACCGTCGCAATCAAGGATACAATCAAGGTGGCAGCTACAACCATGGATGGCAGGACAATTCCAACCAAGGTTGGAGAGATAATTCTAACCAAGGTTGGAGGGACAATCATAACAGAGGAAGTAGAGATAACAATGGAAACCAGACGTGGAATAACAATAACAACATCAGGTAGCAGAATCAGAATCAGACCTACAGAGCACCTCATCTAAGGCAGCCTCAAGGATCTCAGCAGACCCTTCAGATCACTTATCCCTCTTCATCTTCTAATGATGAGTTATTACAATCTATTGATCGGAGACAGTAGGCCATGGAAAACAACCTTACTTCTACTCTAAATGGTTTGAACTCTACCTTGCAAGCTCTTGTCTCACAGATTAGATCACCAAATAACTCCAACAACCAGCCTTCGAGCTCCAGTGGAATCCTCTCTCAACCATTACCCAACCCCAAGGGTGGCATCAACGCCATTACCTTGAGGTCTGGAACCACACTACAAGGGAGAAATTCTGAGGAGCCAAGCCCGCTAGAGCACGCCCCAGCTGAGGACACGGCTGAGGTAGAGGATGTTGAAGAAGAAGATGAAGCACAAGGCATGGCTGAAGCTGAAGCAGCCCAACCAAGGAATGCAGAACCCCAGCAAGCTGAAGCTGTAAGAGACACTGCTCCTATCCTATTTCCACACCTTGCTAAGAAAGCCAGAAAGCAAATGGAACTTGATCCCAAAATGGTAGAAATCTTCAAAAAGGTTGAGGTAATTGTTCCCCTTTTTGATGTTATTCAACAAGTACCTAAATACGCAAAGTTTCTAAAAGAATTGTGCATACATAAAGATAAAATTAATGAATTAGAAACTATTCCTTTAGGTAGTTGTATATCTACTTTAATGGGAAATATACCTGAAAAATGTAGTGATCCAGGCCCATGTATGGTTAACTGTACCATTGGAGGTGTGATATTTTCTGATTGTATGTGTGATTTAGGAGCGTGCGTGAGCCGCATTCTGGAGTTGTAAAGGAGGACTAAGTCCCCAGGTTGGAACTCTCTTCTCTTGATGTTTTTATCATGCACAGCTTTCACCTTCTCTTTGTACAGCCTGGAGTTTTCATAAGCTTCTAGGCGAAGGTTCTCTAATTCTTGCAGTTGCAACTTTCGTTCAACTCTGGCTTTCTCATAGTCCATGTTGTATTTCTTTACCGCCCAGAAGGCTTTGTGTTCTAACTCAACTGGGAGATGGCAGGCCTTTCCATAAACTAAGCAGAAAGGACTCATCCTGATTGGTGTCTTGTATGCTGTCCGATATGCCCAAAGCGCATCTTGGAGCCTGGTGCTCCAGTCCTTTCTATGAGGCTTGACTATCTTTTGTAGTATGCGCTTTATCTCTCTGTTAGACACCTCTGCTTGCCCATTAGTCTGGGGGTGATAGGCTATTGATACTTTATGAATTATCTTATGCCTCTTCAGTAATCCTGTTAGTCTCCTGTTACAAAAGTGAGTGCCTTGATCGCTCACGATTGCTCGTGGTGATCTAAAGCAACAGATAATATGGTTTCTAACAAAGAAAACAACAGTGTTAGCATCATCAGTACGGGTTGGAATTGCTTCCACCAATTTAGAAACATAATCTACAGCTAACAGTATATAAAGGTGACCATTAGAATTTGGAAATGGACCCATGAAGTTAATGCCCCAGATATTAAAAATTTCACAAAAAAGCATAATTTATTGAGGCATTTCATCCCTCTTGGATATATTACCAAATCTTTGGCAAGGAGAACAAGATTTACAAAGGTCAGTAACATCTTTAAAAAGAGTAGGCCACCAGAATCCATTGTCTAAAACTTTTCTAACTGTTCATTGAGGGCCAAAATGTCCTCCAATCTCAGATGAGTGGCAAGCCTCTAAAATGGACTGGAATTCTGATTGAGGTACACACCGTCTAATTACCTGGTCAGCACCACAAGCAGCTTCAACAAGTCAGCTGCTCCATCAAATACTGGAGAGGTTGAACTGGCAAGAACAGAAGGCGAAGCTATGAGAGCGCCACAACCAGCACCGATTCAAATACCTCAAGGAGCTACTCACAGACAACCACAGACCTGACAAGGACCCAGACACTCCGGACTCCACTTCCTTTACCAGCACAGGGAGCCATGACGGTCTCGACTGTGGAGATATTGCTACCAGCCCACCTTTGTTCCTGACAGATGGCACCGAGGATGGTGCAAAGCCTTAAGTGTGAGGAGGTTGGTCAGTACCTGACTTCTGGAGGTAATTTCTCTTCCCTAACACCAATTTCTTTTTTGTAGAATAGGATAGATTGCATAGTAATAGGTTAATTGCATGCATGTTCTACTTGATTGAAAAGATAATAAGTTTCTTTTAAGACCCTATTTTTGAAAAACTTCACTAATTTAAATCAAAATCTTTATGTTAAATTTGTTTGAAGTTGTAATTGGAACATGATTTTTGAGCTAAAGAACACACAACCTGTGAGACTTTGAGCCTAAATACATGGTTACATTATTAACCATAAATATTTTATTCTTGTGTGTTTACTTCTCTATGATTGTAATTTGAATTTTGTTTTATCCTATATGTCCAATGTTAATATGTTATATGCATGCATATGATTGAGGCCATTGTTTGTTTAGCTCACTTATCCCAAATAAGCCTACCCTTTAAATTACCTTTGTCAGCCACTTTGAGCCATTTTAATCCCATTTGTTCTACATTTTACCACATTACTAGCCTTAAGCAGAAAAACAATTAAATATCCCAATTGAATCTTTGGTTAGCTTAAGGTAGAAATTGTGTGTTAATTGAGTATGGGAAGATTGTGGGAACAAAGGTTACTAAAGGAATGTGTCATGATGAAATAATGGGAATTTGGATACCTACTCATGTGAAACTATAAAAGAAAATTAAAAATCTATGTGCATTGATAAGCTATGTTTATTTAAAAAAAATAAAAAATAAAATAATATTTTAGTAAATAAGGGGACAAAATCACCCCAATGATAAGTTAAAGTTCAACAATCAATGCACATGTGATAAAATTAAAATAAAGGTTGATGCATGAGTATGGAATGTGAAAAGGAAATTCTAGGTAGCTAGGTATGAATTTTGAAGTTATATAGAATATACATATATGATTAGGTGAAAGCTTGGGTTAATTAAAGATTCAATTCATAAGCTCACTTAGCCATATATACCCTTACCCTTACCTTAGCCCCATTACAACCTTGAAAAGACCTCATGATATTTGTATTGGTACATTAAATATTGTTGATTGGTTAGGTGAGGAAAAAAATTAGAAAGCATGATTAGAGAAGGATAGAGTGATTACCCTATACACTAGAGAGATTAGAGTGCACACACACCATCAGTGAGAGTTCAATGCTTGATTCCATGTCCCCTGATTTCACGAGCTGTCTTCTTAGAAATTTACATGCTTTTACTGTATGATTTGAACTAGTAGAATCTGCTCCATGTTTTGTCTTAGAGAACTTATTTATTTTTAATAAGATAGACAAGATCATATAGTTGCGTTCATATATATAGGTTGTATTGCATTGCATGAGTCTTACATGTGCCTATTCATTCATATTTATCTCCTTCAACTAAGCATGAGGACATGCTAATGTTTAAGTGTGGGAGGTTGATAAACCCTTATTTTATGATTTATATTGTGTTTAATTGAGTGGTTTTATCAAGTCTTCACCCACTTATTCATATGATTTGCATGTATTTACAATTCCTTCCCAAAATTGTTCTATAATTGAAAACTTGCTTCCCAAAGATCTTTTAATTGTATATTATTATTCTCCTTTATACCATTCGATGCCGTGATTTATGTGTTAAGTGTTTCAAGCTTCATAGGGCAGAATGGAGAGGAAGCTTGAAAAAATGGAAGGAACACAAGAAATTGAGGAGATGACCAGCGAGAAGTGACGCGGGCGCATGACTCACGTGACCGCGCGAAATGGAAAAAATCACAGCGACGCAAACGCGTGCTTAACGCGAACGCGTGGATTGGAAGCTGCATGAGTGACGCGAATGCGTGGACGACGCGCACGCGTGGCATGAAAAATGCTGAGTGACGTGAACGCGTGGACGACGCAGTCTCGTGACGTGCGCGATCTGCAGAATTACAGAAGTCGCTGGCGTAGATTCTGGGCCGCGGTTTAACCCAGTTTTCGGCCCAAAAACGCAGATTAGAGTCAGGGAACATGCAGAGACAAAAGAGAACATTCATTCCGCATAATTTTTAGTTTTAGATCTGATTTTACTCTTCTCCTAGGTTTTTCTTTACATTCATAATTTGGGATTTGAAGATTTTGGCTTTGGTTATTGAGAAGAGTCTACCTCCGGAACTGGTCATTCTAGTTTGTTTACCTACTTTTTCTTTACTCTTCCATATTCTTAATTTGTTCAGAGTTGACATTGGATTATTTTTAGAGTTCATTAATACAAGACTATTTTTATTTTTAATTGATCTCTTTGATTATTGTTTATCATGTCTCTTTTTATTTTCCCTTTTAATTTTGTGAAGTCTACTTTTATGATAATGGAGTAGTTTCCCAACTTGATTGGGAGTTGATTAAAAGGAGAACCTTGAGTTGGAATTGGTGGACGAAATTGTGATTTGCCCTATTTGTATTTGCATGAGATTTATTTAATGGCTCTTTGGCATATGTGATCACAACTCCGTTCAACTTAACCAGCAAGTGTACTGGGTCATCCAAGTAATACCTTACGTGAGTAAGGGTCGATCCCACAGAGATTGTTGGTATGAAGCAAGCTATGGTCATCTTGTAAATCTCAGTCAGGCGAATTTAAATGGTTTATGATGAGTTCGAAAATTAATAGTAAACAGAAAATAAAATAGGATAGAAATACTTATGTAAATCAATAGTGGGAATCTCTTGAATCTCTACTTTCCTACTTCTTCCTTCAATCCTTCTTACCCCTTTCCATGGCAAGCTGTATGTAGGGCATCACCGTTGTCAATGGCTACATCCCATCCTCTCAGTGAAAATGGTCCTATGCTCTGTCACAGCACGGCTAATCATCTATCAGTTCTCAATCAGGTTGGAATAGAATCCCTTGATTCTTTTGCGTCTATCACTAACACCCAGCCTTCAGGAGTTTGAAGCTCGTCACATTCATTCAATACCGGAATCCTACTCGGAATACCATAGACAAGGTTAAACTTTCCAGATTCCCGAAATCCTACTCGGAATACCACAGACAAGGTTAGACTTTCCGGATTCCCATGAATGCCACCATCTATCTAGCTTATACCACGAAGATTCTGTTGGGGAATATAAGAGATATGCACCCGGCCTAAAGTAGAACGGAAGTGGTTGTCAGTCACGCGCGTTCATAGGTGAGAATGATGATGAGTGTCACAGATCATCACATTCATCAAGTTGAAGTGCAACGTATATCTTGGAATAAGAATAAAGGAGAGTTGAATAGAAAATAATAGTAATTGTATTGAAACTTGAGGTACAGCAGAGCTCCACACCCTTAATCTATGGTGTGTAGAAACTCCACCATTGAAAATACATAAGTGAAAGGTTCAGCCATGGCCGAATGGCCAGCCCCCTAAAATGTGATCAATGGCCTCCTAAGATGAAGAATAATACAAAACTGAGACCAGAGATGAAACGTGGTCAAAAGACTCCTAATACAATAGTAATTTATCCTATTTATACTAGACTAGCTACTAGGGTTTAAAGAAGTAAGTAATTAATGCATAAATCCACTTCCGGGGACCACTTTGGGCTGAGCTTAGTCTATCCACGAGCTGAGGCTTCTCTTGGAGTTGAACGCCAAGTTATAACATGTTTTGGGCGTTCAACTCCGGGTCGTGACGTGTTTTGGCGTTTAACTCCAAATAGCAGCATGTACTTGGCGTTGAGCGCCACTTTACGTCATCAATTCCCGAATAAAGTATGGACTATTATATATTGTTGGAAATCTCTGGATGTCTACTTTCCAACGCCGTTGAGAGCGCGCTATTTGGAGTTCTGTAGCTCCAGAAAATCCATTTTGAGTGCAGGAAGGTCAGATTCCAACAGCATCAGCAGTCCTTTTGTCAGCCAATGGATAGGAGGGCCCAAGGAAATAAAATCCAGGCCTAAGCGGCTAAATCAAGCTGTCCCTAACCATGTGCTTGTGTCATGAAGGTCCAAGTGAAAAGCTTGAGACTGAGTGGTTAAAGTCATGATCCAAAGCAAAAGAGTGTGCTTAAGAGCTCTGGACACCTTTAACTGGGGACTCTAGCAAAGCTGAGTCACAATCTGAAAAGGTTCACCCAGTCATGTGTCTGTGGCATTTATGTATCTGGTGGTAATACTGGAAAACAAAGTGCTTATTTATCCTAATTGATTTTCAGTTTCTTGGGGACAAGCAACAATTTAAGTTTGGTGTTGTGATGAGCGGATAATTTATACGCTTTTTGGCATTGTTTTTAGGTAATTTTTAGTAAGTTCAAGCTACTTTTAGGGATGTTTTCATTAGTTTTTATGTTAAATTCATATTTCTGGACTTTACTATGAGTTTGTGTGTTTTTCTATGATTTCAGGTAATTTCTAGCTGAAATTGAGGGATTTGAGCAAAACTCTGAAAAAGGCTGACAAAAGGACTGCTGATGCTGTTGGAATTTGACCTTCCTGCACTCGAAATGGATTTTCTTGAGCTACAGAACTCCAAATGGCGCGCTCTTAACGGCGTTGGAAATTAGACATCCAGAGCTTTCCAGCAATATATAATAGTCCATACTTTATTCGGAAATTAACGACGTAACGTGGCATTGAACGCCAAGTACATGCTGCTGTCTGGAGTTAAACGCCAGAAACACGTCACGACCCGGAGTTGAACGCCCAAAACACGTCATAACTCGGAGTTCAACTCCAAGAGAAGCCTCAGCTCGTG
>NC_029774.3:47402732-47406740 GCF_000817695.3 Arachis duranensis
TACGTTATACTTAACTTTGATGAATGTGATGATCCGTGACACTCATCATTATTCTCACCTATGAACGCGCGTGATTGACAATCACTTCCGTTCTACTTTAGGCAGGGCGCATATCTCTTAGATTCCCCAACAGAATCTTCGTGGTATAAGCTAGATAGATGGCGGCATTCATGAGGATTCGGAAGGTCTAAACCTTGTCTGTGGTATTCTGAGTAGGATTCTGGGATTGAATGACTGTGACGAGCTTCAAACTCTTGAAGGCTGGGCGTGATGACAAGCGCAAAAGAATCAAGGGATTCTATTCCAACCTATTGAGAACCGACAGATGATTAGCCGTGCTGTGACAGAGCATAGGAACGTTTTCACTGAGAGGATGGGATGTAGCCATTGACAACGGTGATGCCCTACATACAGCTTGCCATGGAAAGGAGTAGGAAGGATTGGATGAATGTAGTAAGAAAGTAGAGATACGAGAGGAGCACAGCATCTTCACACACTTATCTGAAATTCCCACTATTGATTTACATAAGTATTTCTATCCCTTTTATTTTCTATTTATTTACTAATTTTCAAACTCACCATAAACCAATTTAATCTGCCTAACTGAGATTTACAAGGTGACCATAGCTTACTTCATACCAACAATCTCTGTGGGATCGACCCTTACTCACGTAAGGTACTACTTGGATGACCCAGTACACTTGCTGGTTAAGTTGAACGTAGTTGTGATCACATATGCCAAAGAGCCATTAAATAAATCTCATGCAAATACAAAGAGGGCAATTACAATTCCGTCCACCACAAATAAGGTGAGGAAAAGCTAGCCTTGCCATGGTGGAGGGCTTTTCGGCTATTTTGTAGATTTCATTGGAGATGACTTTATGAACTTCTACTTCGTCTCCAATCATGATGCTATGAATCATGATGGCCCGATCCACAGTAACTTCAGATCGGTTGCTAGTGGGAATAATGGAGCGTTGAATGAACTCCAACCATCCTCTAGCCACAGGCTTGAGGTCCAGTTCTTAGTTGAACTGGCTTGCCTTTGGAGTCTCTTTTCCATTGAGCTCCTTCTACACATATGTCCATAAGGACTTGGTCCAACCTTTGATTAAAGTTGACCCTTCTAGTGTAGGGGCGTACATCTCCTTGCATCATGGGCAAGTGGAACGCCAACCCCACATTCTCCGGACTAAAATCTAAGTATTTCCCCCGAACCATTGTGAGATAATTCTTTGGACTCGGGTTCATACTTTGATCATGGTTCTTAGTGATCCATGCATTGGCATAGAACTCTTGAACCATTAAGATTCCGACTTGTTGCATGGGGTTGGTTATGACTTCCCAACCTGTTCTTCGGATCTCATGTCGGATCTCCAGATACTCATTTTTCTTGAGCTTGAAAGGGACCTCAGGGATCACCTTCTTCTTTGCCACAACGTCATAGAAGTGGTCTTGATGGCTTTTAGAGATGAATCTTTCCATCTCCCATGACTCAGAGGTGGAAGCTTTTGTCTTCCCTTTTCCTTTTCTAGAGGATTCTCCGGCCTTAGGTGCCATTGATGGTAATGGAAAAACAAAAGGATTATGCTTTGACCACACCAAACTTAAAATATTGCTCACCCTCGAGCAAGAGAAGAAAGAAGAGAAGAAGAAGAAGAAGAAAATATGGAGGAGAAGGGGGAGTGTAGGTTTCGGCCAAGGTATAGAAGAGGGGGTTGTGTTGTGTGAAAATGAAGTGGAATGGAGGGGTTTATATAGGAAAATCTGAGAGGGTAGGTTCGGCCATTTTAGGGTGGGTTTGGGTGGGAAAGTGTTTTTGAATTTTAAAGGTAGGTGAGGTTTATGGGGAAGAGTGGATGGATGTGAGTGGTGAAGGGGATAATTGGGAAGAGAGATTGAAGTTGTTGGGAAGTGTGACATGGGGAAGAGTGTTATAGGATTAGGAGGTAAGGTGGGAATCCTGTGGGGTCCACAGATCCTGAGATGATCCTGTGGGGTCCACAGATCCTGAGGTGTCAAGGAATTACATCCCTGCACCAAATAGCCATGAAGAATGCCTTTGCACACCATTCTGGCATTTAAACGCCGAGATGATGCACACTCTGGGCGTTCAACGCCCATGTGTAGCATGTTTCTGGCATTGAACGCCAGTTCCATGTTTGTTACTGGCGTTCAGCGCCAGTTTTTCTCAAGGCACATTCCTAGCGTTCAAATGCCAAAATGTTGCTTGTTTTTGGTGTTCAGCGCCAGATTCATGCTCTGTTCTGGCGTTGAATGCCAGCCAGATGCTTCTTACTGGCGTTGAACGCCAGTCTGTCCTCCCTCTAGGGTGTGATTTTTCTTCTGCTGTTTTTGATTCTGTTTTTAATTTTTATATTTTTTTTCGTGACTCCATATGATCATGTACCTAATAAAACACAAAATAACAATAAAATAAAATAAATAAAAATTAGATAAATAAAATTGGGTTGCCTCCCAACAAGCGCTCTTTTAATGTCATTAGTTTGACAGTGGGCTCTCATGGAGCCACAAGGTGATCAGGTCAATGTTGTATAGTCCCAACACCAAACTTAGAGTTTGGATATGGGGTCTTAACACCAAACTTAGTGTTTGGTTGTGGCCTCCCAACACCAAACTTAGAGTTTGACTGTGGGGGCTCTTCTTGACTCTGAACTGAGAGAAGCTCTTTGTGCTCACTCTCTTTTGTCATAGAGGGACGGCCATGTGCCTTAAACACAAGGTAGTCCCCATTTACTTGAAGGACTAATTCACCTCTGTTGGCATCTATCACAGCTTCTGCTGTGGCTAGGAAAGGTCTTCCAAGGATGATACACTCATCCTCTTCCTTCCCAGTGTCTAATATTATGAAATCAGTAGGGATGTAAAGGCCTTCAACCTTTACTAACACGTCCTCTACTACTCCGTAAGCTTGTCTTAATGACTTGTCTGCCAATTGTAATGAGAACAAGGCAGGTTGTACCTCAATGATCCCCAGCTTCTCCATTATAGAGAGTGCATAAGATTTATCCCTGACCCCAGATCACATAGAGCTTTTTCAAAGGTCAATGTGCCTATGGTACAAGGTATTAAGAACTTGCCAGGATGTTGTTTCTTTTGAGGTAAAATTTGCTAAATCCAGTCCTTAATAGGAAACTCCTTCTTGCTTGAGAGACGTCCTAGGAGGTCTTCCTCACTAGGATTTTCGTTCTCCTCCTCCCTTGTGCATTCGGCCATATTGATTACATCAATGGCCTTGCACTCTCCTTTTGGATTCTCTTCTGTATTGCTTGGGAGAATACTGGGAGGAGTTTCAATGACTTTCTTACTCAGCTGGCCCACTTGTGCCTCCAGATTTTTGATGGAGGATCTTGTTTCACTCATGAAACTGAAAGTGGCCTTTGACAGATCAGAGACTAGATTGGCTAAATTAGAAGTATTTTGTTCAAAATTCTCTGTCTGTTGCTGAGAAGATAATGGAAAAGGCTTGCTATTGCTCAGCCTATTGCGTCCACCATTGTTAAAGCCTTGTTGAGGCTTCTGTTGATCCTTCCATGAGAAATTTGGATGATTTTTCCATGATGAATTATAGGTGTTTCCGTAAGGTTCACCCATGTAATTAACCTCTGCTATTGCAGGGTTCTCAGGATCATAAGCTTCTTCAGAAGCTGCCTCTTTAGCACTGTTGGATGCATTTTGCCATCCATTCAGACTTTGAGAAATCATGTTAACTTGCTGAGTCAACACTTTGTTCTGAGCCAAAATGGCATTCAGAGCATCAATTTCAAGAACTCCTTTCCTCTGAGGTGTCCCATTATTCATGGAATTCCTCTCAGAAGTGTACATGAGTTGGTTATTTGCAACCATGTCAATGAGTTCTTGAGCTTCTGCAGGTGTTTTCTTTAGGTGGATGGATCCACCTGCAGAATGGTCCAATGACATTTTCGAAAATTCAGATAGACCATAATAGAATATATCTAATATGGTCCATTCTGAAAACATGTCAGA
>NC_029774.3:47406849-47407077 GCF_000817695.3 Arachis duranensis
TTGAACATCCACTCTAAGCTTGCTCAGCTTTTGAGGAGGAAAGAATTTATCCAAGAAGGCCGTGACCAGCTTATCCCAGGAGTCCAGGCTATCCTTAGGTTGTGAATCCAACCATATTCTAGCTCTGTCTCTTACAGCAAAAGGGAAACGCATAAGCCTGTAGACTTCAGGATCTACTCCATTCGTCTTTACAGTCTCACAAATCTGCAAGAACTCAGTTAAAAACTG
>NC_029774.3:47407251-47408005 GCF_000817695.3 Arachis duranensis
TTTGTGAAGTCACCAAGCATTCTCCTTGCATTATCATTATTGGGTTCAGCTGCCATCTCCTTCTCTTGTTCAAAAATTTCTGAAAGGTTACCTTTAGATTGTTGTAATTTAGCTTCTCTTAGTTTCCTCTTCAAAGTCCTTTCAGGTTCAGGATCAGCTTCAACAAGAGTGTTTTTGTCCTTGTTCCTACTCATATGAAAGAGAAGAAAACAAGAAAAGAAAGAGGAATCCTCTATGTCATAGTATAGAGATTCCTTTATGTTAGTAGAAGAAGAAAGGGGAGAAGAGTGAAGAAGAGTGGGTTCGGATTTTTAGATGAAGAGAGGTGAAGAGAAGTGTTAGTAAATGAATAATTAAATAGAATAAGAGAGAAAAGAGGGAGAATTTCGAAAATAATTTTGAAAAAAGGGTTAGTAATTTCGAAAATTAAAGATAAGATAAGATTAAAATTAAAATTTAAAACAATTGAAAAGAATTTTTGAAAAAGAGAGAGGTATTTTCGAAAATTGAAGAGGGAAAAGTAGTTAGTTGAAAAAGATATTAAAATCAAATTTGAAAAGATAAGAAGATAAGTTAGATAAGATATTTTGAAATCAAATTTTGAAAAAGATAAAATTTTGAAAAAGATAATATTTTTAAGAAAAAGATATTTTGAAAAAGATTTAATTTTTAAAATTAAAATTAATTACTTAACTAACAAGAAACTAAAAGATAAGATTCTAGAATTTAAAGATTGAACCTTTCTTAACAAGAA
>NC_029774.3:47408076-47408836 GCF_000817695.3 Arachis duranensis
CATTAATTGTTAGCTAATTTTCGAAAATTTGATATAAAGATAAGAAAA
This sequence comes from Arachis duranensis, assembly GCF_000817695.3. Lineage (NCBI taxonomy): Eukaryota > Viridiplantae > Streptophyta > Magnoliopsida > Fabales > Fabaceae > Arachis > Arachis duranensis. The sequence goes on from NC_029774.3 coordinate 47,408,125, forward strand.
AGATTTTAAAAATATTTTGAAAAAGATTTTTGAGATTTTCGAAAAAGAGGAAAAAAGTGAAAAGATATCATTTTTGAAAAAGATTTTGAAAAGATAAGATTTTTAAAAATTGAAAATTTGACTTGACTTGTAAGAAACAACTAATTTTTAAAAATTTTTGACCAAGTCAACCCAAAATTTCGAAAATTTGGAAGGAAATAAAGAAAAGATTTTTTTGATTTTTTTGAATTTTTAATGATGAGAGAGAAAAACAACAAAAATGACTCACAACATGAAAATTATGAATCAAAACTCATGACGCATGCAAGAACACTATGAATGTCAAGATGAACACCAAGAACACTTTGAAGATCATGATGAATGTCAAGAACATAATTTTGAAAAATTTTTGATGCAAAGAAAACATGCAAGACACCAAACTTAGAAATCTTTAATGCATGGACTCTAACAAACGAAAAATGCATATGAAAAACAACAAACAACACAAAACAAGAAATCATCAAGATCAAACAAGAGGATTTACCAAGAATATCTTGAAGATCATGAAGAATACTATGAATGCATGAATTTTCGAAAAATGCAAGAAAAAAATTTTTTTAAAGCATGCAATTGACACCAAACTTAAAAATTGACTCAAGACTCAAACAAGAAACACAAAATATTTTTGGTTTTTTTATGATTTTATGATTTTTTTGTATTTTTATTATTTTTT
>NC_029774.3:47409179-47415070 GCF_000817695.3 Arachis duranensis
CACAGAGATTGTTGGTATGAAGCAAGCTATGGTCATCTTGTAAATCTCAGTCAGGCGGATTTAAATGGTTTATGATGAGTTCGAAAATTAATAATAAACAGAAAATAAAATAGGATAGAAATACTTATGTAAATCAATAGTGGGAATTTCAGATAGGCGTATGGAGGTGCTATGCTCCTCTTGAATCTCTACTTTCCTACTTCTTCCTTCAATCCTTCTTACCCCTTTCCATGGCAAGCTGTATGTAGGGCATCACCGTTGTCAATGGCTACATCCCATCCTCTCAGTGGGGAATCTAAGAGATATGCGCCCGGCCTAAGGTAGAACGGAAGTGGTTGTCAGTCACGCGCGTTCATAGGTGAGAATGATGATGAGTGTCACGGATCATCACATTCATCAAGTTGAAGTGCAACGTATATCTTGGAATAAGAATAAAAGAGAGTTGAATAGAAAATAATAGTAATTGTATTGAAACTTGAGGTACAGCAGAGCTTCACACCCTTAATCTATGGTGTTTAGAAACTCCACCGTTGAAAATACATAAGTGAAAGGTTTAGGCATGGCCGAATGGCCAGCCCCCTAAAACGTGATCAATGGCCTCCTAGGATGAAGAATAATACAAAACTGAGACCAAAGATGTAACGTGGTCAAAAAAAGACTCTTAATACAACAGTAATTTATCCTATTTATACTAGACTAGCTACTAGGGTTTACAGAAGTAAGTAATTGATGCATAAATCCACTTACGGGGCCCACTTGGTGTATGTTTGGGCTGAGCTTGGTCTATCCACGAGCTAAGGCTTCTCTTGGAGTTGAACGCCAAGTTATAACGTGTTTTGGGCGTTCAACTTCGGGTCGTGACGTGTTTCTGTCGTTTAACTCCAGACAGCAGCATGTACTTGGCGTTGAGCGCCACTTTACGTCATCAATTCCTGAATAAAGTATGGACTATTATATATTGTTGGAAAGCTCTGGATGTCTACCTTTCAACGCCGTTGAGAGCGCGCCATTTGGAGGTCTGTAACTCAAGAAAATTTATTTTGAGTGCAGGGAGGTCAGATTCCAACAGCATCAGCAGTCCTTTTGTTAGCCTCCTATCAGAGTTTTGCTCAAGTCCCTCAATTTCAGCCAGAAATTACCTGAAATCACAGACAAACACACAAACTCATAGTAAAGTCCAGAAATGTGAATTTAACATAAAAACTAATGAAAACATCCCTAAAAGTAGCTTGAACTTACTAAAAACTACCTAAAAATAATGCCAAAAAGCGTATAAATTATCCGCTCATCAGGAATACTCAAGAGTTCAATTGCAATTGGTTCGTTGTTGGTTGGCTTGTTAGTCACTAACTCTAATCCTTCCCAAGGGAGAGGATTAGGACTTGTAAATAGAAGTTGACTTTTAACTTGACTTTCCTTCATTCGTTGAGGGTTAATTAAGTAGAAACAACTACTAATTATTAATTGATTTTGAGAAAATTCCAACAAGGATAGAACTTCCGATTAATCTTCTCCCGATCAAGATTTTTATTTAAATTACATAAATTCTCTGATTTAATTTCCTATTTATCAAACTCAAAAACCTTTTGAAAAACCTCTGATTAATAAAATAGCACATCTCTCTGCAACTCGTTGGGAGATGACCTGGGACTCATACTCCCAGTATTTTAATTCTAATTTTGTGGCAACTCTTTTCTAAATTGACAAGTGGATTTGCTGGTTAAGAGCTGTACTTGCAACGCCATTTTCTTAATAATTCTTAATCTGTTAATTTTCACCACGTCACTAACTTGGCCATTACGATAATTATTCTCCACTAAATGGGGAACATTCCTTTAATACAGAGGATCTTTTCATTGAAAGTGGATCAAGGTACAACGTGTTATATGAAAATGCTGTGAAAGAGAATGAGGACATTACTCATGCCAACACTACTCAAATAGAGGCCATGCAAGTTGTGCCAAGCGAGGCTCCTGTTCCAAAAGTTAATAAGCCTATTGTCTTAGCCCAAAAGAAAGTACTAAAGCTAAGTACTGGAAATAACCTATAAAGTTATTAACATGGATTGTAACTTTTTTTATTTTTCAAATGAGGAGGACTACTCTTATGCTTTATGCTTTGTTTGGAGGACCTTGGATGATAGTTGGGCATTAGTTAATTGTTCAGAGGTAGAGACCTTTCTTTCTTACATCAGAAAAAGAAGTAAAAAATGTTGCAGCTTGGATTCGTATACTAAGTTATCTATTAAGCTGTATAATCACCATTTTCTCTAGAAGATAGGATCTATTATTGATACCATGCTCAAAATTGATAAAGATATTTTAGTACACTTATGAAAAATTTTTGCTAGAATTTGTGTTGAATTGAATTTAGGTAAGAAACTTATCTCAAATCTTAGTGCCCGGATCTACCTTAAACATCGAATATGAGGGTTTACACCTCATTTATTTTAACCGTGGGATGTATGAACATCGTTTTAATATATGTGAAGTGTCTTTCGATGATGTGGACCATTGTGGGAAAGCGGCCTCCGGCAAGAATGTGGTGGTAGAGGAAAATCAAATAATGGTCATTAAAGATAAGGAATAGGTGAATCCCAAATGATCTACTAATGAACATAAATCTGGCAACAATCAAAATTCTTCAAGCTTTAGCCCTTAAATGATGGTTAAGAGATACCAAATAAAGAAGCAAGAGAATATTTTTATTGAAAAATAATCTGGCCATTATGATAATAATTCTCCACCAAATAGGAAATATTCCTTTAATAAGGATAATGTTTTCATTGAAGGCGGATCAAGGTACAATGTGTTATATGAAGATGCTGTGGAAGAGAATGAGGATGTTACTCATGCCAATACTACTTAAATAGAGGCCTTGCAAGTTACACCAAGCGAAGCTCTTGTTCCAAAAGTTAATGAGCCTATTGTCTTAGCCCAAAAGATAATACTAAAGCTAAGTGCTGGGAAGAGCCTATAAAGTTATTAACATGGATTGTAACCTTTTTTTTATTTTTCAGATGAGGAGGACTACTCTTCTGCTTGATGCTTTATTTGGAGGACCTTGGATGATAGTTGGACATTAGTTAATTATTCACAGGTAGAGACCTTTCTTTCTTACATCAGAAAAAGAAGTAAAAAAGATTGCAGCTTATATTTGTATACTAGTTTCTCTATTAAACTGTCTAATTAGCATTTTCTTTGAAAGATAGGATCTATTATTGATACCATGCTCAAAATTGATAAAGTTACTTTAGTACACTTATGAAAAAATTTTGCTAGAATTTGTGTTAAATTGAATTTATGTAAGAAACTCATCTTGAAAATCTCAATGACTAGAACTACTATAAACATCGAATATGAGGGTTTGCACCTCATTTGTTTTAATCGTGGGATGTATGGACATCATTTTGATCTATGTGGAGAAGTGTCTTTAGATGACGAGGACCATTGTGGGAAAGTGGCCGCCGACAAGAATGTGGTGACTGAAAAAAATTGAATAATGGTCGTTAATGACAAGGAAGAGGTGAATCCCAAATGATCTGCTAATGAACCTAAATCTGGCAACAATCAAAATTCTCCAAGCTTCAGCCCTTAAATGATGGTTAAGAGATACCAAATAAGGAAGTAAGAGAAGATTTCTACAGAAAAATAACCTAGCCATTATGATAATAATTCTCCACTAAATAGGGAATATTCCTTTAATACAGAGGATTTTTTCATTGAAAGTGGATTAAAGTACAACGTGTTATATGAAGATATTGTGGAAGAGAATGAGGATGTTACTCATGCTAATACTACTCAAATTGAGGCCTGATGTATGGAAAACGATCCAACACAAAACTTACCGGCAAGTGTACCGGGTCGCATCATGTAATAATAACTCACATGAGTGAGGTCGATCCCACAGGGATTGAAGGATTGAGCAATTTTAGTTTAGTGGTTGATTTAGTCAAGCGAATCAAGTTTTGGTTGAGTGGGTTGTATTTAACAGAAGATAAATTGCTTGAAATGTAAAGGGAGAGGGGAAATTTGCAGTAAATTAAAGAACAGGAAAGTAAAATAGACTAAATCTTAAAGAACAAGAAATTAAATAACTGAAACTTAAAGTGCAAGAAATATAAATTGCAGTAACTTAAATGGCAAGGAATGTAAATTGCTTGAATGTAAAAGGGATTTGAGGACTGAGATTGCAAAATCTAAACATAGAGAAAGTAAATTGCAACAATTAAGAGAGCAAAAATTGAATCAGAAGCAATAAGCATTCAAACAGAAAGGAAATAAAGTGCAGCAGAGGTTCACAGAAGAACCCAAGTAAATTGTGATCTCAGGACTCAAGAGCTTAGGTAGCAGAGCCTAAAACCCAATTTCCTTCCCAGATCCGAGTTATCAAAGCAATTGACTCTCTATTTGCCTTCCCAGATCCAAGTTCACAAAGCAATTGACAAGGAATTGAAGAAGAAGCAGTAAAGAGAATGTAAATTGATTCAATTATGCAGAAAAGAAACTAAAGAGTTCTTGAGTGGAGATTGAGACAGAATTTCCTCAATTCTTCACACCCAAAACTCAAAACAAGAAAATTAAAAAGACCCAAGCAAGAACGAGGAAGAAGAGAGATCAATTCTCCTCCCCAATTCTCTGAAATCTCGGTGAAGACACCAAGAGAAGTTCCCAAGTAATTCTCCCTTAATCCTCTGAGCTCTCGGTCAAGTCTCTCAAGAACAATTACAAGAAATTCAAAGCTCAAAGAAAGTGCAAAATTCAAAAGCAAAGCCAAAGGTAAGTGGTAAAAGGTTTTAATTACATCAAACTAGCTCCTATTTATACACTTTCTATTCTTGGATTTTGGGATTTGGATGGGCTTTTGATTTGGTGAAGAAATGAATTAAATTGGCATTTTAATTGAATTTTTCGGCCCAAAATAATAGCTTCCAGGAGGCTGCCCTGCCCTTGTGGAAGGCAGGGCAGGATTTGGTGCGTGTTGGTGCTTGCTTGGTGCGTGCTGGTGCGGTCTTGGTGCACAGAACGCTGCCCTGCCCTCACGGAGGGCAGGGCAGGAAAAATTGGTGCGCCAGATGGGTGCTTGGTGCGCTGCTTGGTGCTGCCAGATTCAAGCTGTGGTGCGCGCTGGTGCTGCCAGGGGTGCGTGCTGATGCTGCCAGAGTCATGCCATGGTGCGCCAGAATGGTGCCTTGGTGCACAGGATGCTGCCCTGCCCTTGCAGAGGGCAGGGCAGGAAAAATTGGTGCTGCCAGGATCGTGATGGTGCGCGCTGGTGCTGCTAGAATCATGCCGTGGTGCGCCAGAATTGAACCTTGGTGCGCCAGATTCATGCACCAACAAAATGCTGCCCTGCCCTCGCGGAAGGCAGGGCAGTGTTTTCACTTTGATGTCCCAGGTTCGAATCATGGCCGAAACACACGCTTAATCATTTTCCTTGGTTTCTTGGCACGGTAATGGACCTTAGTTTTTGCTTCCTCATGGTTCCGTGTTCAACTCTTGTGGCAAGCATTTGGAGACATTTTCCTTTGATTTTTCCCTTTGGTGAGCCCGATACTGCCCTTGTGGAGGGCAGGGCAACATTTTCTCCTTCTTGATTTCAAGGCACAAATTTGTGCTCTGCCCTTGTAGTGGGCAGGGCAGAGTTGCCTTCTTTGCTTAGTTCCCTTATGTTGCCCTCCTAGAGGGCAGTGTGCCCTTGTGGAGGGCAATGCTTGCCTCCCCCATTGCATGCGGCACACTTTTCCTTCCTTTGACCACGCTTCCTTCTCCTTGGGTCACGCTTTCTTTAGGCCACGCTTTTCTCTTTTATTCTTTTCTTCACCTAAAATAAACCAAAACAACCACTCCAAGTATCACTAAATTCATAAGGCTTATAAATCAATTAAAATT
>NC_029774.3:47415240-47416176 GCF_000817695.3 Arachis duranensis
TAGCCTTTGGCTTTATTTTCTTTTCTTTTGCTCAACATCTTTCCACCACAGACACATTGCTCACTAATTCTTCCTAGGATCATTGATGCCCAGCATCTCTTTGGATAACTAAATGTTCTGTATCTAAGTTGCTCTTTATTGTGGATTTTCAATTGGCCATCCCAAATCAGTTGATCTAAGTGACCGGGTTTTAAAATACCCCTTAGAATTTACTCATCCAAGCATATCTTAGTACAAGAACACCACAGGCATATGTCCTAGGGTCCAAGCTATTGGTGTCCAACCTTTATTCTTTGTTTTTCTTGCCATTTTGGCTTTTTCTTTCCCCTTTTCTTTCTGTTTTCGTTACCAAGGGCTTTTTTCATTATTGATAAGAGTCTTTGTAACAGCAAGCTAACTCACATTTGAATGAGAATGATATTATGCAACAATTATTTCATGAGTTATGCATTTAATCAAACACATATACCACCACTAACTTCCATTCTTACTTATGCAACATTGGATATTTCACTTTTCAATTCAAACAAATCTCTTTTTATTTAAGCATATGGGAAACAAAACAAATTTAAAGCTAAGTGATGGATAACAAGCATTATGCAGATTTAGCATTTTTACAAACAATTTCACTTGCAACTAGATAAACACTTTAGCAAGACATACAATGGTTTCCAGATTCAAAACATCTCACATCAGCAAGGATTAAGTTTAGATACAACCTTTGAAGTTACAGCCCTTTGATTCTTCCTTCTGTTGTGTTCTCTTTGAGTTAAGATGCATAATGTCTTCAATTGTTGCCTCATGTCCTGTATAATTCTCAAAGTTGCTTGCTTCTCAAGCCCTTAATTATATGGTTAGTATGCACAAACTGAGTGTGGTTCCTGGATTGATTTTGGTGTGGGAACACCAAACTTAATTGTTTGCCACTGCCTCTTA
>NC_029774.3:47416265-47417972 GCF_000817695.3 Arachis duranensis
AATTAAAGCTAGAAAGAAGTTAAACAGTTGAATAATGTGTTTGGTTGCTTGGAGCTAGCATCATGCAAGAGGTGAGAATGTGTTTTTAAATGATATTTTTTGTGGAACACCAAACTTAGAATCTTTCATTCTCCCTTAAATTGTTTTGGTGTGCAACACCAAACTTAGCTCCTTGCAATCCATACCAATTATTCACCATTTTTATTGAAAAAAAAATTATGAAAGAAAACTACCTTAGGTTGGGTTGCCTCCCAACAAGCGCTCTTTTATTGTCACTAGCTTGACATCTTCTATTTTTGCTAATCATGGAGGTTGAAGATCACAGTGCCTTAGCTTGTCTTTCTTCACTGTGAACTTCCTTCCGGTTTCCTCTTTGATGACCTCTATAAATTCTTGTGGAAGGATCTTAGTCACCATGTAATGATCAGACAGCTGTGGGGATACCTTCATGGTTTGAATATTGATCATCACTTGATCCCCTAGTGCAAATTTTCCAGTGGGGATTTTCTGCTTTTCTTTAGTTCTATCCTCTGTCTCTCCTTGAAAGGATTCCTTGTTGTGTTTTTCTTGGCTGGTACTTCCCTTGTCCAGTATTTTCTCATTTTTCCATCCTTCCTTCTTTGTAGCATCTTCGTTGTTGGTTGGTTTGTCTTCAATGGTTTTGAGGAAAGTACTTGGTTTCTTCTCACCCATTTCTGCAAAATACTTCGCCAGTTGAGTTATCTGCTCCTCGATTCTTTTGATTAACATTGTTTGGTTCCTTGTTGTTTCCTCTTGGTGTTTCATCATTCTCTCTATTAGGATCTCCAAGTCTGTGATTCTCTGAGAGTCTTGTGAGATTGGTTGGTTATGAGATGTTAAAGGTTGGAAGAGTGGGTGTGATGGTGGCATGTAGTGGTTGTTATTGCGGGTGTGATGGTGGCATGTAATGGTTGTTATTGCTGTAATGGTGTTTTTGTTGGTTTGTGAAGTTGGGGTTGTTACAATTGAAGTCCCTTGGTCTGTGATTTTGGTACTCGTTCCTTCTCCAGTTGAGATGAGTCTGGGAGTGTCTATGTTGTGAGTATTGGCTTTGAGTGGTATTAGTGGGTGGGGGATGTTGATTGTTTGTGGTCATGGAGTTGCCCTGGTGGAAACTTCCTTGTTCTTGATGTTGAGACTCCCTCATTCTCAGATAAGAATGAGGTCTCCATGGTGGAAATTTGGCATTCACTGCAACAGACAGCTCCATGTTTTGCTGTGGTTGATGGTGCATTTGTCTGTTCAGGTCCTTGAACACATTCACCCCTTCAATATTTGTCACTTCTTTTTCTGAGATTGCATTCTGTGGTTTCCCAAATGGATGTTGGTTGTTGACTCCTTTGTCATTGAAGTCTGCAATTCCTTGGGCAGTTGTTGTTGCTTTGAGTAGGCCATCTGAAAAGTAGTCTACTGCTTGTCTTGTTTCTGGGGTCAATCCTTCATAAAAAGCTCAGAAGCCCACTTTATCAGTTACTTTCTTGTATCTTTCCCATGCCTTAAAGAGTGGTTCTTCTTCTCCTTGTGTGAATAGATGTTCCTCTTCTTTCAACTGGATGATCTGTCTGGATGAGGTGAATTTGGCCAGAAATTTGGTGACCAAATCATCCCAACTAGTGATACTTCCTTGGGAAAAAGTTTCAAACCATTGTGCAGCTTCACCCTTTAATGAGAAAGGGAATAACAGGA
>NC_029774.3:47419111-47423696 GCF_000817695.3 Arachis duranensis
CTAATTACATCAAACTAGCTCCTATTTATACACTTTCTATTCTTGGATTTTGGGATTTGGATGGGCTTTTGATTTTGTGAAGAAATGAATTAAATTGGCATTTTAATTGAATTTTTCGGCCCAAAATAATAGCTTCCAGGAGGCTGCCCTGCCCTTGTGGATGGCAGGGCAGGATTTGGTGCGTGTTGGTGCTTGCTTGGTGCGTGCTGGTGCGGTCTTGGTGCACAGAACGCTGCCCTGCCCTCGCAGAGGGCAGGGCAGGAAAAATTGGTGCGCCAGATGGGTGCTTGGTGTGCTGCTTGGTGCTGCCAGACTTATGCCATGATGCGCCAGAATGGTGCCTTGGTGCACAGAATGCTGCCCTGCCCTCGCGGAGGGCAGGGTGCCTTGGTGCACAGGATGCTGCCCTGCCCTCGCGGAGGGCAGGGCAGGAAAAATTGGTGCTGCCAGGATCGTGATGGTGCGCGCTGGTGCTGCCAGAATCATGCCGTGGTGCGCCAGAATTGAACCTTGGTGCGCTAGATTCATGCACCAACAAAATGCTGCCCTGCCCTCGCAGAGGGCAGGGCAGTGTTTTCACTTTGATGTCCCAGGTTCGAATCATGGCCGAAACACACGCTCAATCATTTTCCTTGGTTTCTTGGCACGGTAATGGACCATAGTTCTTTGCTTCCTCATGGTTTTCTCCTTGGGTCACGCTTTCTTTAGGCCACGCTTTTCTCTTTTATTCTTTTCTTCACCTAAAATAAACCAAAACAACCACTCCAAGTATCACTAAATTCATAAGGCTTATAAATCAATTAAAATTCAATTAAAATTAGCTTAAACCTCATGGATTAACATTAATTTCATGGTGGTTGCTTGATTTAAAGAAGTTGTGCATTTTCACTCCAAATCACTTACTTAAGAAGCAAGAAAGTGCATAAAGACTAACAAAACAAATGAAATTAGCTTGAAAAATGGGTATATGATGACTTGTCATCAAGGCCATGCAAGTTGCACCAAGCAAGGCTCCTGTTCCAAAAGTTAATGAGCCTATTGTCTTAGCCCAAAAGAAAGTACTAAAGCTAAGTGCTAGGAAGAACCTATAAACTTATTAACATGGATCGTAACTTTTTTATTATTTTTCAGATGAGGAGGACTACTCTTATGCTTTATGCTTTGTTTGGAGGACCTTGAATGATAGTTGGGTATTAGTTAATTGTTCAGAGGTCGAGACCTTTCTTTCTTACATCAGAGAAAGAAATAAAAAAGATTGCAGCTTGGATTCGTATACTAATTTCTCATTAAGATGTATGATCACCATTTTCTTTGGAAGATATGATCTATTATTCATACAATGCTCAAAATTGGTAAACCCACTTTAGACATTTATGGAAAAAATTTTCTATAATTTGTGTTGAATTGAATTTATGGAAGAAACTCGTCTTGAAAATCTCAGTGCGCGGAATTACCTTAAACATCGAATATGAGGATTCACACCTCATTTTTTTAACTGTGGGCTATATGGACATCGTTTTGATCTTTATAAAGAAGAATCTTTTGATGATGAGGATCGTTGTGCGGAAAGTGGCCGCCAGTAAGAATGTGGTGGCAGAGACAAATCAAATAATGGTCATTAATGACAAGGAAGAGGTGAATCCCGAATGATCTGCTAATGAACCTAAATCTGGAAACAATGAAAATTCTCCAAGCTTCAGCTCTTAAATGTTGGTTAAGAGATACCAAAGAAGGAAGAAAGAAAAGATTTTAATATGGAAAAATAATTTGACCAGTATGATAATAATTCTCCACCAAATACGGAATATTCCTTTAACAAGGAGAATCTTTTCATTGAATGTGGATCAAGGTATAACATGTTATAAAAAGATATTATGGAAGAGAATGAGGTTGTTACTCATGCCAACACTACTCAAATAGAGGCCATGAAAGTTGCACCAAGTTAGGCTCCTGTTCCAAAAGTTAATGAGCCTATTGTCTTAGCCCCAAAAAAAAGTACTAAAGCTATGTGTTGGGAAGAACCTATAAAGTTATTAACATGGATTATAACTTTTTTTTTCGGTTTTCAGATTAGGAGGACTACTCTTATGCTTTATGCTTTGTTTAGAGGACCTTGGATGATAGTTGCGCATAAGTTAATTGTTTAGAGGTGGAGACCTTCCTTTCTTACATCAAAGAAAGAAATAAAAATGATTGTAGCTTGGATTTTGATGAGCGGGAATTTCCACAGCACAAATTCCCTTCGACAAGTGTACTGAATCGTCAAGTAATAACTCACAAGAGTGAGATCGATCCCACAAAGATTGATGGATTGAGCAAATTTAGTGAGGTGATTTGTCTAGTCAAGCGAATATTGAAAGGTTTTTATGAAATTTTATGAACAGAATATAAATCCACAAGGAATGTAGAACAACAAAATGTAGAGTACTAGAAATTAAAATACTGAAAGGTAAAGGACAGAAACTTAAATGGCATGAAATGTAAATAACTAAAACTTAGAGAGCAAGAAACTTAAATGAACTGAGGCTTAAATGACAAGAAGGTAAAGGCAAGAATGTAAATAGCAATGGAAAGTAAATTGCATGAAATATAAATGGCTTTGAGTGTTGGGAATTAAAGGAAGAAATAAATTCAAGGCAATTAAAGGAAACTCAAGCAAATCAAAGTGAAGAATAAAAAAGAGAAAGATTCATTAGGGATTGGAGATATCATAATCCATCATGAATCAAGGGGTCTCAACTTCATTCTCAATCATATGAAGTAGATCTATGGCGGATTATAATTAATTGAGTCCCAGTTCCTTGGCAACCCAATTTCTCTAAACACAATCAATTTGCCAATTCTTTGTTCTAATTGTCATGAGAAGATGTTAAGTGCATTTTCTTATCCATAAGCCACACAAGCTCTCAAGATCTCAATTCCTCCCGAATGGTGTTGATCAAGAGAGTTGTGAGAGATAGAGCTTTAATCTAATTTCCATGATTCCCCTTCCGAGGCTCACATAGAAATTCAATGGATCTAAACCCCCTTCCAGAGTGAATAGATCAAAATAAACATAGAAGTTATCTCTTAGCTACAACAAGTGGATTGAGAAGAAGAAGAATTTTATTCAATCATGTGAATTATAATAGAGCTCCTCCCCCTAATGATGTGGGTTTAGTTCATCATTGCTCAGCAAAATCAAAAAGAAAAGAAAAGTACATGAAATAAAGTACAAAGAAAATGATTCAAGGTTTCCCAATTAGGGTCCCTACTTCCCAGCCTTCTTCTAACTTCAAAAACTATCCTATTTATACACTTTCCAGATCAATATTCAAGTCTTTGAATGTGGGCTTTGGCCTTAGTTGAAGCAAGTTAAGAGTGACTATTTCTGACGTTGACATAGGCGTTAGCTCACTAATGTTCAAAAGCTTGCATGGGTGCCATTGAAATGAGAGTTAGCACTAGCGTTAGTCACCAATGTTAGTGCACTAACGGTGGCTGACGTTGCCTTTAAAATCCTTTAGGAATGTTGCCACTGGTGTTAGTTCACTAACGTTGCCACCAACGTTTTTTCAGTCACGTGTATGCATCGCCCATGCGTACGCGTTGCTGACCAATTTTCCATGCATTCCTCATGAAATTATCGAAGACGTTAGTGTGCTAACTTTAGGTAACGTTAGCACACTAACGTTGGCACCTCCCCTTTGCTAGTAACGTTGGTGAGCCAACTTTAGGCTACCAACGTTACTTGTCATCTTTGAAACGTTAGTGGGCAACGTTAGTGAGCGAACTTAGGCCACTAACGTTGCTCCCCTCTTCCTTGGCAACGTTGATGGGCAACGTTGGTGAGCCAACTTGGGTCACCAACATTGCTTCCTCCTTCCTTGCAATGTTAGTGATGACCAGAATTCACTACCCACATATAATGAATCCGTTCTTTGGCAAGCGCACCAAAATTATTGCCAAGTAATAACCCACAGTGAAGTGGGATCGTATCCACAGAGATTGGCAAATTCAAGCAGTTTTAATTGATTGATGAATTAGTTAAGCGGATCAATAAGATTGTGAAGTGCAGAATTGTAAATGACATAAATGTAAATGACTAGAATATAAAGAAAGGCTATAAAGTTCAGAAACGGAAATTGCAAAATATAAAGTGCTGAATCATAAATGACTTGAATGTAAATGGGAATGGGGATTTGCTGAATGTAAAATTAAGCAGTAAAGAAATAGATAGATAAGAATGGGGAAGTTCATTGAGATTGGGAGATGTTGTCTCTTTGGATTAAATCTAGCTTATATCTTCTTCAATCATGCAACTCATTGACCTCTTGGCAATCATGATTGATTGACCCCCAATCCCTTGGTGACTCAATCTCTCAGATCTTGATCAATAGCTAATTCCTTGGTCTAATTGCTCATGAAGAGAGATATGCTTGGTCCCTGATTATACCACACACCCTTATAGGTCCAGGTAGAAGAAGGATTATATGTCACGTATCCAAACACCAAAACCCAGATTCTATCAAGTGTGAGAAAGGATTTCAAGCATGGTTTCATGTTTCCTTTCCCAAGGTTCCCATGATACCCAATTGCATTCAAA
>NC_029774.3:47423746-47431410 GCF_000817695.3 Arachis duranensis
TAAGAACGAAATTCCTTCTAGCAAATCAAAGAGAAGATGAAGAGAAGAAGAATTTTACTATTATCAATCCATCAAGTACAATAGAGCTCCCTCTCTCAATGAGAGGGAAGTTAGCTACTCATAGCTCAAAAAGTACTCAAAAGTGAAGTGTAAAAGTGTATCTAAAACTGACTGCTCCCAAGTGGCACGCCAGTTTCACACGCACAGGTTCTTGTTTGTCTTCTTCCCATTTTTGATGCCCTTTTCACCTGAAATTCAGCACAACTCATCTCAAAGTAGTGTACCATAATATTCATCAAATAATGCATGAATTGTACTGATCAAATGAGATTTATGCTCTTTTATGGTCTTCTTTATGCAAGAAAGAAGGGTAGATGATGCAAGTCATCACAACACCAAACTTAAGCTTTGCTTGTCCCAAGCAAATCAATGTGAGTAAACCTTTATATCTTGAGGCTTTGGCTTCAAATGATTGCAATACAACTAAGAGTAAAACTAAGTTTCCAACACATGTATGAATGTTTTAATTGTCATGCAAAGCTCTTGGATCCTTGAGGGTTTCTTCAGGTATAGGCTTCATGGGTCCTTTCTATTGATTGTCACCTTGAAGTAGTAAGGATTGTTTTGCTTTCTTAACCACGACTCTAAGTGTTTGTCTCAAGACAACCCTTTAATTAGGCTTTCAATTAGCACTCCCAAACCAGTTGGTTTTAGGGTACTGGGTGTTGAGACACCCCTAAGAATTTACTTGCCCAGGTCTCTTCTTGACACATCTTCACCACAAGCATCTACTAGGATCATTAATTCCTTTTTTTGAGATTTTTAATGTTTCTTTTTCTATCCCAGTAGTTGATGCTCAGAGCCTTGGGCCTTTATTGCTTACTATCTCTTGGTTCTATGGATATTCAAGGAACACCCCTTAGTCTTCCTTTGTTATACCTTCTAGGATTAGTTGCTCCCCATGACTCATTTTCTTTTTAGTTCATACAAGGTTCTACACTCAGTTTCTTGTTTCTTAGTTTATTTGATGATTCCTCTTGGCCTTGGTCTCTCTTATTGTTTTTGCACAACTCACAGTAACTCTTATTGTGACAAGCTCTACTTTTATTTAAGTTGATGACGACTTGAAATACATGACGTTTTCTTTCTTATAAAAAAAAAAACTCATAAAGACCTCATACAAGAATTAAAAACTAAACATAAAACATAAACTATCCTAGCATGATTATTTAAGAAGTAAATAAAGCAAAGGCTTAAACAAAAATCAGAAATTGGAAAGTGTCAACCATGGGACTCAACAACCTTGAGCAGCTTCATCTTTAGTTCATTGGCCCCTTCCCTTTGTCCTTCTTCTTGGGAGGGGATGAGCCACCTTCATCCAGCTTAGAGGAACCTTCTTGAGCCTTGGTATCCTTGGGCTTCCAAAATCCTAACCTCCTAATGTAATTTCTTTCATCTTCCTTATGTTTGACTAGGATTTCTTCTTGTCTTGCACTTAGCTCTTCCATCCCTTACATGAAAGTTGGGTATCCTGGGTTTAGAGCAGCTACAGCGTTACACAAGTGATTTAACTTGGCTTGTGTGTTAATGTCATACTGCCTCCTGGATATGGTCCTGGCATCATAGAGATTTTTGAATTCAGCCAAGTTCCTCTGTTGCCACTTGCCTTGCTTTGTTATTTTGTCTAGTGCACTTCGCACCTCTCCCCAGTCAAATTGTTCTTGCTGCTCCTTCTTCATATGCTCCCAACTCCCTTGGAGTTGCTGAATGTTTTGGTTGACTTGGCTCCATTGTTGTTGCTGAGTCTCCTTAAATTGATTAACATCTTCCCTCAAGTGGTGTAGGTCTCCCTTCATTTGGTGTACATCTCCTTGTAATTGCTCCCAGTTGAATCCCTCTAGAAATTGTTGATATTGGTAGTGTGGTGGTGGTTGAAGAGCCAGGAAGTGAGGTTGCTCTTCTGCCTCTTCCTCTGCTTGTTGTTGTTGTGGTTCATGAGTATGAGCTCTTCGTTCTCTAGCCCAGTTGAGTGGGTGGACAACCACTACTTTGGCCATCTTTTTGGCAGTTATGAACTTATCTTGCTTCACAAGCACTTCATCAATGATCTTTTCAACTCCAGCCTCATCACATAGCCTCTGTATAATGCTGAGGAATGCCAACCTTGTGTTGTCATTGGTGCTTTTCAGCACTTTGTTGATGTTGTTGGCGATCATCTCCCCCACGTTGATGTTTTCTCCTTTCATAATGCTGTAGATGAGCACAGCTCTCTCCTTGGTCACCTCTGAAGTATTGGATGTGGGGATTAGGGACCTCCTTACAAACTCTAGCCACCCTCTAGCTTGAGGGCTCAAATCTCTTATCCTCAATTGGTTGGGTATCCCATCCTTGTCATTTATCCAATGCACATTCATCACGCAAATTTCACTTAGCATCTCCTCAAACCCAAGGTCTTGCTATTTCATTCTCTCTTCATAGCTCCGAGTGGAGTTTGTCCTCTTCACCATTAGCATTCTCTCTATGCTAGAGGGGCTATAGTCAATGGACTTCCCCCTTACATAGCTAATGTAGCCATATTGTTGCCCTGGTTGAGGCACTGCGTTGGCATAGAATTCCCTCACCAAGCTTTCTACCACTTTCCTTTGTGGGTTGCATAGGAGTGACCAACCCCTATTGTCGATCTCCACTTTGATTTTAATATGCTCATTCCTCCCTAGTTGAAACCCAACTTGTGGAATGATTTCCCTCTCACTCACCCATCCATAGAATTGTTTTGGTTGAATGCGGAGAAGAACTTGTAGTAATTAAAAGAGCTTGAGGATCCAGAGGTTGGTTCCTTGGTTTTTCTTTTTTTTGAGGCTGAGCTTTTTGGTGGTTCCATTAGGTTGGGAGAGTGTGCTTGAGGTTGTAAAAAAAATAGGGGTTGAAAGAAAGAGAAGGCAAAACAAAGTTTTGCTCCAACACCAAACTTAGGACTTGATTGTCCCAATCAAGAAAAAAAAAAGAGAAAGTAAGGGATAAGAGATAGTAGAAGATGAGAAGAGAAGTGATAGTGAGGGGTGTGGGAATTGTTGAAGTGGGAGAGGAGATGGGGGTGGAGCTTTTATAATGGGTGGATGGTGTGGTTCGAAGGGTGAAAAATAAAAAGGGTTAAATGTTTTCCCACTTTGGGAAGTGGCGCCTAGCGTGGGAAGAGGCACCAACTCTTTTCTCACAGTGTCTTCTGCGTGTGTCAAGTTCCAAAGTGCAAGTACACTTTGACTTCCTTGTTTTGTGAGTTGTTTACCATGTGGGCCCTATCTTCTCTCCTGAAATTGAAACTGAACCCATTAGTAATGACAAAAGAACCCTTTCACGTTCCTTCTCATCAAGAATGAATTGGATTGCAACTGATGGGTGTCTCTTAAGACACCAAACTTAATTCTTTGGCATATTAATAAATTGGTTTCATCATTGTGTATTTAATGTGTTCATAAGAGTGGAATAACATCAATCTTTTCATTTTCTTTTGATTCCAATTCCTCTGAACTCATTAAACCATGTTCATGTCTTTGCCCAAAGCATTAAGTGCTTTCAAATTGGGTGACTTGGGCTGCTATGTGATCCTTGGTGGTGGCCACACCAAACTTAATCTCTGGGCTTACTCTTCAAAATCAAACTATTAATTGTTTGTAAGCCTAGATTAAGTGGTGAGAGGCCACACTAAACTTAGTACTTTAGCTAGTTCTCAACCCATTCACTCATCATTAGTTATGTATTCATCAAGTTGCAATTACCAAATAGAAAGAAATAAGAAAGTGTAAAGAAAATCTAGCTATCAAAGCTAATATCAAACTTTCTAATCTACAATTGTAAACTAATCCTAATTACTGAAAATTAAACTATCTAAAGCAACAGAATTTAAGCTACTTCTAAGAAAAGCAATTAAATAAAAAAGGATAAAGTGTTGGGGTGCCTCCCAACTAGCGCTTCTTTATTGTCATTAGCTTGACATTCCTTTATCTTTAGCTTAGCTTGTAGCTCACTCTCTGCTCCTCCAAGGAGCCTCCCAAGTGGTGTTTGAGTCTATGGCCATTAATAGAAAAAGTTCTCTGAGTCTTGTCCTCCATGAGCTCCACATGACCATAGGGAAACACTTTGAGTATGGTGAAAGGTCCTGACCATCGAGACTTGAGTTTTCCAGGGAAGAACTTGAGTCTTGAGTTGTAGAGTAACACCTTCTGTCCTTCAGTGAACTCCCTTCTTGCTATCTTTTGGTCATGCCACCTTTTTGTGTTCTCTTTGTAGATTTTTGCATTCTTATATATTTCTAAACTCTTCCAGCTCATTGAGTTGCATTAATCTCTTTTCTCCAGCAGCTTGCTCATCAAAATTCAGTAGTTTTAGAGCCCAGAAGGCTCTGTACTCCAGTTCAACTGGCAAGTGGCAAGCCTTGCCAAATACCAGTTGGTATGGTGACATGGGGATCTTGAAGGCTATCCTGTAAGCCTATAGAGCATCGTCTAGCTTCTTAGACCAGTCCTTTACTAAGCATCCAACAGTTTTTTCGAGGATTCGTTTTAGCTCTCTGTTGGAGATCTCGGCTTGCCCGTTGGTCTGTGGTGGTATGGAGTTGTCACTTTGTGCTTTACTCCATATTTGAGAAGCAGTGTCTCGAGTTATTTATTGCAAAAATGTGTCCCTCCATCACTAATGAGAGCTCTGGGAACTCCAAATCTGCTGAAGATGTTCCTTCTCAAGAAGCTTATCACAACCTTATTGTCATTTGTTGTAGTGGCTATGGCTTCTACCCACCTTGAAACATAATCAACAGCCACTAATATATAGCTATTTGAGTAGGAGGTTGGGAGGGGTCCCATGAAATCAATTCCCCATACATCAAATAGCTCCAGCTCTAGTATGTATTGATATGGCATCTCATTCTTCTTGGTTAGATTACCAGCTCTTTGACATTCATCACACCTTGACAGCATTTCCTTGGCATCCTTAAACATTGTTGGCCAGTAAAATCCGGATTGGAGCACTTTTGCTGCTGTCCATTCTCCACTGAAGTGACCTCCATATGCTGACCCATGGCACTGCCATAACACTTTCTATCCTTCTTCATGGGATATACACCTTCTTAGGACTCCATCAGTACACTTTTTGAATAAATAGGGGTAATCCCAGATGTAGTATTTGGCATCCTTGATTAGCTTCCTCCTCATGTGCTTATTGATGTTAGTTGGTAGCTCCCCAATAGCCTTGAAGTTAGCTATGTCTGCAAACCAAGGGGCTACTCGAATCATCATCAATTGTTCATTAGGAAAGCTTTCATTTACTGCTATTTGCTGCATTTCTTCTTCTTGTGGGATCCTTGAGAGGTGGTCAGCTACCTTGTTCTCTGCTCCACTCATATCTTTAATCTCAATATCAAATTCTTGGAGCAGCAGGATCCACCTTATTAGTCTGGACTTAGATTCTTACTTGGTAAGCAAGTATTTGAGTGCTGCATGATCAGTGAACACAATTAATTTTCAGCCAATGAGATATGATGTAAACTTATCAAAAGCAAAAACTATGGCTAAAAGTTCTTTCTCTGTGGTAGTATAGTTCCTTTGATTCTCATTAAGGATCTTGCTAGCATAGTAAATGACATGTAATAGCTTATCTTTCCTCTGTCCTAGAACAACACCAACAACAAAATCAAATGCATTACACATTAGTTCAAAGGGAAGATCCTAGCTTGATGGTGCTATAATAGGTGCAGAGAAGAGTTTCTTTTTGAGTTCATCAAAGGCTACCATGCACTCTCTATCAAAAACAAAAGGAGTATTTGAGACAAGTAGGTTGCTAAGGGGTTTTGCAATATTTGAAAAATCTTTAATAAATCTCCTATAGAACCCAATGTGTCCCAAGAAGCTTCTGATTGCTTTGACATTGCAAGGTGGAGGTAATTTTTCAATTACTTCCACTTTTGCCTTGTCTACTGCTATACCATCTTTTGAAATCTTGTGACCAAGAACCACCCCTTCAGTCACCATAAAATGGCACTTTTCCCAGTTTAAAATCAGGTTGGTCTCTTGACACCTTTTAAGCACAAGAGCAAGATGGTACAGACAATCAGAATATGAGTTCCCAAACACAGAGAAGTTGTCCATAAATACTTCTATGAACTTCTCAATCATATCTGAAAAAATGGAGAGAATGCACCTTTGGAATATTGTAGGTGCATTGCACAATCCAAAGGGCATTCTCCTATAAGCAAAACACCATATGGACAAGTAAATGAAGCTTTTTCCTTATCCTTGGGGTCTACAACAATTTGGTTGTAGCCCAAATATCCATCCAGGAAACAATAATACTCATGTCCTGCCAATCTCTCAAGCATCTGGTCCATGAAGGGTAGGGGAAAGTGATCCTTCCGGGTGGCTTCATTAAGTTTCCGGTAGTCAATGCACATACGCCATCCAGTCACTGTCCTTGTGGGTATCAATTCATTCTTCTCATTTGCCACAACAGTGATCCCTCCCTTCTTAGGGACTACTTGCACTGGGCTTACCCAAGGGCTGTCTGAGATGGGGTAGATCACCCCTGCTTGCCATAATTTCAGCACTTCTTTCTGAACCACTTCAGTCATAGTTGGGTTCAGCCTCCTTTGTTGTTGTCTTGAGGGTTTGGCATCCTCTTCAAATAAGATCTTATGCATACACATTGAAGGACTGATCCCCTTTAAATTTGCAAGTGTCCAGCCTATGGCATCCTTGTGTTGTCTCAGCACTTGGATAAGTTCCTCTTCTTGTTCCTTACTCAGACTTGAATTTATGATTACTGGGTAAGTGTTCTTAGCACCCAGATATGCATATTTCAAGCTGGGTGGTAAGGCTTTCAGCTCTAGTTTTGGTGACTCTGCATCTTTGTTATCTGTGGTAGTTGGCATGATTGAGTTTCTCATGGTTGCTTGTGGTAGTTCTCCATCTGGTGCTTGTTCCAGCTCAATGCTTCCTCCACATTGTTCTTCTTCCATGACTTCTTGAACTATCTATTCCGTGGTGTCTACCAGCATGCATTCTCCTATGGATTCTTTGGCGTAACTCATTGCTTTAAAGACGTTGAAGACCATTTTCTCTTCATGCAATCTCAAGACTAGTTCTCCTTTTTGCACATCAATGATGGCTCCAGCAGTAGCTAGAAATGGTCTTCCTAGGATGATTGACGTGTTGGCCTCTTCTTCCATGTCCAGCACAACAAAATCAGCAGGGAAGATGAATTCTCCTACTTTTACTAGCAAGTTGATGAGCGGATAATTTGTACGCTTTTTGGCATTGTTTTTAGTATGTTTTTAGTATGATCTAGTTAGTTTTTAGTATATTTTTATTAGTTTTTAGTTAAAATTCACTTTTCTGGACTTTACTATGAGTTTGTGTGTTTTTCTATGATTTCAGGTATTTTCTGGCTGAAATTGAGGGACCTGAGCAAAAATCTGATTCAGAGACTAAAAAGGACTACAGATGCTGTTGGATTCTGACCTCCCTACACTCGAAGTAGATTTTCTGGAGCTACAGAAGCCCAATTGGCGCGCTCTCAATGGCGTTGGAAAGTAGACATCCTGGGCTTTCCAGCAATATATGATAGTTCATACTTTGCCCAAGATTTGATGGCCCAAACCGGCGTACAAAGTCACC
>NC_029774.3:47431886-47432227 GCF_000817695.3 Arachis duranensis
GTGGTATAAGCTAGAACTGATGGCGGCATTCAAGAGAATCCGGAAGATCTAAACCTTGTCTGTGGTATTCTGAGTAGGATTCGATGATTGAATGACTGTGACGAGCTTCAAACTCCTGAGGGCGGGGCGTTAGTGACAGACGCAAAAGAATCACTGGATTCTATACCGGCCTGATTGAGAACCGACAGATGGATAGCCGTGCCGTGACAGGGTGCGTTGAACATTTCCACTGAGAGGATGGGAGGTAGCCACTGACAACGGTGAAACCCTTGCATACAGCTTGCCATGGAAAGGAGTAAGAAGGATTGGATGAAGACAGTAGGAAAGCAGAGAGACGGAAC
>NC_029774.3:47432666-47433553 GCF_000817695.3 Arachis duranensis
CTGCTGAAGCTTGTTCAGCCATGTCTAATTTCTTTAGACAAAAGCTTTAGGCTAACATTGCATGATTCCTGGAATTCTCATTAAGAATTTTGATACCTTTATTTTCTTTTTCCTCTTAATTTTCGAAAAAATCCAAAAATATTTCTTGTTTGAGTCTAGAGTCTCATTTTAAGTTTGGTGTCAATTGCATGTTTCTGCTCCTTTTGCATTCATGCATGTGTCTTCATTAATCTTCAAGTTGTTCTTGATGGTTTCATTGCTCTGATTTTTAAATTCTCTTAACTTGAGTGTTTTGTGTGTCTCATACGCATTCTCATTTTGTTAGTGTCAGTAGTATACAAACTGCTAAGTTTGGTGTCTTGCATGCATTGTTATTTGATTTTAGTTGCATTTTGATTATTCCTCTTTATTAAAAATCCAAAAATATTTTTAATTTGTGTCTTTTCAAGTCAATAATACAGAGAATTTGAAGATTCAGAACATACTACAGAGGAATTACACAGAAAAAGCTGGGCGTTCAAAACGTCCAGTGAAGAAGGACAGACTGGCGTTTAAACGCCAGCCAGGGTGCCTGGCTGGGCATTTAACGCCCAAAAGGGTAGTAGTTTGGGCGTTAAACGCCAGAATGTGCACCATTCTGGGCGTTTAACGCCAGGATGGCACAAGAGGGAAGATTTTGTTTTTAAATCAAATTTTTTTTAGTTTTCAAAATCTTTTCAAAATCAAATCTTTTTCAAAATCAATTTCTTTCTATTTTCAAAAATACTTGCTATCAATTAATGATTTAATTCAACATTTCAAGTATGTTGCCTTTTCTGTTGAGAAAGGTTTAATGTTTGAATCATATCTTTTCTTGATAGCCAAGTCATTAATTTTTAAAATCAAAT
>NC_029774.3:47435701-47435874 GCF_000817695.3 Arachis duranensis
CATCATCCTTGGCAGACCCTTCCTAGCCATAGCAAAGGCTGTGATTGATGTTGATAGAGGAGAATTGATCATTCAAGTGAATGAAGAATCCTTTGTGTTTGAGGCTCAAGGATACCCCTCTGTCACCACGGAGAGGAAGCATGAAGAGCTTCTCTCAAAACAGAGCCAAACAA
>NC_029774.3:47435994-47436265 GCF_000817695.3 Arachis duranensis
CCACATTCAAACTCTAAGTTTGGTGTTGGGAGGTTCCAACATTGCTCTGAGCATCTCTGAGGCTCCATGAGAGCCCTCTGTCAAGCTACTGACATTAAAGAAGCGCTTGTTGGGAGGTAACCCAATGTTATATTTTATCTATTTTTCCTTTGTTATTTTATGTTTTCTGTAGGTTGATGATCATGAGAAGTCACAAAATCAATTGAAAAAGCAAAAACAGAATGAAAAACAGAAAGAAAAACAGCACACCCTGGAGGAAGAACCTGCTGGT
>NC_029774.3:47436543-47437437 GCF_000817695.3 Arachis duranensis
TGTGGACCCCACAGGATCCCCACCTACCCCACCACTCTCTCTCTTCTTCTTCACCCATTCACCAATCACCTCCACACCTCTTCCCCAAAAACCCTTCACCTATCAAATCCCATCTTTCTCTTCACCACTCACATCGATCCTTCATAAAACCCCACCTACCTCACCATTCAAATTCAAACCACTTTCCCACCCAAACCCACCCTCCCATAGCCGAACATCACCCTCCCCCCACTCCTATATAAACCCATCTTCCCTCCTTCATTTTTACACAACCTAAAAACTACTTCTCCCCCCTTTGGCCGAACCACAGGGCCATCTCCATCTCCTCTATTTTTTCTTCTTCTACTCTCTTCTTTCTTCTTTTGCTCGAGGACGAGCAAATCTTTTAAGTTTGGTGTGGTAAAAGCATTGCTTTTTGTTTTTCCATAACCATTTATGGCATCCAAGGCCGGAGAAACCTCTAGAAAGAGGAAAGGGAAGGCAAAATCTTCCACCACCGAGTCATGGGAGATGGAGAGATTCATCTCAAGGGTGCATCAAGACCACTTCTATGAAGTTGTGGCCTTGAAGAAGGTGATCCCCGAGGTCCCTTTCAAACTCAAAAAGAGTGAATATCCGGAGATCCGACATGAGATCCGAAGAAGAGGTTGGGAAGTTCTCACCAACCCCATTCAACAATTCAGAATCTTAATGGTTCAAGAGTTCTATGCCAATGCATGGATCACCAAGAACCATGATCAAAGTGTGAACCCGGATCTAAAGAATTGGCTTACTATGGTTCGGGGGAAATACTTGGATTTTAGTCCGGAAAATGTAAGGTTGGCATTCAACTTGCCCATGATGCAAGGAGATGAACACCCTTACACTAGAAGGGTCAACTTTGATCAAAGGTTA
>NC_029774.3:47437657-47438151 GCF_000817695.3 Arachis duranensis
TTCATAGCATCATGATTGGAGAAGAAATAGAAGTTCATGAGGTTATATCCCAAGAACTTTACAAGGTGGCGGACAAGTCCTCTAGCTTGGCAAGGTTGGCCTTTCGTCTGTTATTCAGTTGGAGTTGACATAGAGGGAGACATCCCCATTGATGAGGACAAGCCCATCACTAAGAAGAGGATGGAGCAAACAAGAGACCCCTCTCATCATCAAATCCCTGAGATGCCTCAAGGGATGCACTTTCCTCCACAAAACTATTGGGAGCAACTAAACACCTCCATAGGAGAATTGAGTTCCAACATGGGACAACTAAGGGTGGAACACCAAGAACATTCCATTCTCCTCCATGAAATTAGAGAAGATCAAAGAATCATGAGAGAGGAGCGACAAAGACAAGGAAGAGACATTGAGGACCTCAAGCACTCCATAGGATCTTCAAGAGGAAGAACAAGCTGCCATCACTAAGGTGGACCCGTTCTTTAATCTCCTTGTTC
>NC_029774.3:47438378-47438802 GCF_000817695.3 Arachis duranensis
AACAGTGCATATGTCTTTTGAATTTGTGGTTCATGAATGTTGGCTCTTAAAAGAATGATGAAAAAGGAGAAATGTTACTGAGGATCTGAAAAATCATAAAAATGATTCTTGAAGCAAGAAAAAGCAGTGAATACAAAAAAAAAATATTCGAAAAAAGAGAGAAAGAAAAAGAAAGAAAAAGAAAGAAATAAAGTTGTGATCCAAGGCAAAAAGAGTGTGCTTAAGAACCCTGGACATCTCTAATTAGGGACTCTAGCAAAGCTGAGTCACAATTTAAAAAGGTTCACCCAGTTATGTGTCTGTGGCATGTATGTATCTGGTGGTAATACTGGAAGACAGAGTGCTTTGGGCCACAGCCAAGACTCATAAAGTAGCTGTGTTCAAGAATCATCATACTTAACTAGGAGAATCAATAACACTATCT
>NC_029774.3:47439772-47447649 GCF_000817695.3 Arachis duranensis
GTTAGTGACAGACGCAAAAGAATCACTGGATTCTATTCCAACCTGATTGAGAACCGACAGATGATTAGCCGTGCCGTGACAGGGTGCGTTGAACATTTCCACTGAGAGGATGGGAGGTAGCCACTGACAACGGTGAAACCCTTGCATACAGCTTGCCATGGAAAGGAGTAAGAAGGATTGGATGAAGACAGTAGGAAAACAGAGAGACGGAAGGGACAAGCATCTTCATACGCTTATCTGAAATTCCCACCAATGAATTACATAAGTATCTTTATCTTTATCTTTATGTTTTATTCATCATTCATAACCATTTGAGTTTGCCTGACTAAGATTTACAAGGTGACCATAGCTTGCTTCATACCAACAATCTCTGTGGGATCGACCCTTACTCGCGTAAGGTTTATTACTTGGACGACCCAGTACACTTGCTGGTTAGTTGTGCGAAGTTGTAGTGATCACAATTTCGTCCACCACAAGTCTTCCACCACCCCATGTGGAAACTTAAATGTTCTGTCAGCCAATTGGAGTGCCATTCTTGTTGGCTTGGCTTCCTCAATCTTCATCCTTCTCATCATGGTTAGGGACATAAGATTTATGCTAGCTCCCAAATCACACAAAGCTTTCTTAATAGTGATGTCCCCTATGATGCAGGGAATTTGAAAACTCCCTGGGTCTTTTAGCTTTTGAGGTAGCTTCTTCTGTATGATGGCGTTGTATTCCTCAGTCAATACTATGGTTTTCTTTGCCTCCCAGTTCCTCTTTTTGGTTATCCTTTAAGAACTTGGCATAGAATGGCATTTGTTCTAATGCCTCAGCAAACGGTATGTTGATTTAGAGCCTCTTGATGATCTCTAGGAACTTAGAGAACTTGCCATTCTTCCCATTTTTTTCTCAGTCTTTGTAGGTATGGTGCCTTTGACACATAGGGCTTCAAGATTGGTTTTGGTTGGGGTGAAGTTGGGATCTTCCCTTCATCCTCATTCCCATGCTTTGATGCAACATCTTCATGATTATCTTTTCTTGGGGTTCCTTCCTCTACAAACTTCCCACTTCTTAAAGTTATGGCTTTACATTCCCCTCTTGGGTTAGCCATGGTATCGCTAGGAAATGTGTGTGTGGGAAGTGGGATTTGCTTGGACAAAATTCCATGTGCCTCCAACTTTGAGATTGCTGTGCCTTGATTTTTTAGATTTGCCCTGTATTCCTCTTGATTAGCATCTATCCTTTTGTCAGTTTGTGCTTGTCTGTCCATGAGGGTGGAGACTGCTCCTGAAATCTGGGATGACAGTTGTGCCATTGCAGCCTCCATCCTCTCAAGTTTCTCTTGATTTCGCATGGTTGCATAATTAAGGATGGTTCATCTTGATTGAGGTTGTTGTGTATGGGTTGGTTGTTATGGTATGATGTGTTTTGTGAGTTATGGTAGGGTCTATGGTTCCCTGTTTGATGGTTGGGGTTGTGGTTGGGATGCTGATTTGATGTATAAGGCTTGTTGTGGTCCTGGTTGTGGTTTTGTTGATTTTTCCACCCAAAGTTTGGGTGGTTCTTCCAACCTTGGTTGTATGTCTTAGAGTGTGGGTCATATGGTGTTTTGGATGAATTGTGCACATAATTAGCTTGTTCCCAGTCACCTTCAGATTCTGATGCATTCCCTTCTTGTTGAGGAGTTTGGTCTTGAATGACTGAGGCTTGGTTGGCCTCCATCCTCTTGGTTAAGGCTGCTATTTGGCTGCAATTGCCTTGTTCTGAGCTAACAAAGCATCTACAGAATTGAGTTCTAGCATTCCTTTCTTCTGAGTCCTTTCTGAAGCATAGAAATACTCATTTTCTGCTAAAGTCTCAATGACATCTATGGCCTCTTCAATGGTTTTCTTTTTGTTGTGTGAGCCTCCTGAAGAATGATCTACTGCCTTTTTTGCTTCATAGGATAGTCCCTCATAAAAGATATGTAGTTGTACCCATTCATTGAACATTTCTGGTGGGCATCTTCTTGTCAGATCTTTAAATCTCTCCCAGGCCTCATAGAGTGTTTCTCTATCTTGTTGTCTAATAGTTTACACCTCAGCTCTCAGCCTATTGATTCTTTATGGAGGGTAAAATCTTGCAAGGAATCTGTTCATGATCTCCTCCCATGTAGTTAGGCTGTCCTTGGAGAATGATTCCAACCACTTTGCTGCCTTATCTTTGAGTAAGAAAGGGAACAAGAGTAGTTTGTAGATGTCAAGGTGTACCCCATTGGACTTTATAGTATCACATATCCTCAAGAATGTATTGAGATGTTGATTAGGGTCTTCTTGGGCACTTCCTTCATATGAGCAATTATTCTGAACAAGTGTGATGAGCTGAGGCTTTAGCTCAAAATTATTGGCATGAATTGTCGACTTTAGGATGCTGCTGCCACAATTTCCTGGATTTGGGTTGATGTAGGAGCATAAGACTCTCCTCTCTTGCCCATCATGATTGACTGGGCCTTCTCTGGCATGATTATGAACTTATTACTCATGGTGATTCTCCATATTCTCCTCCATGTTTGTTTTAAAATACTATTCCTCTTCCTCAGCACCAACGACTCTCTTCCTTCTTGCTTCCCTCCTTAATCTAAGGAAGGTCTTCTCAGGTTCAGAATCAAAGGAAGTTGAAGCCCCGCTTCTCCTACCTGTCATACAACCAATCAAGGCAAAAAAAGTAAGAAAGAAAATGGATGAAGAAATTACTTTTGTTAGAGTAGTTGTTAGTGTGAGTGGTGCAATTGATCGAACAGTTAGAAGAATGAAAATATGGGTACTGAATAAAATAATAGAGCTTAAAATAAAATAAAATAAAATAAAATAAATGCTAAATAAGAGAAATTAAAATAACAAGGAATTTAAGTTGCTTAATCTAGCTCTCCAATCAATTTAATCACTGTCAAATTTAAGCCAATCCCCGACAACGGCGCTATAAAACTTGATGACCAGAATTCACTACCCACATATAATGAATCTGTTCTTTGGCAAGCGCACCAAAATTATCACCAAGTAATAACCCACAGTGGAGTGGGATCGTATCCACAGAGATTGGCAAACTCAAGCAGTTTTAATTGATTGATGAATTAGTCAAGCGGATCAATAAGATTGTGAAGTGCAGAATTGTAAATGACATAAATGTAAATGACTAGAATATAAAGAAAGGCTATAAAGTGCAGAAACAGAAATTGCAAAATGTAAAGTGCTGAATCATAAATGAATTGAATGTAAATGGGAATGGAGATTTTCTGAATGTAAAATTAAGCAGTAAAGAAATGGATAGATAAGAATGGGGAAGTTCATTGAGATTGGGAGATGTTGTCTCTTTGGATTAAATCTAGCTTATATCCTCTTCAATCATGCAACTCATTGACCTCTTGGCAATCATGATTGATTGAGCCACAATCCCTTGGTGACCCAATCTCTCAGATCTTGATCAATAGCCAATTCCTTGGTCTAATTGCTCATGAAGAGAGATATGCTTGGTCCTTGATTATACCACACACCCTTATAGGTCCAGGTAGAGGGAGGATTACATGTCATGTATCCAAACACCAAAACCCAGATTCTACTCAAGTGTGAGAAGAGATTTCAAGCATGGTTTCATGTTTCCTTTCCCAAGGTTCCCATGAAACCCAATTGCATTCAATCTCTTTCCAAAGATAATTGAACACTAAGCATTCAGAATGAAATTCCTTCTAGCAAATCAAAGAGAAGATGAAGAGAAGAAGAATTTCACTATTATCAATCCATCAAGTACAATAGAGCTCCCTCTCTCAATGAGAGGGAAGTTAGCTACTCATAGCTCAAAAAGTACTCAAAAGTGAAGTGTAAAAGTAGATCTAAAACTGACTGCTCCCAAGTGGCACGCCAGTTTCACACGCCCAGGTTCTTGTTTGTCTTCTTCCCATTTTTGATGCCCTTTTCACCTAAAATTCAGCACAACTCATCTCAAAGTAGTGTACCATAATATTCATCAAATAATGCATGAATTGTACTGATCAAATGAGATTTATGCTCTTTTATGGTCTTTTTTATGCAAGAAATAAGGGTAGATGATACAAGTCATCAATTAGCCATAGTGTTAGTGGACTAACTTTGGCCACTAATGCTATGGCCTCTACTTTTTCTCTGCCCTTGATTTGTTTCTCCTCACCTATCATCAACCAAACAAATGCATCAAATCCTTGCCATAATCACAAGATAATGCACCATTTATAGCATCAAGTAATTCTTGTATTAATCTCATGAAAATGCTCATAAATAACAATGTTTGATTGAATCAAGACATGCATACATTTCTCATCAAAATGCTTGCTTATTGCCTAAGAAAGTGCATGAAACCAAGTAAAAACTAATAAAAAAGGCTTGTGAAACTAGCCTAAGATGCTTTGGCATCACAACACCAAACTTAAATCTTGCTTGTCCCCAAGCAAGTAGTAAAGCATAAGATAAATGAATGAAAACAAAGATAGATGTAAGCCTTTATTGAGAGATAATCAATCTTGGTTCATAGGGTTTCATGCATGATATCTTTGAAGCTCATGAACTTATTTGTTTCTAGGTTACAACATCCCCTTAAATACTGACTCAGGTGCTTCTATGAAACCTTTTTATTCTCTGATCCTTGGTGTTAACTTATTGTTTTTCTTTTTCTTAGATATTTATTCTTTATTGAAACTTAATGTTCTGTGTTGAGGCAGCTCGTTATGGTGAGCTTTCAGTCAACACTCTCGACCCAGTTGGTTCAAGGTGTTGGGTGATGAAGCACCCCTCAGACTTACTAACTCAAGCATATCTTCATCACATACACACCATTGGCACTTGGCTTGCAATCTAATCCTTGAGAAATTGATGCCCAACACCTCTTTGGGTTACTAAATGCTTTGTAGTTAGGCTGCTCTTGATAATAGACTTTTGGTTTATAATCCCGGGTTAGTTAACCCAAGTTATCAAGAGATAAAGCACTCCTCAGAACCTAATCATCCATGCATGTCCTAATACAAAAGCACCACAGGCATATATCTTAAGGTTCAAGCTATTGGTGCCTAGCTTATTCCTTGTTTCTTTCTTTCTATTGCCAACGTTAGTGCTGTCCGTTAGTGGCCTAACTTGGCTACTAACGTTGGCTTCTCTTGGTTCTTCTCTTCTCTTTTTGCAAGGATCTTTTGTTTACCAAGATTTTATATAATTCAAACTAGGCTTATACTTAAGGGAACATTATACCTTTCAACTTTATTAGTGAACTCACTAAGTTTTCAAGCATGCACCACCACATAACCTTATTCTATCTTCTACCAAAATGGACCTTTTACTCTTTCTCTATTTCACAACATTTTCTTTTATTAAAGCATGGGGAACAAAACATACAAGTTAAGCAAAATGACATGATATAAGCACTTAGGCTAGCAAGCAAAAATGACAATAAAAGGAAACACACATAATGCAAATGACTTCTACCAAAAGAAATAAACTCATGAAGTAAATATGGAAGCATGTTCTTCCTTATTTAATTTGATGAACAGGGAGCTGCACCACCTTTTTACTCTTTTGCTTGCTTTCCCTTCTTCTTCTTCTCTCCTTCTTGGCCTCCCTCCTGCTGGCTGCTTGCTTCTCCTTTCTCCTTCAGCTTCTTCCAAAATCCAGCTTCCTTGACAATGACCAAAAGTATAGGTTTGGATTTTCGCACTAAAAATAGGATTGACGTTGCAAGTTGGTGGACGAAATTGTGATTCGTACTCTTTGTACTTGTATGAAATTTAATTCGAGATAATAGCTCTTTACTATGTGTGGTCACAACTTCGTTCAACTAACCAGCAAGTGTACTAGGTCGTCCAAGTAATGAACCTTACGTGAGTAAGGGTCGATCCCACAGAGATTGTTGGTATGAAGCAAGCTATGGTCATCTTGTAAATCTCAGTCAGGTAGATTTAAATAAATTATGGAATTTGGAAAATCAAATAATAGTAAATAAACATAAAATAAGGATAAAATTACTCATGTATTTCCATGATGGGAATTTCAGATAGGTGTATGGAGATGCTGTGCTCCTCCTGAATCTCTGCTTTCCTACTGCTTCATCCAATCCTTCTTACTCCTTTCCATGGCAAGCTGTATGTAGGGCATCACCGTTGTCAATGGCTACATCCCATCCTCTCAGTGAAAAAGGTCTTAAGGAATCCAAGAGATATGCGCCCGGTCTAGGGTAGAACGGAAGTGGTTGTCAATCATGCGCGTTCATAGGTGAGAATGATGATGAGTGTCACGGATCATCACATTCATCAAGTTAAAGTGCAACGAATATCTTAGAATAGGAATAATTCGAATTGGATAGAAAATAATAGTAATTGCCTTGAAACTTGAGGTACAGCAGAGCTCCACACCCTTAATCTATGGTGTGTAGAAACTCCACCGTTGAAAATACATAAGTGAAAGGTTCAGGCATGGCCGAATGGCCAGCCCCCAAAACGTGATCAATAGTCTCCTCAGATGAAGAATAAAATAAATCTGAGACCAAAGATGTCTAATACAATAGTAAATTATCCTATTTATACTAGACTAGCTACTAGGGTTTACATGAGTAAGTAATTGATGTATAAATCCACTTCCGGGGCCCACTTGGTGTGTGTTTGGGCTGATCTTGATCTATCCACGAGCTAAGGCTTCTTTTGGAGTTGAACGCCAAGTTGTAACGTGTTTTGGGCGTTCAACTCCGGGTTGTGACGTGTTTCTGGCGTTTTACTCCAGACAGCAACATGGAACTGGCGTTGAGCGCCAGTTTACGTCGTCAATTCCCGAATAAAGTATGAACTATTATATATTGCTAGAAAGCTCTGGATGTCTACTTTCCAACGCCGTTGAGAGCGCGCCATTTGAATTATGTAGCTCCTGAAAATCCATTTTGAGTGCAGGGAGGTCATATTCCAATAGCATCAGCAGTGCTTTGTCAGCCTCCTATCAGAGTTTTGCTTAAGTCCCTCAATTTCAGCCAGAAATTACCTGAAATCACAGAAAAACACACAAACTCATAGTAAAGTCCAGAAATGTGAATTTAACATAAAAACTAATGAAAACATCCCTAAAAGTAGCTTGAACTTACTAAAAACTACCTAAAAATAATGCCAAAAAGCGTATGAATTATCCGCTCATCACAACACCAAACTTAAATTGTTGCTTGTCCCCAAGCAACTGAAAATCAAATAGGATAAAAAGAAGAGAATATACTATAAATTCCAAAATATCAATGAATATTAATTCTAATTAGATGAGCGGGACTTATAGCTTTTTGCTTCTAAACAGTTTTGGCATCTCACTTTTTTCTTTGAAGTTCAGAATGATTGGCTTCTCTAGGAACTTAGAATTTCGGATGGTGTTATTGATTCTCCTAGTTAAGTATATTGATTCTTGAACACAGCTACTTATGAGTCTTGGCCGTGGCCCTAAGCACTTTGTTTTCCAGTATTACCACCAGATACATAAATGCCACAGACACATGACTGGGTGAACCTTTTCAGATTGTGACTCAGCTTTGCTAGAGTCCCCAGTTAGAGGTGTCCAGGGCTCTTAAGCACACTCTTTTGCTTTGGATCACGGCTTTAACCACTCGGTCTCAAGCTTTTCACTTGGGCCTTCATGACACAAGCACATGGTTAGGGATAGCCTGGTTTAGCCGCTTAGGCCTGGATTTTATTTCCTTGGGCCCTTCTATCCATTGATGCTCAAAGCCTTGGATCCTTTTTACCCTTGCCTTTTGGTTTTAAGGGCTATTGGCTTTTTCTGCTTGCTTTTTCTTTTTCTTTCTTTTTTTTCGCAAGCTTTTGTTTTTCACTGCTTTTTCTTGCTTCAAGAATACATTTCATGATTTTTCAGATT
>NC_029774.3:47447807-47449620 GCF_000817695.3 Arachis duranensis
ATTGCTCTTTGATCTTCTCTTATTTCATGGAGAATGATAGAGTGCTCATGATGTTCCACCCTTAATTGTTCCACATTGTAGATCAAATCTTCTAGGGAAGTGTTGAGTTGTTCCCAATAGTTGTTGGGAGGAAAGTGCATCCCTTGAGGCATCTCAGGGATTTCTTGATGATGAGCTTCCTCATGCATCTCTTGAGATCCGTGGAGGGTCTCTCTTGCTTGCTCCATCCTCTTCTTGGTGATGGGCTTATCCTCTTCAATAAGGATGTCTCCTTCTATGATAACTCCAGCTGAGTAACATAGATGGCAAATAAGATGAGGAAAAGCTAGCCTTGCCATGGTGGAGGACTTTTCGGCTATTTTGTAGGATTCATGGGAGATGACTTCATGAACTTCTACTTCCTCTCCAATCATGATGCTATGAATCATGATGGCCCGATCCACAGTAACTTCAGATCGGTTGCTAGTGGAAATGATGGAGCGTTGAATGAACTCTAACCACCCTCTAGCCACAGGCTTGAGGTCCAGTCTTCTTAGTTGAACCGGCTTGCCTTTGGAGTCTCTTTTCCATTGAGCTCCTTCCACATATATGTCCATAAGGACTTGATCCAACGTTTGATTAAAGTTGACCCTTCTAGTGTCGGGGCGTTCATCTCCTTGCATCATGGGCAAGTGGAATGCCAACCTCACATTTTTCGGACTAAAATCTAAGTATTTCCCCCGAACCATTGTGAGATAATTCTTTGGACTCGGATTCACACTTTGATCATGGTTCCTAGTGATCCTTGTTGGCATAGAACTCTTGAACCATTAAGATTCCGACTTGTTGCATGGGGTTGGTTAGGACTTCGCAACCTCTTCTTCGGATTTCATGTCGGATCTCCGGATACTCATTTTTCTTGAGCTTGAAAGGGACCTCAGGGATCACCTTCTTCTTTGCCACAACATCATAGAAGTGGTCTTGATGGCTTTTAGAGATGAATCTTTCCATCTCCCATGACTCAGAGATGGAAGCTTTTGTCTTCCCTTTTCCTTTTCTAGAGGATTCTCCGGCCTTAGGTGCCATTGATGGTAATGGAAAAACAAAAAGATTATGCTTTGACCACACCAAACTTAAAATATTGCTCGCCCTCGAGCAAGAGAAGAAAGAAGAGGAGAAGAAGAAGAAGAAAATATGGAGGAGAGTGAGGGAAGGTGTTTCGGTCAAGGTATAAAAGAGGGGGTTGGTGTTGTGTGAAAATGAAGTAGAATGGAAGGGTATATATAGGGAGGGGAGTGGGTGTAGTTTCGGTCATTTAGGGTGGGTTTGGGTGGGAAAGATTTTTGAATTTTGAAGGTGGGTGGGGTTTATGGGGAAGAGTGGATGGATGTGAGTGGTAAAGGGGGTAATTGGAAAGAGAGGTTAAGGTGATTGGTGAAGGGTTTTTGGGGAAGTGTGTTTATTGGAAAGAGAGAATGAATGTTGAGAAGAGGGGAGAATATGTTAGGTGGGGATCCTGTGGGGTCCACAGATCCTGAGGTGTCAAGGATTTACATCCCTGCACCAATTAGATATGTAAAATGCCTTTGCACACCATTCTAGCGTTTAAACGCCGAAGTGATGCACACTCTGGGCGTTCAACGCCCATGTGTAGCATGTTTCTGGCATTGAACGCCAGTTCCATGCTTGTTACTGGCGTTCAGCGCCAGCTTTCCTCAAGGCATATTCCTGGCGTTCAAATGCCAGGATGTTGCTTGTTTCTGGCGTTCAGCGCCAGAAACATGCTCTGTTCTGGCGTTGAACGCCAGCCAGATGCACCTTACTGGCGTTTAAA
>NC_029774.3:47449704-47450017 GCF_000817695.3 Arachis duranensis
AACTTAGAGTTTGGTTGTGGCCTCCCAACACCAAACTTAGAGTTTGACTGTGGGGCTCTTTTTGACTCTGTACTGAGAGAAGCTTTTCATGCTTCCTCTTCATGGTTACAGAGGAAGGTCCTTGAGCTTTAAACACAAGGTAGTCCCTATTCAATTGAAGGACTAATTCTCCTCTGCTAACATCAATCACAGCTTCTGTTGTGGCTAGGAAGGGTCTTCCAAGGATGATGCATTCATCTTCTTCCTTCCTAGTGTCTAAGACTATGAAATCAGCAGGGATGTAAAGGCCTTCAACCTTTACTAACACGTCCTC
>NC_029774.3:47450046-47450993 GCF_000817695.3 Arachis duranensis
TCTACTAATCCATAAGCTTGTCTTACTGACTTGTCTGCCAATTGAAGTTAGAATAAGGCAGGCTGTACCTCAATGATCCCCAGTTTCTCCATTACAGAGAGTGGCATAAGATTTATGCCTGACCCTAGGTCACACAGAGCCTTGTTAAAGGTCATGGTGCCTATGGTACAGGGTATTGAGAATTTACCAGGATCTTGTCTCTTTTGAGGTAAAATTTTCTGAATCCATGTATCTAGTTCACTAATGAGTAGAGGAGATTCACCTTCCCAAGTCTC
Source organism: Arachis duranensis (assembly GCF_000817695.3). Classification (NCBI taxonomy): domain Eukaryota; kingdom Viridiplantae; phylum Streptophyta; class Magnoliopsida; order Fabales; family Fabaceae; genus Arachis; species Arachis duranensis. The sequence goes on from NC_029774.3 coordinate 47,450,322, forward strand.
ATTACCAAACAACTTGGCATTCAGCTTCATGATAGCTCCTAGATATTGAGCAACTTACTCTCCAATTACATCTTCATCCTCTTCTGAGGAGGAATAGTTTTCAGAGCTCATGAATGGCAGAAGGAGATTTAGTGGAATCTCTATGGTCTCTATATGAGCCTCAGATTCCTTTAGGTCCTCAATGGGGAACTCCTTCTTGTTTGAAAGACGTCTGGTGCACGAAACTGTGATCATCAATGGTGCCATCAACATGGTACGCTCAATTGCAATCTCAACTATTTATCACAACTTCGCACAACTAACCAGCAAGTGTACTGGGTCGTCCAAGTAATAAACCTTACGCGAGTAAGGGTCGATCCCACAGAGATTGTTGGTATGAAGCAAGCTATGGTCACCTTGTAAATCTTAGTCAGGCAAACTCAAATGGTTATGGACGATGTATGAATAAAACATAAAGATAAAGAGAGAGATACTTATGTAATTCATTGGTGAGAATTTCAGATAAGCGTATGGAGATGCTTTGTCCCTTCCGTCTCTCTGTTTTCCTACTGTCTTCATCCAATTCTTCTTACTCCTTTCCATGGCAAGCTGTATGTAGGGTTTCACCATTGTCAGTGGCTACCTCCCATCCTCTCAGTGAAAATGTTCAACGCACCCTGTCACGGCACGGCA
>NC_029774.3:47451109-47452130 GCF_000817695.3 Arachis duranensis
GGTGTGTAGAAACTCCACCGTTGAAAATACATAAGTGATAGTAGTGATCATTGGCTTCGGCCCCAGAGAGGGAACCAGAAGAACCAAGATGAAAATACAATAGCAAAAGATCCTATTTGTAGAGAACTAGTAGCCTAGGGTTTACAAAGATGAGTAAATTACATAAAAATCCACTTCCGGGCCCACTTGGTGTGTGCTTGGGCTGAGCATTGAAGCATTTTCATATAGAGACTTCTCTTGGAGTTAAACGCCAGCTTTTGTGCCAGTTTGGGCGTTTAACTCCCATTCTTGTGCCAGTTCCGGCGTTTAACGCCGGGCAATTTTGAGCTGATTTGGAATGCCAGTTTGGGCCATCAAATCGCGGGCAAAGTATGGACTACTATATATTGCTGGAAAGCCCAGGATGTCTACTTTCCAAAGCCGTTGAGAGCGCGCCAATTGGGTTTCTGTAGCTCCAGAAAATCCACTTCGAGTGCAGGGAGGTCAGAATCCAACAGCATCTGCAGTCCTGTTTAGTCTCTGAATCAGATTTTTGCTCAGGTCCCTCAATTTCAGCCAGAAAATACCTGAAATCACAGAAAAACACACAAACTCATAGTAAAGTCTAGAAAAGTGAATTTTAACTAAAAATATACTAAAAACTAACTAAAACATACTAAAAACAATGCCAAAAAGCGTATAAATTATCCGCTCATCACAACACCAAACTTAAATTGTTGCTTGTCCCCAAGCAACTGAAATCAAATAAGATAAAAAGAAGAGAATATGCAATGAACTCCAAAAACATCTTTGAAGATCAGTATTAATTAGATGAGCGGGGCTTTATCTTTTTGCCTCTGAACAGTTTTGGTATCTCACTCTATCCTTTGAAATTCAGAATGATTGGCTTCTATAGGAACTCAGAATCCAGATAGTGTTATTGACTCTCCTAGTTAAGTATGATGATTCTTGAACACAGCTACTTTATGAGTCTTGGCCGTGGCCCAAAGTACTCTGTCTTCCAGTATTACCACCGGATACA
>NC_029774.3:47452222-47452393 GCF_000817695.3 Arachis duranensis
GTCCCCAATTAGAGGTGTCCAGGGTTCTTAAGCACACTCTTTTTGCCTTGGATCACAACTTTATTCTTTTTCTTTTTCTTTCTTCTCTTTTTTTTTTTGCTTCTTTTTTTTCTTGTATTCACTGCTTTTTCTTGCTTCAAGAATCATTTTTATGATTTTTCAGATCCTCAG
>NC_029774.3:47452502-47453621 GCF_000817695.3 Arachis duranensis
TGCACTGTTTAAGCATACATTCAGAAAACAAAAGTATTGCCACCACATCAAAATAATTAATCTGTTATAAAATTTAAAATTTATGCAATTCTTCTCTTTTTCAATTAAGAACATTTTTCATTCAAGAAAGGTGATGGATTCATAGGACATTCATAACTTTAAGGCATAGACACTAAGACACTAATGATCAAAAGACACAAACATAGATAAACATAAGCATGATTTTTCAAAAAACAGGAAAATAGAGAACAAGGAAATTAAAGAACGGGTCCACCTTAGTGATGGCGGCTTGTTCTTCCTCTTGAAGATCTTATGTAGTGCTTGAGCTCCTCAATGTCTCTTCCTTGTCTTTGCTGCTCCTCTCTCATGATTCTTTGATCTTCTCTAATTTCATGGAGGAGGATGGAATGTTCTTGAGATGAGGAAAGGCTAACCTTGCCAAGGTAGAGGACTTGTCTGCCACCTTATAAAGTTCTTGGGATATAATCTCATGAACTTCTACTTCCTCTCCAATAATGATGCTATGAATCATGATAGCCCAGTCTATAGTAACTTCGGACCGGTTGCTAGTCGGAATGATTGAGCGTTGGATAAACTCTAACCATCCCCTAGCTACGGGCTTGAGGTCATGCCTTCTCAATTGAACCGGCTTTCCTCTTGAATCTCTCTTCCATTGGGCGCCCTCTTCACAAATGACTGTGAGGACTTGGTCTAACCTTTGATCAAAGTTGACCCTTCTAGTGTATGGGTGTTCATCTCCTTGCATCATGGGCAAGTTGAATGCCAACCTTACATTTTCCAGACTAAAATCCAAGTATTTCCCCCGAACCATTGTAAGCCAATTCTTTGGGTCCGGGTTCACACTTTGATAATGGTTCTTGGTGATCCATGCATTGGCATAGAACTCTTGAACCATTAAGATTCTGACTTGTTGAATGGGGTTGGTAAGAACTTCCCAACCTCTTCTTCGAATCTCATGTCAGATCTCCGGATATTCACTCTTTTTGAGTTTAAAAGGGACCTCGGGGATCACCTTCTTCAAGGCAACAACTTCATAGAAATGGTCTTGAGGCACCCTTGAGATGAATCTCTCCATATCCCATGACTCGGAGGTTGAAG
>NC_029774.3:47453672-47455685 GCF_000817695.3 Arachis duranensis
TTTTCCTTCCCTTTCCTCTTTCTAGAGGTTTCTCCGGCCTTGGATGCCATAAATGGTTATGGAAAAACAAAAAGCAATGCTTTTACCACACCAAACTTGAAAGATTTGCTCATCCTCGAGCAAAAGAAGAGAGAAGAGAGTAGAAGAAGAAGAAATGAAGGAGATGGAGATGGCTTTGTGGTTCGGCCAAAGAGGGAGGGTTTGGGAGGGAAAGTGGTTTGAATTTGAATGGTGAGGTAGGTGGGGTTTTATGAAGGATGGATGTGAGTGGTGAAGAGAAAGATGGGATTTGATAGGTGAGGGGATTTTGGGGAAGAGGTTTTGAGGTGATTGGTGAATGGGTGAAGAAGAGAGAGAGTGGTGGGGTAGGTGGGGATCCTGTGGGGTTCATAGATCCTGAGGTGTCAAGGAAAATTCATCCCTGCACCAAGTGGCAAGCAAAAATGCTCGCTGTGCCAATTCTGGCGTTAAACGCCGGGCTGGTGCCCATTTCTGGCGTTTAACGCCAACTTCTTGCCCTTTCCTGGCGTTTAACGCCAGTCTGGTGCCCCTTTCTGGTGTTAAACGCCCATTTGCTAGCTTAACTGGCGTTTAAACGCCAGCAAGTTTTCCTCCAGGGTGTGCTATTTTTCTTTCTGTTTTTCATTCTGTTTTTGCTTTTTCAATTGATTTTGTGACTTCCCATGATCATCAACCTACAGAAAACATAAAATAACAAAGGAAAATAGATAAAATATAACATTGGGTTGCCTCCCAACAAGCGCTTCTTTAATGTCAGTAGCTTGACAGTGGGCTCTCATGGAGCCTCACAGATACTCAGATCAAAGTTGGGACCTCCCAACACCAAACTTAGAGTTTGAATGTGGGGGTTCAACACCAAACTTAGAAGTTTGTTGTGGCCTCCCAACACCAAACTTAGAGTTTGAATGTGGGGGTTCAACACCAAACTTAGAGTTTGACTGTGGGGGCTCTGTTTGACTCTGTTTTGAGAGAAGCTCTTCATGCTTCCTCTCCATGGTTACAGAGGGATATCCTTAAGCCTTAAACACAAGGGATTCTTCATTCACTTGAATGATCAATTCTCCTCTGTCCACATCAATCACAGCCTTTGCTGTGGCTAGGAAGGGTCTGCCAAGGATGATGGATTCATCCATGCACTTCCCAGTTTCTAGGACTATGAAATTAGCAGGGATGCAATGGTCTTCAATCTTTACCAGAACATCCTCTACAAGCCCATAAGCTTGTTTTCTTGAATTGTCTGCCATCTCTAGTGAGATTCTTGCAGCTTATACCTCAAAGATCCCTAGCTTCTCCATTACAGAGAGAGGCATGAGGTTTACACTTGATCCTAGGTCACACAAGGCCTTCTTGAAGGTCATGGTGCCTATGGCACAAGGTATTGAGAACTTCCCAGGATCTTGTCTATTTTGAGGTAGTTTCTGCCTAGACAAGTCATCCAATTCTTTGGTGAGCAAAGGGGGTTCATCCTCCCAAGTCTCATTACCAAATAACTTGTCATTTAGCTTCATGATTGCTCCAAGATATTTAGCAACTTGATCTTCAATGACATACTCATCCTCCTCAGAGGAAGAATACTCATCAGAGCTCATGAATGGCAGAAGTAAATCCAATGGAATCTCTATGGTCTCAGTGTGAGCCTCAGATTCCCATGGTTCCTCATTAGGGAACTCATTGGAGGCCAGTGGACGTCCATTGAGGTCTTTCTCAGTGGCGCTCACTGCCTCTTCCTCCTCTCCATGTTCGGTCATGTTAATGGCCTTGCATTCTCCTTTGGATTTTCTTCTGTATTGCTTGGAAGAGTACTAGGAGGGAGTTCAGTAATTTTCTTGCTCAGCTGTCCCACTTGTGCCTCCAAGTTTCTAATGGAGTACCTTGTTTCAGTCATGAAACTTTGAGTGGTTTTGATTAGATCAGAGACCATGGTTGCTAAGTCAAATTGGTTCTGCTTAGAATTCTCTGTCTATTGCTGAGAAGATGATGGAAAAGGCTTGC
>NC_029774.3:47455796-47457196 GCF_000817695.3 Arachis duranensis
AGAGATTTGGATGATTTCTCCATGAAGAATTATAGGTGTTTCCATAGGGTTCTCCCATGTAATTCACCTCTTCTATTGAAGAATTCTCTGGTTCATAAGCTTCTTCTTCAGATGAAGCATCCTTAGTACTGCCTGGTGCAGCTTGCATTCCAGACAGACTTTGAGAGATCATATTGACTTGCTGAGTCAATATTTTGTTTTGAGCCAATATGGCATTCAGAGTATCAATCTCAATAACTCCTTTCTTCTGATTCGTCCCATTATTCACAAGATTCCTTTCAGAAGTGTACATGATTTGGTTATTTGCAACAATTTCAATGGGTTCTTGAGCTTCTGCAGGCGTCTTCCATTCTAAGCTTACTCAATTTTTGAGGTGGAAAGAACTTTGCCAAGAAGGCATTGACTAGCTTTTCCCAAGAGTTTAGGCTTTCTTTAGGTTGTGAGTCCAACCATATTCTAGCTCTGTCTCTTACAGCAAAAGGGAATAGCATAAGTCTGTAGACCTCAGGGTCAACCCCATTAGTCTTGACAGTGTCACAGATTTGCAAGAATTCAGCTAAAAACTGATGAGGATCTTCCAATGGAAGTCCATGAAACTTGCAATTCTGTTGCATTTGAGAAACCAATTGAGGCTTAAGCTCAAAGTTGTTTGCTCCAATGGCAGGGATAGAGATGCTTCTCCCATAGAAGTCGGGAGTAGATGCAGTAAAGTCACCCAGCACCTTCCTTGCATTGTTGGCATTGTTGTTATTTTCGGCTGCCATGTCTTCTTCTTTGAAGATATCTGTTAGGTCCTCTATAGAGAGTTGTGCCTTAGCTTCTCTTAGCTTTCGCTTCAAGGTCCTTTCAGGTTCAGGATCAGCCTTAACAAGAATGTTTTTGTCTTTGCTCCTGCTCATATGAAAAAGAAGAAAACAAGAAAATATGGAATCCTCTATGTCACAGTACAGAGATTCCTTGAGGTGTCAGAGGAAAAGAACAATAGAAGGAAGAGGTAGAAAAATTCGAACTTATCAAGAAAGATGGAGTTCGAATTGTGCATTAAGGATGAGTGTTAGTCCATAAATAGAAGGATGTGAAAAGAGGGGAAGAAATTATTGAAAATAAATTAAAAGGATTTTAAAAACATTTTAAAAAAATACTAATTGATTTTCAAAAACTAAGAGTGTAAAAGAAATCAAGTGACTTTTGAAAAAGATTTTGAATTTAGAAATTAAAAAGATATGATTGAAAACTATTTTGAAAAAGATGTGATTTAAGAAGATATGATTGAAAAAGATATAATTTTTAAAAAGACATGATTGAGAAGATATGATTTGAAAAACAATTTAAAAAGATTTGATTTTGAAAATTAATGACTTGGCTAACAAGAAAAGATATGATTCAAACATTAAACCTTT
>NC_029774.3:47457444-47458476 GCF_000817695.3 Arachis duranensis
AGAATGGTGCACATTCTGGCATTTAACGCCCAAAGCACTACCCTTTTGGGCGTTAAACACCCAGCCAGGCACCCTGGCTGGCGTTAAACGCCAGTTTGTCTTCTTCACTGGGCGTTTTGAACGCCCAGCTTTTTCTGTGTAATTCCTCTGCTGTATGTTTTGAATCTTCAATTCTCTGTATTATTGACTTGAAAAGACACAAATTAAAAATTTTTTTGGACTTTTAATAATGAGGAATAATCAAAATGCAACTGAAATCAAATAAACAATGCATGCTAGACACCAAACTTAAAAGTTTGTATACTATTGACACTAACAAGTTGAGAATGCATATGAGAAACAACAAAACACTCAAGACAAGAGAATTTAAAGATCAGAGCAAGTAAATCATCAAGAACAACTTGAAGATCACTGAAGACACATGAAAAATGCAAGAAGAATAGAAACATGCAATTGACACCAAACTTAAAATGAGACTAGTGTCTCAATAAGAAACATAAAATATTTTTGGTTTTTTTTTAATTTTGTAATTTTTTTGGATTTTTTGAAAATTAAGTGGAAAAGAAAATGAAGATATCAAAATTCTTAATGTGAATTCCAGGAATCATGCAATGTTAGTCTAAAGCTTCAGTCTAAAGGAATTAGACATGGCTAGCCAAGCTTCAGTAGGACATTGCATTCAAGAGCTAAATTAATGAAAATCAATCAGCTTTGGTGATGATAAGAACATCACCTTGAAACACTAGAATTCATTCTTGAGAACTCTGAAGAAAAAATACCTAATCTAAGCAACAAGATGAACCGTCAGTTGTCCAAACTCGAACAATCCCCGGCAACGGCGGCAAAAACTTGGTGCACGAAATTGTGATCATCAATGGCGCCATCAACATGGTACACTCAATTGCAATCTCAACTATTTATCACAACTTCGCACAACTAACCAGCAAGTGTACTGGGTCATCCAAGTAATAAACCTTACGCGAGTAAGGGTCGATCCCACGGAGATTGTTGGTATGAAGCAAGCTATGGTCA
>NC_029774.3:47458575-47458784 GCF_000817695.3 Arachis duranensis
TAGAGATACTTATGTAATTCATTGGTGAGAATTTCAGATAAGCGTATGGAGATGCTTTGTCCCTTCCGTCTCTCTGTTTTCTTATTGTCTTCATCCAATTCTTCTTACTCCTTTCCATGGCAAGCTGTATGTAGGGTTTCACTGTTGTCAGTGGCTACCTCCCATCCTTTCAGTGAAAATGTTCAACGCACCCTGTCACGACATGGCTA
>NC_029774.3:47459617-47461486 GCF_000817695.3 Arachis duranensis
GGAGGAGTTTCAATGACTTTCTTACTCAGCTGGCCCACTTGTGCCTCCAGATTTCTAATGGAGGACCTTGTTTCACTCATGAAACTTAAAATGGCTTTTGACAGATCAGAGACTAAGTTTGCTAAATTAGAGGGGCTTTGTTCAGAATTTTCTGTCTGTTGCTGAGAAGATGATGGAAAAGGCTTGTTATTACTGAGCCTATTTCTTCCACCATTGTTAAAGCCTTGTTGAGGCTTTTGTTGATCCTTCCATGAGAAATTTGGATGATTTCTCCATGAGGGATTATAGGTGTTTCCATAGGGTTCATCCATGTAATTCACCTCTGCCATTGCAGTGTTCTCAGGATCATAAGCTTCTTCTTCAGAAGATACCTCTTTAGTACTGTTGGATGCATTTTGCCATCCATTCAGACTTTGAGAGATCATGTTGACTTGCTGAGTCAACACTTTGTTCTGAGCCAATATGGCATTCAGAGTATCAATTTCAAGAACTCCCTTCCATTGAGGCGTCCCACTATTCACGGAATTGCTCTCAGAAATGTACATGAATTGGTTATTTGCAACCATGTCAATAAGTTCTTGAGCCTCTTCAGGTGTTTTCTTTAGGTGAATAGATCCACCTGCAAAATGGTCCAATGACATCTTGGAAAATTCAGATAGACCATAATAGAATATATCTAATATGGTCTATTCTAAAAACATGTCAGAAGGACATTTTTTGGTCATCTGCTTGTATCTTTCCCAAGCATCATAGAGGGATTCACCATCTTTTTGCTTGAAGGTCTGAACATCCACTCTAAACTTGCTCAACTTTTGAGGAGGAAAGAATTTATCCAAGAAGGCCGTGACCAGCTTATCCCAAGAGTCCAGGCTATCTTTAGGTTGTGAGTCCAACCATGTTCTAGCTATGTCTCTTACAGTAAAAGGGAAAAGCATGAGCCTGTAGACTTCAGGATCTACTCCATTTGTCTTAACAGTCTCACAAATCTGCAAGAACTCATCCATAAAACTTGTAATTCTGTTGCATTAAAGCAATTAGTTGAGGCTTAAGCTCAAAATTGTTGGCTCCAATGGCAGGAGTGGAGATGCTTCTTCCATCAAATTTGGGCGTTGGTTTTGTGAAGTCACCAAGCATTCTCCTTGCATTATTGTTGTTGGGTTCGGCTGCCATCTCCTTCTCTTGTCCGAAAATTTCAGAAAGACTGCCTCTGGGTTGTTGTAGTTTAGCTTCTCTTAGTTTCCTCTTCGGAGTCCTTTTAGGTTCTGGATCAGCTTCAACAAGAGTGTCTTTTTCCTTGTTCCTGCTCATATAGGGAAGAAGAGAACAAGAAAAAAAAAAGAGGAATACTCTATGTCACAGTAAAGAGGATCCTTTGTTGTTAGTAGAAGAGGGAAGGGAAGAAGAGTGAAGAAGAATGGTTAAGGGTAGAGGTAGTGATTTGAGTTGAAGAGAGGTGAAGAGAAGTGTTAGTAAATAAATAAATAAATAAAAGAAGGAGAGATAGAGAATTTTGAAAATAATTTTGAAAAAGTGGTTAGTGATTTTCGAAAATTAAAGATAAGATATGATTAAAATTAAAATTTAAACAATGATTAAAATTAAAATTTTAAACAATTAAAAAGAATTTTTTTTTGAAAGAGAGAGAAGTATTTTCGAAAATTAGGGAGGGATAGGTAGTTAGTTGGTTTTGAAACAAACAAATTTGAAAAAAGATAAAAAGTCAAATAGTTAGTTGAAAAAGATATTAAAATCAAATTTGAAAAGATAAGAAGATAAGAAGTTAGATAAGATATTTTGAAATCAAATTTTTGAAAAAGATAAAATTTTGAAAAAGATATGATAAAAAGATAGGATTGAAAAAGATTTATT
>NC_029774.3:47461628-47462380 GCF_000817695.3 Arachis duranensis
GCATTAAGGAATAGTGTTAGTCCATAAATAGAAGGATGTGAGAAGAAGGGAAGTAATTTTTGAAAATTAAGAAAAAGATTTTGAAAATATTTTGAAAAAGATTTTTGGAATTTTTCGAAAATAAAAAAATGAAAAAGATATGATTTTTGAAAAAGATTTTAGAAAGATAAGATTTTTAAAATTGAAATTTTGACTTGACTTGTTAGAAACAACTAATTTTTTAAAAATTTTTGACCAATTTAACCCAAAATTTCAAAAATTAGGAGAGAAAAAAAGGAAAAGATATTTTTTTGATTTTTGATTTTTTATGATGAGAGAGAAAAATATAAAAATGACCCAAAACATGAAAATTCTGGATCAAAACACATGATGCATGCAAGAACACTATGAATGTCAAGATGAACACCAAGAACACTTTAAAGATCATGATGAACATGAAGAACATAATTTTGAAAAATTTTTTATGCAAAGAAAACATGAAAGACACCAAACTTAGAAATCTTTAATGCATGCACTCTAACAAACAAAAAATGCATATGAAAAACAACAAAAGATACAACACAAGAAAACATCAAGATCAAACAAGAAGACTTACCAAAAACAACTTGAAGATCATGAAGAACACTATCAATGCATGAATTTTCGAAAAATGCAAGAAAAATTTTTTTTAAAGCATGCAATTGACACCAAACTTAAAAATTGACTCAAGACTCAAACAAGAAACACAAAATATTTTTGGTTTTTATGATTTT
>NC_029774.3:47462386-47472893 GCF_000817695.3 Arachis duranensis
GATCATCAATAGCGCCATCAACATGGTACGCTCAATTGCAATCTCAACTCTTTATCACAACTTTGCACAACTAACCAGCAAGTGCACTAGGACATCCAAGTAATAAACCTTACGCGAGTAAGGGTCGATCCCACGGAGATTGTTGGTATGAAGCAAGCTATGGTCATCTTGTAAATCTCAGTCAGGCGGATTTAAATAAATTATGGAATTTGGAAAATCAAATAATAGCAAATAAACATAAAATAAGGATAAAATTACTCATGTATTTCCATGATGGGAATTTCAGATAGGTGTATGGAGATGCTGTGCTCCTCCTGAATCTCTGCTTTCCTACTGCTTTTATCCAATTTTATCACTCCCTTCTACGGCAAACTGTATGTAGGGCATCACCGTTGTCAATGGCTACATCCCATCCTCTCAGTAAAAAAAGTCCAAATGCTCTGTCACAGCACGGCTAATCATCTATCGGTTCTCAATCAGGTTGGAGTAGAATCCCTTGATTCTTTTGCGTTTGTCACTAACGCCTAGAATCCCTTGATTCTTTTGCGTCTGTCACTAACGCCCAGCCTTCAGGAGTTTGAAGCTCGTCACAGTCATTCAATTCTGGAATCCTACTCAGAATACCACAGACAAGGTTAGACCTTCCGGATTCCCATGAATGCCGCCATCAATTCTAGCTTATACCACGAAGATTCTGTTTAAGGAATCTAAGAGATATGCGCCCGGCCTAAGGTAGAACGGAAGTGGTTGTCAATCACGCGTGTTCATAGGTGAGAATGATGATGAGTGTCACGGATCATCACATTCATCAAGTTGAAGTGCAACGAATATCTTAGAATCGGAATAATTCGAATTGGATAGAAAATAATAGTAATTGCCTTGAAACTTGAGGTACAGCAGAGCTCCACACCCTTAATCTATGGTGTGTAGAAACTCCACCGTTGAAAATACATAAGTGAAAGGTTCAGGCATGGCCGAATTGCCAGTCCCCAAAACGTGATCAATAGTCTCCTCAGATGAAGAATAAAATAAAACTGAGACCAAAGATGTCTAATACAATAGTAAATTATCCTATTTATACTAGACTAGCTACTAGAGTTTACAAGAGTAAGTAATTGATGCATAAATCCACTTCCGGGGCCCACTTGGTGTGTGTTTGGGCTGATCTTGATCTATCCACGAGCTGAGACTTCTTTTGGAGTTGAACGCCAAGTTGTAACGTGTTTTGGGCGTTCAACTCCGGGTTGTGACGTGTTTCTGGCGTTTTACTCCAGACAGCAACATGGAACTGGCATTGAGCGCCAGTTTACGTCATCAATTCCCGAATAAAGTATGAACTTTTATATATTGCTGGAAAGTTCTAGATGTCTACTTTCCAACGCCGTTGAGAGCGCGCCATTTGAAGTTCTGTAGCTCCAGAAAATCCATTTTGAGTGCAGGGAGGTCAGATTTGGAGGTGAGATTCCAACAACATCAGCAGTCCTTTTGCCAGCCTTTTTCAGAGTTTTGCTCAAGTCCCTCAATTTACGCCAGAAATTACTTGAAATCACAGAGAAACACACAAACTTATAGTAAAGTCCAGAAATGTGAATTTAACATAAAAACAAATGAAAACATCCCTAAAAGTAGCTTGAACTTACTAAAAACTACCTAAAAACAATGCCAAAAAGCGTATGAATTATCCGCTCATCACAAGTATAGTCAAAACCCAACAATTGATCATCAAACAAATTCAATGCAAGATAATGTCAAAATTCAAACCAAATTTAACCGAGAGTATTTAGACTCCCGGGTCGTTCTCCCTAGACACTAGTGACAATAAGTGCATACAATTTTGGTTGTGAAAGAAAAAGAGGGTTTGTGATGATTGAAGGCAAACAAAATAAAAGAATTAAAGAACAAGACAAAATTGTAATTAATAAACTAATAAAAGAATAAAAAAACTATGTATGCAATATAAACAAGTAAGACTATAAAGTGATGAAAATGTGATTTAAAACATAAATGAAACCTTGACTTGGGATGAGTTATGGAGTCCCTTCCTTGCCATAACCACAACTATGATAATTGTGATGGATTAATCTCACTAAGTCCACCCTTAACATCGAAGAGTAAGCTAAGTGAGCATAATTGTTATTAATCCACAAATCCTAGCTAACTTACTAATCACCTTAGTAAAAAGCTAGCGTTAGTGGAAATAATAACAACTAACAACCCAAGAATTATCACTAAATGTTGGACATTATGGCTCTTGTAATCCATATACTCATTTTTCCCAAGCCAAGGGGTGGAAATTACACTATAACTAAAATTGACATTTTATCAAACACATAGAGGGCACAAACATAAAACATGGCAAAATTGGAAAAATGATAAAAAACTATGAACCATAAATGATGAAAATCAATAAAGGTAACTCAAACAACCATAAAGTTAGCATCAAACATCAAATTAACCAACAAGAAATCCAAAATTGTAAAACTATATAAATTGGTAAAAGAAATGAAAAGTAGAAGAAAGTGTAGAACAAGTAATGTCATAAAAGAGGAAATTAAGGAATACTTACAATGGGAAAGCAAAATCCAAAAGAAAAACTTGAACTATAAAATTCTACATTGAAAACCTAATGAAAACGCTAATGAACTAGAGAGAAAACCTAAGCTAACTACCCTAAAATTACTCCTAAAATGTCTTGTATGAAGTATGGTAGTGTATGTTATGATATATAGTTGCTTCCCCCTTCAAATATGCTCCAAAGCCTTAAAAAATGGGCCAAAAAGCCCCCAAAATGCGAGTCCACGTGTAATTTTAATGGAGGCACGCGCTGGTACCTGTGCGTGGGCTTAGGTGCTGATTTTCATTCTGTTCTGAGCATGGGCACAGTCTGTGCATGGGCACATGTGCTGTTTTTTATCCCTGTGCATGGGCACAGGTCCTGATTTTCCATTCTGTGCGTGGGCACAGAAGCTGTGCGTGGGCACAAGCTAAGATGCTTTTCTCCTTTGTTTTCTTCATGTTTTATCCCTTTTTTCTTGCTTTCTTCCACTTCTACCAAACCATTCTTGCCTTTAGGACCTAAAATCACTCAACAAACATATCACAGCATCGAATGGAATAAAAGTGGAATTAAATTGCCCAATTTAAGCAAAAAAATGCATGTTTTCACATTTAGGTTCAATTTAGGGATCAAACCCACAAAAGTATGCTATTTTAGTGAATAAGTGTGAGTTTATATGATGAAATCCATCCAATTCAAGCTAAAATATATCGTCAAATATGGACTCATCAATTCTCCCACACTTAAACAATAGCATGTCCTCTTGCTAAACCAAACAAGGAGAATGATCAAAAGGAAACAACTTATTGAATGCAACTATCTATCTGCATGCAAGTATGTATATATATTATATATAACTATATATACTATAGTATTCTATTGAATTGGTGAAAACAAACAATTAAATTTCCAAGCAAGTATATGGACACATAGGGTTAAGCTAGGAAATAATCCAATGCTCTCAAAATCTAAAGAATTGATTTACTCATCAAAATGAAGCAACTTGCAAGAATACATGATAAGAAGTATGGAAACATAGAGTTGAGTGATTGAACCCTCACTAGGTGTGTATACACTCTCAACACTCGGTGTTTTAGGGTTTAATCACTCAAGTCTCCTCCTAATCATGCTTTCAAGGTTTTGCTTTTCGTCTAACAAGCAACAAATATGTGATGCACGAGTGCAAGTATCATGAGGTCTTTAGAGGGTTGTAATGGGATTAGGGTTAAGGTAGGATAAATATGACTAAGTGGACTAAGGAACTGGATCTTTGATTAGCTCAAGTGTCCAACTCAACCAAATAACAAAATATGCACCCTAACTTCCCAAAATCACACTTTTTATACACATTCATGCATCTTTTTCATCCAAATCCACATATGCACTTCTTATTATTATTATTATTATTATTATTATTATTATTATTATTATTATTATCATTTTATTTTTCATTTTTTTCTTTTTCTAGGACAAATGCATATGGTTAAAGCAAATTGATACATGAATGTGCACCCAATACAAACTTTTTCATTCACCATCAATGTTCCCCAAAAGTTTCCTCACACTTAAATGAAACACACTCTTCAACCTAAGCTAATCAAAGATGCAATTCAAGGTAATTCATGTTTTTTCGCTTAGGGTTGTGATGTGTTAACAATTAGAACAAAGGGATTAAAAAGTTCAAAAGGGGTTAACAAAGGTAGATGCAAGGGTAGGTCCATATGGGTGAGTGAGTTTAATACAAAAATGGCCTCAATCATGCTAAATGCAATCACAACATCAAACATTGGAAATAAAGAATCAAGCAAAACCAATATTACAATCATAGAAGGAGCATAGCACACAATGAACAAAAATAGTGGTTAAAATGTGTAACCACTCATTAAAGCTCAACAACTCACAAGGTATTTTGTTCTTTCTCTCTTCTATGTTCTATAAAAAAAATCATTCAAGCAAGTTTTAAAAACAATTTTCCGAATCAATTCAATAAAACGCCCTAAAAAAATAAAATTCTTGAAAATTTTTGTTGTTTTTCACCAAAATTATTTCCTATATGTGTGTATGTATATTGTGATGAATGCATATTTTTTTCCGAAAATTTCTAGTTCTACTCCTAATTTCAACAACCAAAAATTAACATGAACAATTAGGACAAAATTGAACTAAGTGTTATACTAATTACAACATCCAATCACAACTTCTATTTATAAAATATATATCATGCAAAAGATGCAAAATGTAATATATATAAACTATGAAGAAAATGCAATGCAACAATAAAAAACACTCTAAATATCTACAAGAAACATAATAAAAAGAAGCAAAAATTAAAGTGCAAAGTGTTTGGAAAAGAAAGTTTACACCCCAAAATGACGAATCCTCCCCACACTTAAACGTTGCACGGTCCTCTGTGCACAAACACTTTCAGTTGGCGGATGTGGGGCTCGGGTTGCATGGAAATTGCCAAGTTTAAGGCATTCTCAGCATCTCCATCCTTGGTGGCCTCCTCCTTTCCTGGCTCCTTGCCGTTATGTCTCATCCTCAAAAAGAGTGAATAAGGTATAATTAGGAATCATAGAGCAAGTAGCACAAAAGGGTAAAAGGGGGGGAGCTAGTAAGCATCTAATTGAGGAGTTTGCATAGTGGTGTGGTATGATGAAAATGATTAGCCATGTGTGTATTCCAATTATGCGCGCGGTTGGAACACACACAACGGCCAGTTAAAATGGCATCCACACAATCAAAAAGTAAGCATGTGTTCCTCAATTAGATGGCCTAAGTTTCAAGCAATGAGTGAGCATCAACTAAGGACAAACAAACTTAGCCAACCACCATAAGAGTGAATTCAATGGAGAAAACATTGGATATTGAAATTGTGCATGTTAAAGCGCAAAATTAATGTAAAATAGCACAACAAATAATAACCAATTCCATGATTAAAAATAACCTACTTGTTCATCATGACACATAATGCAATAGTCACATGGTAAAGGTACTTGTTACAAAAGTGATAAGCTTGATAAGAATCAAGTTAAGTCACTCAAACAAGTGCAAAGCATTAACAAGGAACAAGTACCGGTCATGTGATATGAAAATCATGATGAACAAGTAATCTTTACTCAAATCACTTAATCCAATGCACTTATATAATTTGTCCAAGTGGTACAATCAAAACATGAGTGTTCAAACCCACTAAGTACTAGCAAATTAAGGCAAGGTATAAGTGCATTGGTGTAAACTTCAAGCAACAAGCAACCCAATCAAACAACAAGCACACACTTGCAGTTTATTTACCTAACAAACAACTTAAAGCAAAACAAATATAATAACTAAAACAAAGATGAGATACAATGAAAACTAAGTAAAACAAGTAGAAAATAGGGTAAAACAAAGAGAAAAGAGGGATGGAGTGGGTGGGAAGTGCGTTAGGGCATATTTAAAGTGCAATAAAAATTTTGACCAAAACAGCACTTGTGCGTACGCACAAGTATGTGTGTGTACGCACACTACATGAAACAGGGGAGGTGTGCGAGCGTACACCCTATGCGAGCACTCTTGGCAGAAGATGAATTAAGGTGTGTGCGTGCGCACAGGGCTGTGTGCACGCACAAAAGCAATTTTTTTAGAGTATCATGTGCACGCGCACACGCGTTCGTGCGCACACACATAAGGAAAGATGGGGGTGTTCACACGCACAAGCCATTCCAATGCTCCCACCAGATGGGTTGCGAATTAGTGTGCAGACGCACACGTCTGTGTGGCTGCACAAAGAGCGCAAGAATGGGGACACGTGCGTACGCATAGAGCAGTGAGCATGCACAAAGTGCAAGAAACAGAGGAATGCACTTGTACAAGGCGTGCAAGCGCTCCCAGCAGAGGGCATAAAGGCTTGTGTGCATACGCACAGCAGGTTGCACACGCACAGGACGTGAAACAAGGAGGTTTGTGCGCACGCACAGGTGCCTTGTTTTTCAAAAATTTTCCTTCAAATTATAGGGCTCTCCCCTTTATCTCAACACATTTTTCAACCCTAAACATTCAAAATCCATCAAATGCATGATCCATATACACAATTAACCTATCTACTCAAAAATTAAACTAATCCAAAACTAACCAAGACAAGCAATCATGCAAGAAATCAAGACTATAAATAAAGAGAAAGGGTAAGAAAGATGTTACCATGGTGGGGTGTCTCCCACCTAGCACTTTGGTTTATAGTCCTTAAGTTGGACTTGTTGAGGAGACTCTTGTTAGGGTGGCTTGTGCTTCCACTCCTCTTTGAATCTCCATCCAAACTTGGTCGTTAATGCTCCTCCGGGATCCCATATCCGAGTTTCCCATTCTCCTTCTTGCGAATTTTTATTCTCCAAGACGGATGGACAAGCTCCTAATTGACCCTTGAAACAACCCAAAATTTTCTTTGGAAATTACTCAATTATGCTTCACACCATGCTTGAGCTCCAAGTCTTGAATTGATTCTCTTGAAGAGCCTTGGATTCTCTTGGCAACTGTTCCGAGGGTTTACCTGAAACTGTAGGTTGATCTCGGACGAGATCTTCTGTGTTGGTCGGAGCCGACGTGTCTGGTAGGTGTGTAGCAGCCGGAGCTGGTGTGTCCGACTTGTGGAACTGAGAATGCTGCTGATCCCTTGTCACCGAAGGGTGGGGGGACCTGCAAGGGACTCTGATGCTTAAGTTAGCAAGGGTATTAAACAGGTATTGAGTAGAATCAGAGTATGAGTTATACCTGGGTGCTCCAGTGTATTTATAATGGTGAGATGTGACCTTCTTTAGATAAGATAAGTTAGTTATCTTATCTTATCTTATCTTTTGTCGAGGTCAGCTTATCTTCCATGGAACCGCCCTTATCTCTATAGGCCTGGGCTGCCCTTGGATCGGGATCGTATTCCTTGAGTTGGGCCCTTCTTTGGGCTTTCCTGTCGATTTGGACCGAGTTCTTTGCAAAGAAGTCGGTCTGCTTGACCTAAAGAGGTCGGTCGCTTTGTCCGTAGAACATCCCGGGTCGGACAGCTCGACCCAGGGTATGAACAGTGCCCCTGCTTGAGCTCGGTCTTTTTGTTGAGGTCGAGTCCTGGACTTTGGTCCTTCTCTAGTGAAGCCAAACTCAAGCATTTTGTCGATTCCTTTGTAGAAGCTTTTGAATGTAGAACGTTTTTCCTCTAAAAGTGCGCGCTTTTGTATCGACGCTTTGGGAACGTGTGAGGGTTTAATGCCTTCATTAATTTTAACATTAATTGCCCCGTTTCCCTTAGGCTCTTTATTTTTATTTTGAAAACCCAGAAACAGTTTCTCTCCTTCGCCCTTTTCTCAACTTCTTTTCTCCGCTCTCTTTGCTCTCTATTTTTTCGTTTGCACTGCTGCTTTCTTGTGTTGCGGCTTTTGTTTGGTGACTTTATGGGTAGCTTTCATTTCTGTGCCTCCATTTTTCTTTCTCGAAGCTCCTTTCGTCTCCAGGTTAGTCCCATTTCGTGCTTTCTCTTTGTTTTTGTTTTTGTGATGAGGTTTTGATTTTGATCCTCCTTTTAGAGAAAGTTTGGATCTTTCTGTTTCCATTGTGCTCTAGATTTGTTGAAATGTGCGTTCTGGGAGTTTTTCCATCTTCTGCATGATCCTTTTTGCTTTTGCTTGATGCTTTTAGGGCTTTGCATGTTCTTTGTTGTTTATGTTCTTATACCACTGTCCGCATCTATTCCTCGTTTTATTTGAAGGTTGCTTTTGTCTGATTCTGAAAAAGGTTGCATCTTTAATGGTCTCTACTTGGCGTGTTTGATGTTTTAGGGATGGTTTTTGCTGGTTTAGACTGTAAGGTAATGTTTTTTGATGACTTTTTGTGTTTTTCTTTGATGGAAAAATGCTTATTGTTTGAAGCCTTCTTTTCTTGTTTTGAGAGGTGCTGGGATGCGAAAAGTAGATTTTTCCTAGAAACCTTGCTTTATTATTGCCTCCAAAGGATGCCCCAGGACTTTAGTTTGAGTCTTGGGATTTTCCTTTTCTGTCTATTCACCTATATCGTATTGAGTTGTTTTCTCCTTTGTCCGAGATGTTTTTAGTAACCCCATCTTCTTTTCTTACTTGTAGGATTAGTTGGCCAAATGTCTTCTCGAAATAACATTGTAGAGATGTCTTCCAGAGTTTCCGAGGGGATGTCCGATTGGCTGGACTCCCTTGTTTTGTTGTGTGTTTCTGTTGTGGATGCTGAATTTTGCACAGAGCTGAGGAAGCGCCATAGGATTTGTGGTAACAGTGCTCGTAAGGAGAATTATGAGCTTGTTACTCCTGATTCTGATGAGAGAGTTTGTTTTCCAACTTCCATCGAGAGGGAGCGTCCCTTCTTCTATGCCTATGAATACTTCTTCAGTCAGTTGAACGTTACTTTTCCTTTTACTGCTTTTGAGACCGACCTGTTGTGGCCGTGTAATATTGCCCCATCCCAGCTTCACCCAAATTCCTGGGATTTTATTAAAATTTTTCAGCTTCTCTGCCGAGAATTAGATGTAACACCCTCTCAGACTCTTTTCCTTTATTTGTTTGTTTCCGCCAAGCCTGGTGGTTCTTCAAAAAGGAAAGCTTCCTGGGTTTCTTTCAGGTCCGCCCAGGGCCATAAAGTTTTTGCTATGTATGATGAGTCCTTTAAGGACTTCAAGAATTACTTCTTTAGGGTTCGTGCTGTCGAGGGGCCCGCCCCTTTTTTCTTGATGAAAATGATGAGCCTTCTTTCCCTCTAGAGTGGCAGAGGTATGTGAGAGTGTCTCGCTATACTTGGGAGATGCTTGATGATGTTGAGCGTGCCTTTGTTGTTGTTCTTGAGGATCTATGGGGGGAACCACCCCATCTTGATACAAAAAGGTTTTTGAATGACTTGTCCTTGGTTCGGATTGTTTTGGGTACTTGTCTGACTTGTTTCTACACTTGTTTCTTAATTTTTTCTTCCTCGTATTGTGATTGTAACTCTTTGCTGTGGCTGATTCTGTATTTGCAGAGATGTCAAAGAACAACGACTCCATGAAGGCCTTTAAAAAGGCAAAGAAGGCAACTGCTGCGCTAAACATCTCGGCCAAGGTGGCCGGAGAGGGATCTTCTCAGGTCCCAGTGAAGCCTCCTATGCCGAGTTCTCCCGGGCCGAGGAAAGCAATTCCTACTCCTCGGTTTCGTCAGGTCGATCCTCCACAGACTTCTACCGTTGCTTGGTATGCAAAATTGTGATCACTACAACTTTGCACAACTAACCAGCAAGTGTACTGGGTCGTCCAAGTAATAAACCTTACGCGAGTAAGGGTCGATCCCACAGAGATTGTTGGTATGAAGCAAGCTATGGTCACCTTGTAAATCTTAGTCAGGCAGACTCAAATGGATATGAATGATGATATACGAATGAAACATAAAGATAAAGATAGAGATACTTATGTAATTCATTGGTAGGAATTTCAGATAAGCGTATGAAGATGCTTGTCCCTTCCGTTTCTCTGCTTTCCTACTGTTTTCATCCAATCCTTCTTACTCCTTTCCATGGCAAGCTTATGCAAGGGTTTCACCGTTGTCAGTGGCTACCTCCCATCCTCTCAGTGGAAATGTTCAACGCACCCTGTCACGACACGGCTATCCATCTGTCGGTTCTCAATCAGACCGGAATAGAATCCAGTGATTCTTTTACGTCTGTCACTAACGCCCCGCCCTCAGGAGTTTGAAGCACGTCACAGTCATTCAATCATTGAATCCTACTCAGAATACCACAGACAAGGTTAGACATTCCGGATTCTCTTGAATGCAGCCATCAGTTCTAGCCTATACCACGAAGACTCTGATCTCACGGAATGGCTGGCTCGGTTGTCAGGCGAGCACTCGGTTGTCAGGCGATCAACCATGCATCGTGTACCAGGAATCCAAGAGATATTCACCCAATCGAAGGTAGAACGGAGGTGGTTGTCAGGCA
>NC_029774.3:47473679-47474087 GCF_000817695.3 Arachis duranensis
TATGATGATTCTTGAACACAGCTACTTTATGAGTCTTGGCCGTGACCCTAAGCATCCTGTTTTCCAATATTACAATCGGATACATAAATGTCACAGACACATAATTGGGTGAACTTTTTCAGATTGTGACTCAGCTTTGCTAGAGTCCCCAACTAGAGGTGTCCAGGGTTCTTAAGAACACTCTTTTTGCCTTGGATCACAACTTTCTTTCTTTCTTTCTTTCTTTTCTCTTTTTTTTTCTTTTTTTTTCGTTTTCTTTTCTCCCTCTTTTTTTCGTTTTTCTCCTTCTTTTTTTTATATTCACTGCTTTTTCTTGCTTCAAGAATCATTTTTATGATTTTTCAGATCCTCAGTAACATGTCTCCTTTTTCATTATTCTTTCAAGAGCCAACATTCATGAACCACAAT
>NC_029774.3:47478089-47478238 GCF_000817695.3 Arachis duranensis
TTCAGATGAAGAGATCCTCCAGCAGAGCTATCCAAAGACATCTTGGACAGTTCAGAGAGACCATCATAGAAAATACCTATGTTGCACCATTCAGAAAGCATATCAGAAGGACACTTTCTGATTAATTGTTTGTATCTTTCCCAAGCTTC
>NC_029774.3:47480259-47480423 GCF_000817695.3 Arachis duranensis
CGAAATTGTGATCACTACAACTTCGCACAACTAACCAGCAAGTGTACTGGGTCATCCAAGTAATAAACCTTACGCGAGTAATGGTCGATCCCACAGAGATTGTTGGTATGAAGCAAGCTATGGTCACCTTGTAAATCTTAGTCAGGCAGACTCAAATGGATATA
>NC_029774.3:47481110-47484175 GCF_000817695.3 Arachis duranensis
GCGTTTAACGCTGGGAATTCTGAGGGTGACTTTGAACGCCGGTTTGGGCCATCAAAGCTTGGGCAAAGTATGGACTATCATATATTGCTGAAAAGCCCAGGATGTCTACTTTCCAACGCCGTTGAGAGCGCGCTAATTGGGCTTTTGTAGCTCCAGAAAATCCGCTTCGAGTGCAGAGAGGTCAGAATCCAACAGCATCTGCAGTCCTTTTCAGTCTCTGAATCAGATTTTTGCTCAGGTCCCTCAATTTCAGCCAGAAAATACCTGAAATCACAGAAAAACACACAAACTCATAGTAAAGTCTAGAAAAGTGAATTTTAACTAAAAACTAATAAAAATATACTAAAAACTAACTAGATCATACTAAAAACATACTAAAAACAATGCCAAAAAGCGTACAAATTAGCTGCTCATCATTGCTTCTGGTGCTCCTTCCTTAAAGAAGCAAAAAACATCCGAGCCCTTTAACCTGGATGCCCCGAATTTTGATGCTGTTGAGTTTGTTGACCAGCAAATTGCCCCCTATGGTGGGCTCTCCATGGACGATGTGTCTCTTCTTCAGCATCTGGATTTTATCACCAAAAGTAGTGTGAAAATGGCACATATGGGTGCGGCTATTTTCCGAACTTTTCAGGGGATCCCGATTCATGCCACAAAATCCTTTATGGAGGAGACCAAATCAGAATTTGATCGGATCAAGGGTCTGAAGGATGAGTTGGAGGTGAAGTTGGCGAAGGTAGAGAAGGAATTGGAGGGTGAGAAGGCTAGCTCTATTGCCTTGGCTGCTTTTTTGAAGTTGGCTGAGGACATGGCACTGAAGCACAAGGAAAGCCATGTCTCAGCTTATAGGGATTTGATGCATCTCTGGGATGATTTGAAAATTGCTCGGGTTAATTATGCCGAGCTTCAGGGTCACATTGTGGGCAGCGTGACTGCCGCCTCTGAGAACCTGATGGAGCAATTCCGGATTGTTGCTCCTGATACCGATTTGACTCTCGTTAGTCTTGATAACATAGTAAAGGATGGCAAGATTATCCCAGATGATCCCAATGATGATGTTGAACCTCCCCCAGTGCCTTCTATCAAGGTGTCGACCTCCTCGGTTCCTCTAGTTATGTCTGATCCGGATTGTCAGATTCTGAACCGGGATGATGGAACTGTAGATGCTGTGCCTATTCAGACTCGCCCTCTTTCTCCCCGTACTGATGCTGCCGGGAAGGCTCCCGATCTTTACTGATCTTCTTTTTAAGTATTTGTGTAAATAGCCCGGTTTGTGGGCTTTTGAACTTTATTGTTTTGTTTAACTGCTGACGCTTTTTAGTTGCCTGCCTGGCAACTTTTACTTTGAAAAACAAAAGTAGCTTTCTGAGGTAGATTTTGGTAGGCTCTTGAAACTTTATTATACTATGCTTCCATTGCGCTTTAACATGGTATCTCTTCTGGTTTCTGAGAATGTTGGAATCTTGCTGCTTAACCTCTTTGGATTGCTTTTGCACTTATTGTTTGTAACTTGGATCCTTTGAGGCTGTGACTGTATGGGTCCAACTTGTTTCTCGAATTTCTCGCTTTTGCTTGTATTTTTAGCGTCCCATAACCGATTTCTTTATGTTGGTCCCCTTCTAAGTTATTTTTGTAATCCTCTTTCTTGGACCTTTGTCAGGTCTCTTTCAGGGATTACTTTTATAACTTATCTTGTAGGAGACCGACTTCGTTAGGTCGATCTCCTCTAAGTTATTTTTGTAATCCTCTTTCTTGGACCTTTGTCAGGTCTCCTTCAGAGATTACTTTTATAACTTGTCTTGTAGGAGACCGACTTCGTTAGGTCGATCTCTTCTAAGTTATTTTTGTAATCCTCTTTCTTGGACCTTTGTCAGGTCTCTTTCAAGGATTACTTTTATAACTTGTCTTGTAGGAGACCGACTTCGTTAGGTCGATCTCTTTTAAGTTATTTTTGTAATCCTCTTTCTTGGACCTTTGTCAGGTCTCTTTCAAGGATTACTTTTATAACTTGTCTTGTAGGAGACCGACTTCGTTAGGTCAATCTCTTCTAAGTTATAGCTATTCCTCTTTAATAGGGTTGGCCAGACCTCTTTCCGGGGATTTGTTGATGACTTGGGTTGACTTGGTCTGACTTTTTAGTGTCTCCCAGTCTTTTTAAGTTATTATATAGCAATCCATAAGACCTCGTCAGGTTCTTTTTGGGATCACTTTCGATAACTTCTTGCATTATTCTGTGTTCATCTTTGCCAATTTGTAGATGGTGGTTTTTGTCCCGGTTTGATCGTCCTTTAGGTGAATCGCGTTTTCACCTTTGTCAGTCGATCATTCCTATCAAGATCGTACAGTGAATCTGTTCTTCACTTTCTGTCGATCCGTTGCTTTATAATCGGACGATGAATGCTTCAGATTAATGCGTCTTAGGAATTTGTAGAATATCTGAAATGTATTTTATTCAAAGAAAGTGCAAATATATACATGCGGGAGTTTTCTGTACCCTTAAGTCGGATTAAATCTCAATCTTGACGCCTCATTAAAAAACCTTTTCAGGAAAAAGAGTGCATCTTGTGATGAGATCTTTTACCTGTCCTAGCTATAGTACCTTCTTAGGTTACAGGCGTGCCATGATCTGGGGAGTTCTTGTCCCTCGAGTTCGGACAGTCTGTAGTAGCCCTTCCCAAGTACTTCTGTGACTCGGTAGGGTCCTTTCCAGTTGGCTGTTAGCTTTCCTTTTCCGGGTCGAGTTGTTCCAATATCATTTTGGATTAAGATGAGATCATTCTCAGCAAAACCTGTTGGCACTACCTTTTGATTATACCTGGAAGCCATTCGCCGCTTTAGTGCTTCTTCTCTGATCCGAGCTTTTTCTTGGATTTTCGGAAGTAGGTCGAGCTCTTCTCTTTGAAGCTGAGAGTTGGTTTGTTCATTGTAGTGGACTACTCGAGGAGACCCTTCCTTGACTTCTATTGGAATCATTGTCTCCACTCCATACGCTAATCGAAATGTGATTTGTTTGTAGTAGAATGGGGGGTTGTTTGATACGCCCATAGGACTTGTGGAAGTTCCTT
>NC_029774.3:47484207-47509308 GCF_000817695.3 Arachis duranensis
CTTGGGGATGTTCGACGGAGGTGAACTGGTGTTTTATATTCAAGTCAGCCACTAGTTTTCTGAAGCCTGCATCTGTGAATTTGGTGCCATTGTCTGTGGTGATGGAGTATGGGACCCTGAACCTTGTAACGATGTTCCTATATAGGAATTTTCAGCTTCTTTGAGTAGTGGCGTTGGCTAGGGATTCTGCCTCGATCCATTTTGTGAAATAATTTACCCCTACTATGAGGAATTTAACTTGTCCCGATCCCTGTGGAAAGGATCCGAGAAGATCGAGTCCCCACTTTGCAAATGGCCAGGGTGAGGTTACATTGATGAGTTTTTCCGGCGGGGCGATGTGAAAGTTAGCATGCTTTTGGCATGGTGGACATGTCTTTACAAATTCTGTAGCTTCTCGTAGAGTTGGCAACAGAATCCCGCTCGGAATACCTTTTTGGTGAGAGCTTGCGCTCCAAGATGATTGCTGCAAATGCCGCTGTGTACTTCCTCCAAGACTTCCTTTGTTTTGGAGGTCGGTACGCACTTTAACAATGGTGTTGAGATCCCTCTTTTGTATAGGGTGTTGTTTATGATAGTGTAGTACTGTGCCTCCCTTTTTAACCTCTTTGCCTCTTTTTCATCTATAGGGAGAGCTTCTGTTTTGAGGTAATTAATTATGGGGGTCATCCATCCTTGATCCCGACCTGTTATGGCTAGGACTTTTTCTTCTCCCGATATTGACGGGTTCTGCAGTATTTCCTGGATGAGGCTTCTATTGTTGCCCCCTAGTTTGGTGCTGGCTAGTTTTGAGAGTGCGTCAGCTCGGGCGTTTTGCTCGCGGGGTATGTGGCAGATCCTATATTCCCCGAGTTGTCCGAGCTGTTCCTTGGTTTTATCCAAATACTTTTTCATTGTAGGATCTTTGGGTTAGTAGCTCCCTGTTATTTGTGAGGTAACGACTTGTGAATCGCTGTAGATGTTGAGTTTCCGAGCTCCAACTTCTCTAGCCAGCTTCAAACCAGCTAATAACGCTTCATATTCTGCCTGGTTGTTTGAGGCCGGGAATCCGAATTTGAGGGAAAGCTCAAGTTGGGTTCCTTGGTTGCTTTCGATTATCACACCTGCACCACTTCCGGTTTTATTCGTGGAGCCGTCCACGTATATATTCCACTCTTTGGGGACCTCCAGGGTGTCTGTGAATTCTACAATGAAGTCGACTAGGTATTGTGATTTGATGGCTGTTCGCGCCTCGTATTGGAGGTCGACCTTGGACAACTCGATTGCCCACTGTAGGATTCTTCCTGCTAGATCTGTTTTTTGCAATATCCCTTTTATGGGCTGGTTGGTCCGAGCCTCAATGGTATGCGCTTGGAAGTACGGGCGAAGTCGTCGGGATGTGAGTATGAGAGCGTAGGCAAACTTCTCTATTTTCTGTTAGTTCAGCTCTGACCTCTGCAGTGCTTTGCTAATGAAGTAGACGGGTTGTTGCCCACCCTCATCTTCTCTAATTAGTGCTGAGGCTATTGCCCGACTTCCTACTGCGAGGAACAATATGAGTGGTTCTCCTTCTCGTGGTCGAGATAGGATACGTGGCCGTCCCAAGAATTCTTTGAAGTCTCGGAAGGCTTGCTCACATTCCGTTGTCCACTCAAAGTTCTTTCCCTTCCTTAAAGTAGCGTAAAAAGGGAGGGATCTTATCGCTGACCCTGCTAGGAATCTGGACAAGGCCACCAATCTCCCATTGAGTTGTTGTACCTCTTTGACGCAGGTTGGGCTCTTCATGTTGAGTATGGCCTGGCATTTATCTGGATTTGCCTCGATTCCTCTTTGTGTGAGCATAAAGCCCAATAACTTACCTGCTTCCACGGCGAAGGTGCATTTAGCCGGGTTAAGTCGCTTGCCATGCTTCCGTATGGTGTCGTATACTTGAACCAAGTCGAACAGTAATGTTTCTTCACTTTGTGTCTTTATCAACATGTCATCCACGTAGACCTCCATGATTTTTCTGATGTGATCTGAGAAGACCTTATTCATTAGCCTCTGATAAGTAGCTCCCGCGTTCTTAAGGCTGAAAGGCATTACGATGCAACAATAGTTTGCTTTGGGTGTTAAAAACGAGGTTTTTTCTTGATCTGGTGGATACATTGGGATCTGGTTGTACCCCGAGTATGCGTCCATAAATGAGAGATACTTATATCCTAATGAGGCATCTACTAGAGCGTCGATGCTTGGGAGTGGATAAGGGTCTTTGGGGCAGGCTTTGTTGAGGTCAGTGTAGTCGGTGTTTGCTAGCCATAGTGGGTACTTAACTTCTCTTATGAACCCTGCCTCTAGTAGTGCTTGCACCTGTTCTGCTACAGCCTGAGACCGTTCTGGCCCGAGTTTTCTTCGTCTTTGTTGTACCGGCCAGGATCCTGGATAGACTGCCAACTTGTGGCTTATCAGTTCGGGATCTATGCCTGGCATGTCGGGAGCTTTCCATTCAAAGAGATCAACATTATCTTGTAGGAACTGTATGAGTGATTCCTTTGCATCTTCTTTCAGGATCGTGCCAATATTAGTTGTCTTATCCGAGGTGTCTCTGATCTGAACTTTCTCTACTTCACCTTCGGGCTGTGGACGGAGTTCTTCTCGCCTCTGAACTCCACCAAGTTCGATTGTGTGGAACTCTCCTCCTTCGCCTCTGAGGTTTAGACTTTCGTTATAACAGTGATGCGCCATCTTTTGATCTGCTTTTATTGTAGCTATCCCTTCTGCAGTTGGGAATTTCATACATAGATGTGGAGTTGAAACTATTACGCCAAGTTGGTTTAACGTTGTCCGACCTATTAAGGCATTGTAGGCTGAGCTTACGTCGACCACGATGTAGTCTATCTTGAGTGTTCTGGATTGGTTCCCCTTTCCGAAGGTTGTATGTAGCGATACGTATCCCAGTGGTTGTACTGGGGTATCCCCAAGTCCAAACAGGCTGTTCGAGTATGCTCTTAGCTCTTTTTCTTCTAAGCCGAGCTTGTCGAAGGCAGTTTTGAATAAGATGTCGGCGGAGCTTCCTTGGTCAATTAATGTACGGTGGAGGTTGGCGTTTGCCAGTATGATAGTGATGACCATGGGGTCGTCGTGTCCTGAGATGATTCCGGATGCGTCTTCTTTGGTAAACGTGATTGTTGGAATGTCTGACGCCTCCTTCTTTCCTTTGACATGGTATACTTCTTTGAGGTGTCGCTTGCGAGATGATTTGGTGATCGCTCAGACCGTCCGACATCTTCATCCCTTCTTTTTTCTTGGCTTTTCGTCCCGGTTGGCCAAAAACTGATCTAGTTTTCCTTTTCTTACTAATTTTTCTATGACACTTTTCAAGTCGAAGCATTCGTTGGTGGAATGTCCTCGGACTCGATGATACTCACAGTATTCGTTCCGATTTCCTCCTCCTCTTTTGCCTTTGAGTGGCCGAGCTGGGGGTATTTTTTTCGTATGGCAGACTTCTTTGTAAACATCTACCAAGGATACCCTAAGAGGGGGTGTAGTTATGATATTTTTTGATTTTCTCCCCGGAGTGATCTTTTTTCTTGGATTCTTTATCCTTATCTCGGTAGGCGGAACCGAACCTCGAGGCTTCCCCAAGTCGAGAATTCTCCTCCATGTTGATATACTTCTGCGCCCATTCTTGTACTTCGTCCAGGGATGCAGGGTACTTCTTTGATATAGATTGGCTAAACGGTCTTTCTCGTAGGCCATTTATAAGGCCCATAATGGCAGCTTCTGTTGGTAGACTTTGTATGTCCATGCATGTTTTGTTGAATCTTTCCATGTAGTTATGAAGACTCTCCCGATCTCCTTGCTTGATTCCTAATAGGCTGGGTGCGTGTTTAGCCTTATCTTTTTGTATGGAAAATCTGGCCAGGAACTTTTTGGCCAGGTCGTCGAAGCTTGAGATGGACTTTGGAGGTAGGCTGTCGAACCATCTAATGGCTGTCTTGGTAAGAGTTGTTGGAAAGGCCTTGCAGTGAACTGCATCCGAGGTGTTAGTGAGGTATATTCTACTTCTGAAATTACTGAGATGATGGTTGGGGTCTGAAGTGCCGTCATACAGAGTCATATCCAGAAGTTTGAAGTCCTTTGGGATTTTGGTCTTCATAATTTCCCTGGTGAATGGATCTTGATCCTTGCGAGAGCTATCCTCTGGAGTGGATTGAGTAGCTTTAGTTTTGAGATCGGCTTTGAGTTTTAGAAGTTTATCTTCTAATTCTCGGCGTTGCCTTATCTTCCGATGCAGATCCTCTTCTTTTTTGCGTTAATGTTGGGCTTCTTTCTCGAGTTGCTTTAATCGATCTTGAAGCGCCTCTATCACTCCTGGATTTGATGAATTTTTGTCCCCGTTGGGCTCCGGAGTATCTTTGAGTGTAATATCCGCGTTCTTGTGCGGCGTTCTATCTTCTAAACCTGAATCGTGGTCGTTGTCATGGTCGTCCGCTATGGTGATGGGGTGACTTCCAGGATCCCCAGCAACGGCGCCAATGTTCTGAGGGTTTACCTGTAACTGTAGGTCGATTTCAGATGAGATCTTCTGTGCTGGTCGAAGCCGACGTGTCCGGCAGGTGTGTAGCAGCCGGAGCTGGTGTGTCCGACTTGTGGAACTTAGAATGCTGCTGATCCCTTGTCACCGAAGGGTGGGGGTACCTGCAAGGGACTCCGATGCTTAAGTTAGCAAGGGTATTAAACAGGTATTGAGTAGAATCAGAGTATGAGTTATACCTGGGTGCTCCAGTGTATTTATAATGGTAAGATGTGACCTTCTTTAGATAAGATAAGTTAGTTATCTTATCTTATCTTATCTTTTGTCGAGGTCAGCTTATCTTCCATGGAACCGCCCTTATCTCTATAGGCTTGGGCTGCCCTTGGATCGGGGTCGTATTCCTTGAGTTGGGCCCTTCTTTGGGCTTTTCTGTCGATTTGGACCGAGTTCTTTGCGAAGAAGTCGGTTCGCTTGACCTAAAGAGGTCGGTCGCTTTGTCCGTAGAACATCCCAGGTTGGACAGCTCGACCCAGGGTATGAACAGCAACCAATACCCATTTTTCCACCATGTACCAACCCAAGAAGGACCTTGAGTTAATAATCCGTCTCCAAGATAGCATATTGATGGAGGCCAATGAAGCTCATAGGTGAAATTTCTACCCATTCAATATGTTCTTAGACTGAAATTGCTTGCTCACAAACTTCCTCTTCCCCATCACTCAAATCATAACAAGGAGGTTGTGAGAAGTCTACCTCTATGTCTCTCTCAAACTCAATGGGAAGAGGCTCATTAGGATCATTAAGGGGATCGATCAAGGAGGACAAAAAATCATTAATGATGAAATCCTCATCTTGATCAATCTCCCTTTCTCTCCTCCAATTCCAATACTCCACTTTCTCCCTCTTGTTCTGATTCATGCTCTATCTCTTCCTCTTTTCCTTGTGGCTCCATGCTCTCCTCTTCACTACACCCTTCAATTGCTCCTTCATACTCTTCAAGAGGAGTGCCTTGATCGGATAAGCGTAGTAGAACCAAGCGGTTCACTGCTTCAGCTATGGTTGCCACAAATTACCCTTGTGTCCTTCGAAATCCTTCTTACTCTTGGAGAAAGGCTCGAAGGTCTTGATGATCTTGGGCGAAGGGTGGGAAAGCTTCACATTGTGGTGAAAAATGAGGTTCATTGTTTGGTAGGAAGGTTGTATATGTTGGAGGTAGTTCATGTTGATGAGTATCTTGAGGTGGTATGTATGGATGTGGTTATTGGTAGTAGTGGTGTGGTGTTTGAAAATGTGGTGGTTTAGGATTATGTTGGAGGTATGGGTCATAGGTATATGGTGGTGGAGGTGTATAATCAAGATGAAATCCACCATATCCTTGGGTTGGGTTTGTGCATTGGGAAGGGTATGGCTCATTGTAGAATGTAGGAGGTTCCTCCTTCCAAAATTGTTGCTCCAATCCCATGATGCAATCCAAAATTGAAGTATCAAACCCTACAAAATAATCACAACCAAAATCCAAACCAAGAGGGTGATAACTCATAGAGAAAACATAAAATAAATAGACATCAATTAACAAAAGAAACAAAATCCTAATTACCAATAAAAGCAAACAAGCAACTAAAGAGTATCTATTCACACTATTCACATATTTACAACAACCAAAATATAGCACTCATTGCACTTAGCTCCCCGGCAACGGCGCTAAAATTTGACAATGACCAAAAGTATAGGTTTGGATTTTCGCACTAAAAATAGGATTGACGTTGTAAGTATAGTCCAAATCCAATAATTGATCATCAATAAAATTCAATTCAAGATAATGTCACAATTCAAACCAAATTTAACCGAGAGTATTTAGACTCCCGAGTCATCCTCTCTAGGAACTAGTGACAACAAGTGCATACAATTTTGGTTGTGAAAGGAAAAGGGGGTTTGCGATGATTAAAGGCAAACAAAATAAAGAAATTAAAGAACAACACAAAATTGCAATTAATAAACTAATAAAGGAATAAAAGAACTATGTATGCAATATAAACAAGTAAGACTATGAAGTGATGAAAATGTGATTTAAAACATAAATGAAACTTTGAATTGGGATGAGTTATGGAGTCCCTTCCTTGCCATAACCACAACTATGATAATTGTGATGGATTAATCTCACTAAGTCAACGGTTAACATCGAAGAGTAAGTTAAGTGAGCATAATTGTTATTAATCCACAAATCCTAGCTAACTTACTAATCACCTTAGTAAAAAGCTAGCGTTAGTGGAAACGATAACAACTAACAACCCAAGAATTATCACTTAATGTTGGACATTATGGCTCTAGTAATCCATATACTCATTTTCCCAAGCCAAGGGGTGGAAATTATCCCATAACTAAAATTGGCATTTTATCAAACACATAGAAGGCACAAACATAAAACATGGCAAAATTGGAAAAATGATAAAAACTATGAACCATAAATGATGAAAATCAATAAAGGCAACTCAAACAAACATAAAGTAAGCATCAAACATCAAATTAACCAACTAGAAATCCAAAATTGCAAAACTATATAAATTGGTAAGAGAAATGGAAAGTAGAAGAAATTGTAGAACAAGTAATGTCATAAAAGAGGAAATTAAGGAATACTTACAATGGGAAAGCAAAATCCAAAAGCAAAACTTGAACTATAAAATTCTACATTGAAAACATAATTAAAACCCTAATGAATTAGAGAGAAAACCTAAGCTAACTACCTTAAAACTACTCCTAAAATGTCTTGTATGAGGTATGGTAGTGTATGTTATGATATATAGTTGCTTTCCCCTTCAAATATGCTCCAAAGCCTTCAAAAATGGGCCAAAGCGCCCCCAAAATGCAAGTCCACGTGCAATTTTAATAGAAGCACGCGCTGGTACCTGTGCATGGGCAAATGTGCTAATTTTCATTCTGTTCTAAGCATGGGCACAACTTGTGCGTGAGCACAGGTGCTGTTTTTGATCCCTATGCGTGGGCACAGGTCCTGATTTTCCATTCTGTGCGTGGGCACAGAAGTTGTGCGTGGGCACAGGCTGAGATGCTTTTCTCCTTTGTTTTCTTCATGTTTTCTCCCTTTTTGCTTGCTTTCTTCCACTTCCACCAAACCATTCTTTCCTCTAAGACCTGAAATCACTCAACAAACATATCACGGCTTCGAATGGAATAAAAGTGGAATTAAATTGCTCAATTTAAGCACAAAAAGCATGTTTTTACATTTAGGTTCAATTTAGGGATCAAACACAAAAGTATGCTATTTTAGTGAATAAGTGTGAGTTTATATGATGAAATCCATCCAATTCAAGCTAAAATATATCGTCAAATATGGACTCATCATTTCTCCATCTTTTTCCTTAGCTTGGCTTTATTGCGTCTGGTTCTTTCAACTTCTCTTGCCTCTATCTTTTCACTAATGTCCTCATACTTTGGTATTCCTGGGCTTAACTAAGGCAAAAAACCAACCAAATAATTAAGCCTAGCTTGAGTACTCCTGTCATACTCAACCTTGTCTAGATGCCTCCCTTCATTGAGAATCATATACTCATGAAAAGTCTTCATGTAGACATTTTGGTGGATTGAGCTGTTGGATGCGCCTTTCTTGATGGACTTGTTTCTCAGCCACTTGATGGATTGACTCACATAGTTGGGAGTAATGTTCTCTTTGCTGCTCCATGAGTTACATATGTAGCTCCCTTTGTTGATCCATCATTTGGGATTAAAATCCCCTTTGCTAGTCCATGAGTTGGAGTTGAAAATCTCTTTGTTGTTCTTGATTCTCCAAATATTGCCTAGATAGGCCATCAATGGCCTCTTGAAGTTGGCACATGTCCACAATGGCTGGTTCTGGAGCTTGTTGTTCCTCTTGTTGCTCCCTTTCTTGGTGTTCCTCTTCTTGTTGTTCCTCCCTTCTTCTCCTCCTTTGAGTCCTTCTCTGACTTTGGGCAGCCGTGACATATGACATTCTTTGACGAGTGATTGGCTTGCCCGGGTTTAACCAATCTGGGTTTGCATCCTTAAACACTACCTTAGCTTTCTTGCATAGGCATAAGCTGGTACTAGGATAATAGAGACAAGAGTCAGGATCACTTTTTTCTGATATCTCTTGAACATTCTTTGTTATAAGCTCATGAACTCTTATTTCTCCTCCTGTCATAATGCAGTGCACCATGGTGGTTCTCTTGATATTGACCTCTAAATTGTTGGCACTAGGGAGGATGGATCTCCTCACAATCTCAAACCATCCTTTGGCTTCCGGGATGAGGTCTCCTCTTCTAATAAACCTTGGCATTCTTTTGGAATCTCTCACTCAGTCAGCCCCAATCACACAAATATCATTGACAATTTGCTCACAGTCCAAATCATCACTCACTCTTGCATGATAGCTTGTCTCTTCAAAGGGTGTTGGTCTAAGCCCAAGAACCTTCATAATAGCTTTAGGACTAAAATCGACTTCCACACCTCTTATATAGCTCTTGTAAGAGGTGTCCTTGCTCGTGTCCTCCCTCACTGTGTTGGCATAGAATTTCCTCACAAGATTTGCATTTATTCTTGTGATCGGATTGGTGAGGAGCTCCCATCTTCTTCTTTCAAAATTCTCTTTGATCTCTTGGGATTCATCATCCAGAAGTTGGAATGGTATCTTGGGTAATATTTCCTTGGGCCTCATCCACTCAAGTTGTATCTCATTAAACACGGATTTGAATCTCCAATTGTTAAAGGGAATTTCTTCCATAGGCTCTTCTCCTTTTCTCCTTTTAGAAATTGATGATGGTGCCATTGGTTTGCTTTGAATGAACAGAATAGGAGAGAAAGAAAGGACGGGGAAGAGTGGCTAGAATAGCTCGTGCAAGGTGGAATGAGACTATAGCTTGAGGATGAATGTAAGTGATTAGTTAAGTGAAAGCAAGAGTGGTTTGAACAAGTATTAGCATACAGGTGTGACTTGGAGTTGACTATGGATGCAAGCAAGTGTAGCTTTGAATGTGAAGTCTGAACCCAATGAAGGCTTATTTATAAAGAAAGGTGGTGAAGAATGAATGGTGAGGATTCAATTGGGCATGGTGGAAATGGAGGGTGTGCATGCAAGATTGAATGAAGACAAGGATTGCTTCTTTATTAGGTTGGTAGGTTCGGTTATCAAGGTGTTCTTATGACACACCTAGCTACCCAATGTATGCAAGGTTGTGCCTTCCAAGGAGCGATTTCCAAGGACATGTGACTAGAGTGGGCGAACCCTTTTTGCTTGACTTGTCCTCCCCATCAATTCCTTCCTCCATGTTCCTATCCAAATCAACAAAACAAAAATTGAATCAAATTTGGTGGCGGCAAAAAGTGAAATGTAGCAACTAATTTTCAAATTTTCATTGATTGACAAAATAAACAAGAAAACTAAGTACTCCTCATAAATTAAAAACCAACGTGACTCCTTGCAATTGTGCATGTGACATATGTGAACACCAAACTTAGTATTTGATCATGTGGTACAAAGGATTAGATTAAATTCCTAGGATGTACATATTATGAGCTTTATGCATCATCCTAGGTGCCTTGCACAACAAACTTGGTGTTCACCATATGCTTCATGCAAGAGTTCAATTAAATCCTTGTCACCTTTGATTCAATCATCATGAATACTACTTTATTATCTACTTTCAAACATAAACTCAAAACAATGCAGGGCATGGATTACTTATCATGAAATTCAAGACTTTAAGCAATTTGATTCTCATTATTCATACTTATAGCATATTTGGAACACCAAACTTAATGTTTGGCTATATACTTCAAGAGAATGCTTGAGTAGATATCCTAAGATGTCTATATGTTCATCATGCTTAAAAATCATCTTAGGGTGCCTCTAGGCACACCAAACTTAGAAGTTGATCATATGCTTCATGAAATGCTTAATCAATTATCAAATTGTTTACGAAAGTCTAAATTCATGATAAGAAACCATTTGTTATTATCACTAAAGCAGGAAATGAAAAATGATAAACATGGGCTGCCTCCCATGAAGCACCCGTTTATTATCACTAGCTAGACATTTGTTCTCTGTTAGGGAGGTTGATGATCATAGTGCCTCAGTTTGTCTTCTCTTACTGTGAGCTTCCTTCCAGTTTCTTGTTTGATGATCTCTATGTGCTCCAATAAGAGGATCTTGTTCACAGTATAGTATTCAGTAGAATGTGGAGGTGTTTCCAACTGTTGATAAATCAACTGCACTTTGTCTCCTAGTGAGAATCCTTCTATTGGAATCTTCTTATACATCCACCCCTTAGGAACCTTTTTCTTACTCTTCTTCCCTTTTTTCCCTGACTCTTCCTTCTTGGCAAGCTTAATGTCAGGAGCTTTCTTCTTAATTATCATCTTTGGGGCTTTTGTTTGCGATTCTTCTTTAGCTTCTTTGTCCTCTTAATCCTTTTGCTTCTCTTCAATCTTAGTCTTCTCCACCAAGGGTGAGTTGATGAGTGATTCATTGGGCTTCTCCTTCCAGTTTAAGTCTTCATCCTTAATCTTCATGCAGTTTTCACTTTCAGCAGGGAGTTATGTTTCTTTGAAGACATTGAGAGTTATTTGTTCATCATGTGCTCTTAGAATTATTTCACCCTTTTCTACATCAATGATGACAAAAATGAGCTAACCAACTTTGACTAGAAGGTTCTCCACCACTCTATTGGGTATTACAAAGGATCTATCAGCTAGCTGTAGAGACATTCTGGTGGGCTTCACCTTTTCTATTGACAACTTTCTCATCATCAAAAGTGGCATCAAATTGATGCTGGATCTTGAATCACACAAAGCTTTATCAATTGGTATGCAATGGTACATGGTATGAAGAAACTCCTTGGATCTTTGAGTTTTGGTGGCAATCCTTTCTGAATTACAACATTGTATTCCTGGGTGAGGATCACATTTTCTTTCTCCTTCTAGCTCCTTTTCTTATTGATAAGTTCCTTGAGGAACTTTGCATAGAGAGGCATTTATTCCAAGGCTTCAGCAAGTGGAAGGTTGATCTCCAACTTCTTGAAAATCTCCAAGAATTTAGGAAATTGTTGGTCTTTCAGCTCCTTGTGTAATCTCTGAGAGTAAGGTAATGGAGGGACATATGGCTTCACCTCATTTTTCTGCTCTTGTGGTTGTGCCTCTGAGACTTGCTTGCTCTTCCTTGAAGTTTGTAGTTCACCCTCCTTCTTGGGATCCTCCTTATCATGCTCTTCATCCTTTGTTCATTATTTGCTGGTAACCTCCCATTTGGTGCCTTGATGTATTTGTTGAGTGATTTCAGGTTTCCAAGGCAAGTATGGGATGGAAGAAGTGAAGAGAAAACCATGCAAGAGGGAGAAATAAGAAGAAAATGAAGTTTGAAAGCTGCTGCAAAGGTACGTACACACAGTGATGCATGCGTATGCACAACGGTGACTTCGTGCAAGGATGCGTACGCACCAAATGTTATGCGTATGCACGATGGGAATTTTGCGTAACTGTGCGTACACACCGTAGGTCGTGCGTACGCACGCGTGCATATGCGTGAGGTCATTAATGCAAATCACTGGGGGCAAATTCTGGGCCTCCAAAACCCAGTTCAACTCATTTTTTGAAGCTATTTAAGGCCAAAGTGAAGAGGAATGAAGGGGGGAATTAGGTTTAGTTTTTACTATGTTTTCTCTTAGTTTCTAGAGAGAGAAGCTCCCCATCTCTCTAGAATTAGGATTAGTTAGTTTAATTTCTTGTAATTTCTACTTATAATTCTTATTTGAGTAAAGTATCGTTTTTGTACCCAACATTTGGGGTAAGTCCTATTTGTGTCCCTAACGTTTAAATTGTCCTATTTATATCCTTAACGTTTATAAAAGTGATTCAATGTTATCCTACTATCAAATATATTAACAAATCAGATTATATTTTTCAATTATTCTCACTTGGATGTATTCATCTTCAATTAGGTATCATTTGGATGTGTTTGATTTTAATATTATATCCACTATTTGTGTTTAGATTCAATTATGTCCCTAGAAAAGTGAATTATGTAAATGTTGTAGGAATTAGTTTCAACTTTTGATGAGCTATTTTTCGGAGTGGATCATCGATTCTATCCCAGACATTTATATTCTAACTTTAAGAAGAGATTTTTAAAACTCAAACTAAAGCATTCATGGTGTGTAATTAACGGCAGGATAAAATTGAATCACTTTTACAAACGTAGGGATACAAATAGGACGTTTTAAACGTTAGGGACACAAATAGGATTTACTCCAAACGTTGGAGACAAAAATGATACTTTACTCTTCTTATTTTTATTTACTTTCCTTGTCATTTATTGTTATTGTACCATTGTCTTCTCCATCTCTTTTGTTATTTTCTCTTTTATGTCAATTTTCATGTTTATGGATAATTTGTTAATTTTAACTTCAATTAATGCAATTTATGTTTTATGTTCATTTATGGCTTTCTTTAGTTGTTATTGTCATTTTCTTGCTTTTGGTACCTTAGAATTTATTTTATTGTAATTTAATATTATTTTATTTTTATGCACACCAAGTGTTTGATAAAATGCCTGGCTTAGTTTTTACATAGTTTTTCTACACTCTTGGCTTGAAATTGATGACTTTATCAATCCTTGAGTCATCGATGTCCATTCTTGTTTGATATATTAGAGTAGTTAGTTGATTTGGTCTCCCTTGACTCTATGTGACCCCTTAGTGTTGACATAGGACTTAGGGATTGAAATTAACTATGCCTATTTGACTTATCTTCGATGTAAGGTTGACTAAGTAGGATTAACTTTTCATAATCATCATATGTTTGTGGTCAATGGCTAGGATAGGTAACTTTAGCTCTCAATTACTTGCCAAAAGGTTTCTTACATTTCAATTTTCCATGATTTGACTTTTATTGCTTGTTTGACTTTTATTTCTTGCATGTTTAATTTTCACACTCTTGGTTGAGAAATTAGGTGTTTGGGTGGAATTGAGTTGTGGATGTCCATTCTGCATTGTGTGAGAATAGTTAATTGGTTTGGTTTTCATTGACGCTAGTCTTTCACTCAGTAATTAGTGAGTTGACTAGGACTTATGGATTGAGATCAATTACACCCTTTAACTAATTCTCAAGGAGGATTGACTAGTTTGGATTGATTCCACACAATTGCCATG
Organism: Arachis duranensis; assembly: GCF_000817695.3. NCBI lineage: Eukaryota > Viridiplantae > Streptophyta > Magnoliopsida > Fabales > Fabaceae > Arachis > Arachis duranensis. The sequence continues at coordinate 47,497,873 of NC_029774.3, forward strand.
TTTGTGGTCCACAACTAGGATAGGAAACCTAGATTACCCACTTCTTGCCAAGAGTCCTTTTTTAGCATTTAATTTCCAATTGCATTATTTTTGCTTGCTTCCCTTTTAATTCCATGCATGATCATTTACTTTCTTGCTATTTACATTACTTTGCTTCTCTTGCAATCATCCCAATTCCCCATGCTCTCTCATAGCCAATTATTGTACATTTCATTGCAACTCCTAGGGAGAACGACCCGAGGTTGAATTACTCTCAGTTATTTTGTATTGAATTTAAACATTTGATTATGAGAATTCGTTGTTGATTTAGACTATACTACTAACAATTTGATGCTTGTTTTGATTGATTCTAAATCGGCAATAATTCTCATTATCAGGGTGGTTCCTCCATGAGGAGTTATATGTGTCCCATGGAAGTCATTTTGGCCTGAACTTGGGTTGTGCATGTACTGAACTTGCTCAGGCTGCTGCTCAGTGTTGTATCTTTCATAGCTCTCTTCATATTGTCCCCAAACAGTTGGAGGTTGACTTGTTGTGCTAATTGCAGCAAATTGTAATCCGTCCATCCTCTTTGATATCATCTCCATCTGTTGTTGAAGTTGCTGGTGCATTAGCTTGTTTTGGGCCAGGATGGCATCCACACCCTCAAGCTTATAGACACCTCTCTTTGGGGCTGCTTGTCTCTCTGAAGAGTAGAAATACTAGTTGTTGGCCACCATATCTACGAGATCATGTGCCTCCTGTGAAGTCATCATTTGGAGTGACCCTCCTGAGGAGTAGTCCAATGCCTTTCTTGATTTCATAGATAGGCCCTCATTGAAGTTTTGGAGCTTCACCCATTCACTAAACATGTTTGGAGGACATCTTCTGATTAGTGCTTTGTATCTTTCCCAAGCTTCATATAGTGACTCTCCCTCCAATTGTCTGAAAGTTTACACATCAGTCTTGAGCTTGATGATCCTTTAAGGGGGATAGAACTTGGATATGAATTTGCTAACCAAATCATCCCAGTTTGTGATGCTTTCCTTTGGGAAGGTTTTTGTTCATACCCTGGGTCGAGCTGTCTGACCCGGGATGTTCGACAGACAAAGTGACCGACCTCTTCAGGTAAGGATAACCCGACCTCTTTCTTAAGAGCTTGGCCAAGTCACCAGGAAAGCCCAAAGAAGGGCCCAAATAGAGGAACACGCCCCAAATCCTAAGGCAGCCCAAGCCTACAGAGAGAAGGGCGATTCCCTTGAAGATAAGATGACCTCACTTGAAGATAAAGATAAGATAAGATAACTAACTTATCCAATCCACAGAAGGTCACTCCTCACCATTATAAATACACTGGAGCACCCAGGTATAACTCATACTCTGATTCTACTCAATACCTGTTTAATACCCTTGCTAACTTAAGCATCGGAGTCCCTTCCAGGTACCCCCCACCCTTCGGTGACAAGGGATCAGCAGCATTCTCAATTCCATAAGTCGGACACACCAGCTCCGGCCGCTATACACCTGCCGGACGCGTCGGCTCCGACTAGCACAGAAGATCTCATCCGAGATCGACCTACAGTTTCAGGTAACCCTCGGAACACTGGCGCCGTTGCCGGGGAACCTGGAAGTCATCCCATCACCATGGCAGACGACCATGACAACGACCATGATTCAGGTTTGGAAGATAGAACGCTGCACAAGAATGTGGATGCTATACTCAAAGATACTCCGGAGCCCAACGGGGACAAAAATTCATCAAATCCAGGGGTGATAGAGGCGCTTCAGGATCGATTAAAGCAACTTGAGAAAGAGGCCCAACATCAACGCGAAAAAGAAGATGATCTACATCGGGAGATAAGGCGACGCCGAGAATTAGAAGATAAGCTTCTAAAGCTCGAAGCTGATCTCAAAACTAAAGCTCCTCGATCCACTCCAGAGGATAGCTCTCGCAAGGATCAAGATCCATTCACCAGGGAAATTATGAAGACCAAAATCCCAAGGGACTTCAAACTTCTGGATATGACTTTGTATGACGGCACCTCAGATCCCAACCATCATCTCAGCAATTTGAGATGTAGAATGTACCTCACTGATGCCTCAGATGCAGTTCGTTGCAAAGCCTTTCCAACAACTCTTACCAAAACAGCCATTAGATGGTTCGACAACCTACCTCCAAAGTCCATATTGAGCTTCGACAACCTGGCTAAAAGGTTCCTGACCAGATTTTCCATACAAAAAGACAAGGCTAAACATACACCCAGCCTACTAAGAATCAAGCAAGGAGATCGGGAGAGTCTTCGTAACTACATGGAAAGATTCAACAAAACATACATGGACATACAAAGTCTACCAACAGAAGCTGCCATTATGGGCCTCATAAATGGCCTACGAGAAGGACCATTTAGCCAATCTATATCAAAAAAGTACCCTGCGTCCCTCGACGAAGTACAAGAACGGGTGCAGAAGTACATCAACATGGAGGAGAATTCTCAACTTGGGAAAGCCTCGATGTTCGGTTCTGCTTACCGAGATAAAGATAAAGAATCCAAGAAAAAGGAAGATCGCTCCGGGGAGAAAATAAAAAAATATCATAACTACACCCCTCTCAGGGTATCCTTGGTAGATGTGTACAAAGAAGTCTGCCATACGGAAAAAATACCCCCAGCTCGGGCACTCAAAGGCAAAAGATGAGGAGGGAATCGGAACGAATACTGTGAGTATCATTGAGTTTGAGGATATTCCACCAACGAATGCTTCGACTTGAAAAACGTCATAGAAAAATTAGTAAAAAAAGGAAAACTAGATGGGTTTTTGGCCAACCAGGACGAAGAGCCAAGAAAAAGAAGAAGGGATGAAGATGTCGGACGATCTGAATGATCACCTCGCACACCAGAGAGACACGTCCACGTGATACACGGTGGATTTACAGGAGGAGAAATCTCCAAATCATCCCGCAAGCGACACCTCAAAGAAGTATACCATGTCGAAGGAAAGAAGGAGGCACCAGACATCCCAGCAATCACGTTTACCAAAGAAGACGCATCTGGAATCATCTCGGGACACGACGACCCCATGGTCATCACTATCATACTGGCAAACGCCAACCTCCACCATATATTAATTGACCAAGGAAGCTCCGCCGACATCTTATTCAAAACTGCCTTCGACAAGCTCGGCTTAGAAGAAAAAGAGCTAAGAGCATATCCGAATAGCCTGTTCGGACTTGGGGATACCCCAGTACAACCACTGGGATACGTATCGCTACATACAACCTTTGGAAAGGGGAACCAGTCCAGAACACTTAAGATAGACTACATCATGGTCAACGTAAGCTCAGCCTACAATGCCTTAATAGGTCAGATGACGTTAAACCAACTCGGCGCAATAGTTTCAACTCCACATCTATGTATGAAATTCCCAACTACAGAAGGGATAGCTACAATAAAAGCAGATCAAAAGATGGCGCGTCGCTATTATAACGAAAGTCTAAACCTCAGAGGCGAAGGAGGAGAGTTCCACATAATCGAACTTGGCGGAGTTCAGAGACGAGAAGAACTCCATCCACAGCCCGAAGGTGAAGTAGAGAAAGTTCAGATCGGAGACACCTCAGATAAAACAACTAATATTGGCACGATCCTGAAAGGAGACGCAAAGGAATCACTCATACAGTTCCTACGAGATAATGTTGATCTCTTCGCATGGAAAGCTGCCGACATGCCAGGCATAGATCCCGAACTGATAAGCCACAAATTGGCAGTCTATTCGAGATCCCGGCCGGTACAATAAAGACGAAGAAAACTCGGGCCAGAATAGTCTCAGGCTGTAGCAGAACAGGTGCAAGCACTATTACAGGGTTCATAAGAGAAGTTAAGTACCCACTATGGCTAGCAAACGTCGTCTTGGTGAGAAAGTCAAATGGGAAGTGGCGAATGTGCACCGACTACACCGACCTCAACAAAGCCTGCCTAAAAGACCCTTATCCACTACCAAGCATCGACGCTCTAGTAGATGCCTCATCGGGATATAAGTATCTCTCGTTTATGGATGCATACTCGGGGTACAACCAGATCCCAATGTAGCCACCGGATCAAGAAAAAACCTCATTTTTAACATCCAAAGCAAACTATTGTTACATCGTAATGCCTTTCGGACTTAAGAAGGCGGGAGCTATTTATCAAAGGCTAATGAATAAGGTCTTCTCAGACCACATCGGAAAAATCATGGAAGTCTACATGGATGACATGTTGATAAAGACAAAAAGTGAAGAAACATTACTATCCGACTTGGTTCAAATATTCGACACCATACGAAAGCATGGCATACGACTTAACCCGGCTAAATGCACCTTCGCAGTGGAAGCCGGTAAGTTCTTGGGCTTTATGCTCACACAAAGAGGAATCGAGGTAAATTCAGATAAATGCCAGGCCATACTCAACATGAAGAGCCCAACTTGCGTCAAAGAGGTACAACAACTCAATGGGAGACTAGCAGCCTTATCCAGATTCCTAGCAGGGTCAGCGATAAGATCCCTCCCTTTCTACGCTACTTTAAGGAAGGGAAAGAACTTTGAGTGGACAACGGAATGTAAACAACCCTTCCAAGACTTCAAAGAATTCTTGGGATGGCCACCTATCCTATCTCGACCATGAGAAGGGGAACCACTCATATTGTACCTCACAGTAGGAAGTCGAGCAATAGCCTCAGCACTAATTAGAGAAGACGAGGGTGGGCAACACCCCGTCTACTTCATTAGTAAAGCACTGCAGGGGTCAGAGCTGAACTACCAGAAAATAGAGAAGTTTGCCTACGCTCTCATACTCACATCCCGACGACTTCGCTCGTACTTCCAAATGCATATCATTAAGGTTCGGACCAACCAGCCCATAAAGGGTATATTGCAGAAAACAGATCTAGCAGGAAGAATCCTACAATGGGCAATCGAGTTGTCCGAGTTTGACCTCCAATATGAAGCACGGACAGCCATCAAATCACAATACCTAGCCGACTTCATTGCAGAATTCACAAACACCCCGGAGATCCCCATAGAGTGGAATATATACGTGGACGGTTCCTCGAATAAAGCCGAAAGTGGTGCAGGTGTGATAATCGAAAGCAACCAAGGAACCCAACTTGAGCTTTCCCTCAAATTTGGATTCCCGGCCACAAACAACTAGGCGGAATACGAAGCGTTATTAGCTGGCTTGAAGCTGGCTAGAGAAGTTGGAGCTCGGAAACTCAACATCTACAGTGACTCACAAGTCGTTACCTCACAAATAACAGGGAGCTACCAAGCCAATGATCCTACTATGAAAAAATATTTGGATAAAACCAAGGAACAGCTCGGACAACTCTGGGAATATAGGATCTGCCACATACCCCGCGAGTTGAACGCCCGAGCTGACGCACTCTCAAAACTAGCCAGCACCAAACCAGTGGGCAACAATAGAAGCCTCATCCAGGAAGTACTACAGAACCCATCAATATTGGAAGAAGAAAAAGTCCTAGCCATAACAGGTCGGGATCAATGGTGGATGACCCCCATAATTAATTACCTCAAAACAGAAACTCTCCCTACAGATGAAAAAGAGGCAAAGTGGTTAAAAAGGGAGGCACAGTACTACACTATCATAAACAACACACTGTATAAAAGAGGGATCTCAATACCATTGTTAAAGTGCGTACTGACTTCCAACACAAAGGAAGTCTTGGAGGAAGTACACAACGGCATTTGTGGCAATCATCTTGGAACGCAAGCTCTCACCAAAAAGGTACACCGGGCGGGATTCTATTGGCCAACTCTACAAAGGGAAGCTACAGAATTTGTAAAGACATGTCCACCATGTCAGAAGCATGCCAACTTTCACATCGCCCCGCCGGAAAAACTCATCAGCGTGACCTCACCCTGGCCATTTGTAAAATGGGGACTCGATCTTCTCGGACCCTTTCCACAGGGATCGGGACAAGTAAAATTCCTCATAGTAGGGGTAGACTATTTCACGAAATGGATCGAGGCAGAACCCCTAGCCAACGCCACTGCTCAAAGAAGTCGGAAATTCCTATATAGGAACATCGTTACAAGGTTCAGGGTCCCATACTCCATCACCACAGACAATGGCACCCAATTCACAGATGTAGGCTTCAGAAAACTAGTGGCCGACTTGAATATAAAACACCAGTTTACCTCCGTCGAGCATCCCCAAGCCAATGGACAAGCCGAAGCGGCCAACAAAGTCATATTGGCCGGGCTGAAACGGAGACTGCAAGAAGCAAAGGGGGCTTGGGCCGAGGAACTTCCACAAGTCCTATGGGCATATCAAACAACCCCCCATTCTACTATGAACGAATCACCATTTCGATTAGCATACGGAGTGGAGGCAATGATTCCAATAGAAGTCGAGGAAGGGTCTCCCCAAGTAGTCCACTACAATGAACAAACCATTCTCAACTTCAAAGAGAAGAGCTCAACCTACTTCTGGAAATCCAAGAAAAAGCTCAGATCAGAGAAGAAGCACTAAAGCGGTGAATGGCTTCCAGGTATAGTCAAAAGGTAGTGCCAAGAGGTTTCACTGAGAATGATCTCATCTTAATCCGAAATGATATTGGAACAACTCAACCCGGAGAAGGAAAGCTGGCAGGCAACTGGAAAGGACCCTACCGAGTCATAGAAGTACTTGGGAAGGGCTACTACAGACTGTCCGAACTCGAGGGACGAGAACTCCCTAGATCATGGCACGCCTGTAACCTAAGAAGGTACTATAGTTAGGAAAGGTAAAAGATCTCATCACAAGATGCACTCTTTTTCCTGAAAAGGTTTTTTAATGAGGCGTCAAGATTGAGATTTAATCCGACTTAAGGGTATGAAATACTCCCGCCTGTATATATTTGCACTTTCTTTAAATAAAATACATTTCAGATATTCTACAAATTCCCAAGACGCATTAATCTGAAGCATTCATCGTTCGATTATAAAGCAACGGATCGATCAGAAAGTGAAGAACAGATTCACTGTGCGATCTCGATAGGAATGATCGACCGACAAAGGTGAAAACGTGATTCACCTAAAGGTCGATTAAACCAGGACAGAAACCACCATCTACAAATCGGCAAAGATGAACAATTGATGATGATTCAAGCAGCCCCTTGGTTTGTAGATATAGCAAACTTCAAAGCCATTGGGGAGTTACCAACAAACATCAACAAGCACATGAGGAGAAAGCTAATTAATGATGCCAAACACTACATCTGGGATGACCCCTATTTGTTCAAAAAGTGTACTGATGGTGTCTTAAGAAGGTGTATATCCCATAAAGAAGGCCAAGAGGTGCTATGGCAATGCCATGGATCAGCATATGGAGGTCACTTTAGTGGATAATGGACAGCAGCAAAGGAGCTCCAATCCAGATTTTACTAGCCAACAGTATTTTAGGATGCCAAAGAAATGGTGTCAAGATATGATGAATGTCAAAGGGTCGGCAATCTGACCAAGAGAAATGAGATGCCACAGCAATACATATTAGAGCTAGAACTATTTGATGTATGGGGAATAGATTTCATGGGACCCTTCCCAACCTCATACTCAAATAGCTACATATTAGTGGCCGTTGATTATGTTTCAAGATGGGTAGAGGCCATAGCTACTGCAACAAATGACAACAAGGTTGTGATAAGCTTCTTGAGAAGGAACATCTTCAGCAGATTTGGAGTTCCCAGAGCTCTTATTAGTAATGGGGGTCACACTTCTGCAACAAACAATTGGAAGCACTCCTTCTCAGATATGGAGTAAAACACAAAGTAGCAACTCCATACCACCCACAGACCAACGGGCAAGCCGAGATCTCCAACAGAGAGTTGAAACGAATGCTAGAAAAAACTGTTGGAAGTTCACAAAAAGACTGGTCTAGGAAGCTAGACGATGCTCTATGGGCCTACAGAACAGCATTCAAGACCCCCATTGGGATGTTACCATACCAACTAGTATTCGGCAAGGCTTACCATTTACCAGTTGAATTAGAGTACAGAGCTTTCTGGGCACTAAAACTACTCAATTTTGATGAAAAGGCTGCTGGAGAAAAGAGATTAATACAACTCAATGAGCTGGAAGAGTTTAGAAATCATGCATATGAGAATGCAAAAATATACAAAGAAAACACAAAAGGGTGGCATGACCAAAGGATAGCAAGAAGAGAGTTCATTGAAGGACAAAAGGTGTTACTCTACAACTCTAGACTCAAGTTCTTCCCTAGAAAACTTAAGTCTCGATAGTCAGGAACTTTCACCATACTCAAGGTGTTTCCTTATGGTCATGTGGAGCTCATGGAAGACAAGACTCAGAGAACTTTCTCTGTCAATGGCCATAGACTCAAATACTACTTTGGAGGCTCATTGGAGGAGCAGAGAGTGAGCTATAAGCTCAACTAAAGATGGAGGAATGTCAAGCTAATGACAATAAAGAAGCGCTAGTTGGGAGGCACCCCAACACTTTATCCTTTTTGATTTAATTGCTTTCCTAGAAATAGTTTAAATTCTATAATAGTTTCAAATTTTTAGGATTAGTTGTTTGATATTTGCTTTGATAGTAGATCAATATATTTTTTTACTCTCTTTTATTTAGGATTTGTAACTTGATGAATGCATGACTAATGATGGGTGAATGGGCTCAGGATTAGCTGAAATGCTAAGTTAGGTGTGGCCTCTCACCCACTTAATCTAGGCTTATAAACAACTAATAATTTGATTCTGAAAAGTAAGCCAGAGATTAAGTTTGGTGTGGCCATCACCAATGATCACATGGTACCCAATTCACCCAAGTTGAGAGCACTTAATACCTTGGACAAGAATGAATGTGAGTTAATGGATTCAGAGGAGTTGGGATCAAAAGAAAATGAAAGGTTTTATATTATTCCACTCTTATGAACACATTAAATACAAAATGATGAAAGCAATTTATTAAGATGCCGAGGAATTAAGTTTGGTGTCCCAAGGGACACCCATCAGTTGGAACCCAATTCACTCTTAATGAGAAGAAATGTTAAGGGGTATTTTGTCATTACTAATAGGGTCAGTTTCAATTTCAGGAGAGGAGATGGGACCCACATGGAAGACTACTCACAAAAACAAGGAAGTCAAAGTGTACTTGCACTTTGGAACTCAACATACACAGAGGACACAGTGAGTGAGAAGTTGGCGCCTCTCCCCACGCTAGGCGCCACTTCTCGAAGTGGGAAAACATTCAATTCCTTTTAATTCCCACCTCCGAACCACAACCATTCACCCACTATAAAAGATTCACTCCTTCACCTTCCCTCCCCACTTCAACAACCCCTACAACATTCACCTTCGCATATCCCCTCATCTTCTACTATCTTCCTCTTTCTTCCTTCTTTTCTTGATTGGGACAATCAAGTCCTAAGTTTGGTGTTGGAGCAAAACCTTGTTTTTCTTTTTCTTTCTTTTGAACCCCCTACTCCCTATTTCTTTTCACAACTCTCCCAACCCAATGGCACTGCCAAAAATTTCAGCCTCAAAGAAAAGAAGAACCAGGGAACTAACCTCTGGATCCTCAAGCTCTTTCAACACCTACAAGTTTCTCTTCGCATTCAACCAAAATCAGTTTTATGGTTGGGTGAGTGAGAGGAAAATCATCCCAAAAGTTGGATTTCAACTAGGGAGGAATGAACACATAAGATCAACATTGAGATTGAGCAGAGGGGTTGGTCACTTCTATGCAACCCACCAAGAAAGGTAGTTGAAAGCTTGGTGAGGGAATTCTATGCTAATGCGGTATCTCAACTAGGGCAACAATATGGCTACATTAGCTATGTGAGGGGGAAATCCATTGATTACAGCCCTTCTAGCAATGAAAGAATGCTAATGGTGAAGAGGACAAGCTCCACCCAGAGCTATGAAGAGAGAATGAAGCAACAAGACCCTGGTTTTGAGGAGATTTTGAGCGAAATATGTGTGATGAATGTGCAATAGATCAACGACAAGGATGGGATCCCCAACCAATTGAGGAGAAGAGATTTGAGCCCCCAAGCTAGAGGGTGGCTAGAGTTTGTAAGGAGATCCCTAATCCCTACATCCAACACTTCAGAGGTGACCAAGGAGAGAGCTGTGCTCATCTACAACATCATGAAAGGAGAAAACATCAATGTGGGGGAGATGATTGCCAACAACATCAACAAAGTGCTGAAAAGCACCAGTGACAACACAAGGTTGGCATTCCTCAGCATCATACAAAGGCTGTGTGATGAGGCTGGGGTTGAGAAGATTATTGATGAAGTGCTTGTGAAGCAAGACAAGTCCATCACTGCCAAGAAGATGGCAAAAGTGGTGGCTGTCCACCCACTTAACAGGGCTAGAAAAAGAAGAGCCCATGCTCATGAACCACAACAAAAATAACAAGGAGAGGGAGAGGCTGAAGAGCACCCTCAATTCCTAGCACTTCAACCACCACCACACTACCAATATCAACAATTCCCAGAAGGTTTCAATTGGGAGCAACTGCAAGGAGATGTACACCAAATGAGGGGAGATATACACCACTTGAGGGAAGTTGTCAACCAATTCAAGGAGGCTCATCAACAACAATGGAGCCAAGTCAACCAAAACATTCAACAACTCCAAGAGAGTTGGGAGCATATGAGAAAGGAGCAGCAAGAACAATTTGATTGGGGAAAAGTGCAGAGTGCACTGGATAAAATAGGAGAGCAAGGCAAGTGGCAGAGAGGAACTGGTGAACGAAATTGTGATCACATGCTCTTTGTACTTGTATAAATTTAATAATTGGCTTTATTTGAATTCACAACTCCGTTCAACTAACCAGCAAGTGTACTGGGTCGTCCAAGTAATAAACCTTACGCGAGTAAGGGTCGATCCCACAGAGATTGTTGATATGAAGCAAGCTATGGTCACTTTGTAAATCTCAGTTAGGCAGATTAAATTGGTTTATGGATTTTCGAATAATTAATAATAGAAAATAAAAAGGGATAGAAATACTTATGTAAATCAATAGTGGAAATTTCAGATAGCTGTATGGAGATGCTGTGCTCCTCTTGAAACTCTACTTCACTATTCACTCTTTCTTCAATCCTCCTTACTCCTTTCCATGGCAAGCTGTATGTAGGGCATCACCATCATCAATGGCTACTTTTAATCCTCTTGGAAAAATGGTCCTATGCACTGTCATTGCACGGCTAATCGTCTGGAGGCATCACCCTTGTTGATAGCTACATCCCATCCTCTCAGTGAAAATGGTCCAAATGCTCTGTCACAGCACGGCTAATCATCTGTCGGTTCTCAATCAGGTTGGAATAGAATCCATTGATTCTTTTGCGTCTGTCACTAACGCCCAGCCTTCAGGAGTTTGAAGCTCGTCACAGTCATTCAATACCGGAATCCTACTCGGAATACCACAGACAAGGTTAGACTTTCCGGATTCCCAAGATCCTACTC
>NC_029774.3:47511840-47512513 GCF_000817695.3 Arachis duranensis
TTCAGAGTTTTGCTCAAGTCCCTCAATTTCTGCCAGAATTTACCTGAAATCACAGAAAAAGACACAAATGCATAGTAAAGTCCAGAAATGTGAATTTAACATAAAAACTAATGAAAACATCCCTAAAAGTAGCTTGAACTTACTAAAAACTACCTAAAAACAATGTCAAAAAGGCGTAAAATTATCCGCTCATCACAACACCAAACTTAAATTGTTGCTTGTCCCCAAGCAACTGAAAATCAAATAGGATAAAAGAAGAGAATATACTATAAATTCCAGAATATCAATGAATATTAATTATAATTAGATGAGCGGGACTTGTAGATTTTTGCTTCTGAACAGTTTTGGCATCTCACTTTTTCCTTTGAAGTTCTAAATGATTGGCTTCTTTAGGAACTTAGAATTTTGGATGGTGTTATTGGCTTTCCTAGTTAAGCATGTTGATTCTTGAACACAGCTACTTATGAGTCTTGGCTGTGGCCCTAAGCACTTTGTTTTCCAGTATTACCACCGGATACATAAATGCCACAGACACATAACTGGGTGAACCTTTTCAGATTGGGACTCAGCTTGGCTAGAGTCCCCAGTTAGTGGTGTCCAGAGCTCTTAAGCACACTCTTTTCTTTGGATCACAACTTTAACCACTCAGTCTCAAGCTTTTCACTTGGACCTT
>NC_029774.3:47512851-47526536 GCF_000817695.3 Arachis duranensis
CATAGCTTTAAGACATGGTTACTACATACTAATGATCATGAAGTAAAGACACAAAACATAGATAAACACAACATTAAAAACAGAAAACAGAAAGAAATAAAGAACAAGTAATGAATCCACCTTTAGTGGCGTCTTCTTCTTGAAGGACCAACAATGTCCTTAAGCTCTTCTATGTCCCTTCCTTGCCTTTGTTGCTCCTCCCTCATTGCTCTTTGGTCTTCTCTTATTTCTTGGAGAATGATGGAGTGCTCATGATGTTCCACCCTCAATTGTTCCACATTGTGGCTCAAATCTTCTAAGGAGGTGTTGAGTTGTTCCCAATAGTTGTTGGGAGGAAAGTGCATTCCTTGAGGTATCTCAGGAATTTGTTGATGATGAGCTTCCTCATGCACTTCTTGAGGGCCGTGAGGAGCTTCTCTTGCTTGCTCCATCCTTTTCTTGGTGATGGGCTTGTCTTCTTCAATGGAGACATCTCCATCTATGATGACTCCAGCTGAGTAGCATAGATGGCAAATAAGGTGAGGGAAGGCTAGCCGTGCCATGGGTGAGGACTTGTCGGCTATTTTGTAGAGTTCATTGGAGATGACCTCATGAACTTCTACTTCCTCTCCAATCATGATGCTATGAATCATGATGGCCCGATCCACAGTAACTTCAGATCGGTTGCTAGTGGGAATGATGGAGCGTTGAATGAACTCCAACCATCCTCTAGCCACAGGCTTGAGGTCCAGTCTTCTTAGTTGAACTGGCTTGCCTTTGGAGTCTCTCTTCCATTGAGCTCCTTCCACACATATGTCCATTAGGACTTGGTCCAACCTTTGATTAAAGTTGACCCTTCTAGTGTAGGGGCGTTCATCTCCTTGCATCATGGGCAAGTGAAACGCCAACCTCACATTTTCCAGACTAAAATCTAAGTATTTCTCCCGAACCATTGTGAGATAATTCTTTGGATTCGGGTTCATACTTTGATCATGGTTCCTAGTGATCCATGCATTGGCATAGAACTCTTGAACCATTAAGATTCCGACTTGTTGCATGGGGTTGGTTAGGACTTCCTAACCTCTTGTTCGGATCTCATTTCTCTTGAGCTTGAAAGGGACCTCAGGGATCACCTTCTTCTTTGCCACAACATCATAGAAGTGGTCTTGATGGCTCTTGGAGATGAATCTTTCCATCTCCCATGACTCGGAGGTGGAAGCTTTTGTCTTCCCTTTTCCTTTTCTAGAGGATACTCCGGCCTTAGGTGCCATTGATGGTAATGGAAAAACAAAAAGCTTATGCTTTTACCACACCAAACTTAAAATATTGCCCGCCCTCGAGCAAGAAAAGAAAGAAGAGAATAGGGTAGAGAGGGGGAGATGTAGGTTCGGCTAAGTGGGAGAAGATGGGTATGTGTTGTGTGAAAATGAAGTATAATGGAAGGGTATTTATAGGGAGAGGGGGGATTGTGTATTCGGCCATTTAGGGTGGGAATGGGTGGGAAAATGGTTTTGAATTTTTGAAGGTAGGTGGGGTTTATGGGGAAGAGTGGTAGGATATGAGTGGTGAGGGGGTCATTGGGAAGAGGAATTGAGGTGATTGGTGAAGGGTGTTGGGAAGTGTGACATGGGGAAGAGTAATCACAAAAACTAGGATTAGGAGGTAAGGTGGGCATATGGTAGGTGGGGATCCTGTCGGGTCCACAGATCCTGAGGTGATCCTGTGGGGTCCACAGATCCTGAGGTGTCAAGGAATTCCATCCCTGCACCAAATAGGCATGTAAATTGCCTTTGTACACTATTCTGCCGTTTAAACGCCGTGTGGTGTACATTCTAGGCGTTCAACGCCCATGTAAAGCATGTTTCTGGCGTTGAACGCCAGTTTCATGCTTGTTACTGGCGTTCAGCGCCAGTTTTTCTTCTCTAGGCACATTCCTGGCGTTTAGCGCCAGAATGTTGCTTGTTTCTGGCATTCAGCGCCAGAATGATGCTCTGTTCTGGTGTTGAACGCCAGCTAGATGCATCTTACTGGCGTTGAACGCCAGCCTGTGCGTCCTCCAGGGTGGAAATTTTTTCTTTTGCTATTTTTGATTCTGTTTTTAATTTTTATGATTTTTTTGTGACTCCTCATGATCATGTACCTAATAAAACACAAAATAACAATAGAATAAAAATTAGATAAATAAAATTGGGTTGCCTCCCAACAAGCGCTTCTTTAATGTCAATAGCTTGACAGTGGCTCTCTTGGAGCCACAAGGTGATCAGGTCAATGTTGTATAGTCCCAACACCAAACTTAGAGTTTGGATATGGGATCTTAACACCAAACTTAGAGTTTGGTTGTGGCCTCACAACGCCAAACTTAGAGTGATCACAAGCTCTTTGTACTTGTATGAAATTTAATAATTGGCTTTATTTGAATTCACAACTCCGTTCAACTAACCAGCAAGTGTACTGGGTCGTCCAAGTAATAAACCTTACGCGAGTAAGGGTCGATCCCACAGAGATTGTTGGTATGAAGCAAGCTATGGTCACCTTGTAAATCTCAGTTAGGCAGATTAAATTGGTTTATGGATTTTCGAATAATTAATAATAGAAAATAAAAAGGGATAGAAATACTTATGTAAATCAATAGTGGGAATTTCAGATAGGTGTATGGAGACTAATCATCTGTCAGTTCTCGATCATGTCGGAATAGAATCCATTGATTCTTTTGCGTTTGTCATCATGCCCAACATTCACGAGTTTGAAGCTCATCACAGTTATTCAATCCCTGAATCCTACTTGGAATACCACAGACAAGGTTTAAACTTTTTGGATTCTCAAGAATGACCGCCAAAGGGTTCTAGCTTATACCACAAAGATTCTGATTAAGGAATCCAAGAGATATACGCTCGATCTAAGGTAGAACGGAAGTGGTGGTCAAGCACACGTTCATAAGGATGGATAATAATGAGTGTCACGGATCATCACATCCATCAGGTTGAAGTGCAGCGAATATCTTAGAACAAGAATAAGCTGAATTGAATAGAGAATAGTAGTAATTGCATTAAAACTTGAGGTACAGCAGAGCTCCACACCCTTAATCTATGGTGTGTAGAAACTCCATCGTTGAAAATACATAAGTGAAAGGTTCAGGCATGGCTGAATGGCCAGCCCCCCAAAACGTGCTCAATGGCCTCTTAGAATGAAGAATAAAACAAAACTGAGACCAAGGATGTCTAATACAATAGTAACTTATCCTATTTATACTAGACTTAGCTACTAGGGTTTACATGAGTAAGTATTTGATGCATAAATCCACTTCCGGGGCCCACTTGGTGTATGCTTGGGCTGAGCTTGATCTATCCACGAGCTAAGGCTTTTCTTGGAGTTGAACTCCAAGTTATAACGTGTTTTGGGCGTTCAACTCCGGATCATGACGTTTTTCTGGCGTTTAACTCCAGACAGCAGCATGTACTTGGCGTTCAACGCCAATTTACGTCGTCAATTTCCGAATAAAGTATGGACTATTATATATTGCTGGAAAGCTCTGGATGTCTACTTTCCAACGCCGTTGAGAGCGCGCCATTTGAAGTTCTTTAGCTCTAGCAAATCCATTTCGAGTGCAGGGAGGTCAGATTCCAACAGCATCAGCAGTCCTTTTGTCAGCCTTTTTCAGAGTTTTGCTCAAGTCCCTCAATTTCAGCCAGAATTTACCTGAAATCACAGAAAAACACACAAACTTATAGTAAAGTCCACAAATGTGAATTTAACATAAAAACTAATGAAAACATCCCTAAAAGTAGCTTGAACTTACTAAAAACTACCTAAAAACAATGCCAAAAAGCGTATAAATTATCCGCTCATCAGGAACCTGGCTGAATTTAGGCATCTCTATAATGCCAGGACATTGTCCAGGAGACAGTATGACATTAACACACAAGCGAAGGTGAATCACTTGTGTAATGTTGTTGCCGCTCTGAACCCAGGATATCCAACTTTCATGCAATGGATGGAAGAGCTAAGTGCAAGACAAGAGGAAATCTTAGACAAACATAAGGAAGATGAGAGGAATTACATAAGAAGGCTAGGATTTTGGAAGCCCAAGGTTGCCAAGGCTCAAGAAGGTTCCACCAAGCCAGATGAAGGTGGCTTATCCCCTCCTAAGAAGAAGGACAAGGGAAAGGGGCCAATGAACTGAAGATGAAGCTGCCCAAGGTTGTTGAGTCCCATGGTTGACATTTTCCAAATTCTGCATTCTATTTAACTTTTGCTTTATTTACTCATTGAATGATCATGCTAGAATAGTTTATGTTTCATGCTTAGTTTTTAATTCCTGTTTGAAGTCTTTATGAGTTTTTTTTAGAAAGAAAACGCAATGTATTTCAAGTCTTCACTTCAATTAAATAAAAGTAGAATTTGTCTCTATGAGAGTCACTGTGAGTTGTACAAAAACAATAAGAGAGACCAAGGCCAAGAGGGATCATCAAACAATCTAAGAAACAAAAGGCTAAGTATAGAACCTTGGATGAACCAGAAAGAAAATGAGTCATGGAGGGAACTAATCCTAGAAGGTATAACAAAGGGAATGCTAAGGGGTGTTCCTTGAATATCCATAGAACCAAGAGGCAGTAAGCAATAAAGACCCAAGGCTCTGAGCATCAACTACTAGGATAGAAAAGAAAAAGAAAACATGAAAAGAGAGGCTCAAGAAGAAATAATAATCCTAGTAGATGCTTGTGGTGAAGATGTGTCAAGAAGAGACCTAGGCAAGTAAATTCTTAGAGGTGTCTCAACACCTAGTACCCTAAAACCAACTGGTTTGGGAGTGCTAATTGAAAGCCTAATTAAAGGGTTGTCTTGAGACAAAACACTTAGAGTCGTGGTCAAGAAAGCAAAACAACATTTACTACTTCAAGGTGACAATCAATAGAAAGGACCCCTAAGGCCTATACCTAAGTGAGCCCTCAAGGATCCAAGAGCTTTCCATGGTAATCAAAACATTCATACATGTGTTAGACACTTAGTTTCACTCTTAGTTATATTGAAATCTTTTGAAGCCAAGGCCTTAATATATAAAAGTTTACTCACATTGATTTGCTTGGGACAAGCAAAACTTAAGTTTGGTGTTGTGATGACTTACATCATCTACCTTTCTTTCTTGCATGAAAAGACCATAAAAGAGCACAAATCTCATTTGATCAGTACAATTCATGCATTATTTGATGAATATTATGGTACACTACTTTGAAGATGAGTTTTGCTGAATTGTAGGTGAAAAAAGGTATCAAAAATGGGAAGAAGACAAGCAAGAAGCTGGGCGTGTGAAACTGGCGTGTCACTTGAAGGCAAATGCCACAAAAATGTATTGGCATGGCACGCCAGAAGCTAAGCGTGGCACGCCAGTACTAAATTCCTGAAGGGAGAACCAAGCATGCATGTGGGCATGGCACGCCAAGGACTGGGCGTGGCACGCAAGTAATAAATCCCAGAGAGCAAAGAAGAGGAACATATGAAGGGCGTGGTACGCCAGGCTGGGCGTGGCACGCCTGATCCATCAACCATCATGAGCGTGCCACTTGAAGTCGAAGGCGTGGCACGCCAGTTCTGAAAGTCACTCTGGTGTGCCACTTGAGGATCCAGGCGTGGCACGCCAAGCTTGAAGAATGAACAAATATATGGGCGTGCCACTTGAAGTCGAAGGCGTGGCACCCCAACCTCTCAATCTCACTTTGGCGTGTCACTTGAGCAACCAAGCGTGGCTCGCCAGACATCACAAGCAAGATCTGGGCGTGCCACTTAGTGTTGAAGGCGTGGCACACCAGGCCCAAAAACTCACTTTGGCATGCCACTTGAAGGTCAAGGCGTGGCACGCCACTTACTGGAACAACACAAGATCATGGGCGTGGCATGCCAACCTTCAGGCGTGGCACGCTGGTACAACTTTCTAGAGAAAAGGCCAATTACATGAGGCGTGCCACTTGAGCTCGAAGGTGTGGCACGCTAAATCCATTCAGAGGCAAGAGAAGACTGGGTGTGCCACTTGAGTTCGTGGCGTGGCACGCCAAGCAGAGGGGCCATTTACATAATAAGGGTGTGGCACGCCAGACCCTGGGCGTGCCACGCTAGTGCAGCTTTCCAGAGAACTCAACCAAGCACACAACAAAGGCGTGGCATGCCAGTTCAAATTTCCAGAAGCAAGGAAAGTGGAGGAATCAAAGGGCATGCCACTTGAGCTTGAAGGCGTGGCACGCCAACACAAGAACGTCACTATGGCGTGCCACTTGAGCTCGAAGGCGTGGCACGCAGAGGTTGAAAGAGGGACGAGCGTGCCACTTGAAGGATTGAGCGTGGCACGCCAAGCCATTTTGCAAGGCACGTGACATGCCTGAGAAGCGCCAACCACACGCCAGCTAAGGGGTCACGTTTATTAAGTGCTTTCTTTCCCTCCAAAATGTAATTTTCCTTTTTCACTTTTGTAATTCTTTTATTTTCACTAGGAGTAGTATATATACCCCAAAAGAGTACTGAAGAAAGGGTTAAGCAGTTAGTCCTAGATCCACTTTTACATTCCACTTTTAAGTACTTTCTAAGCTATGAGTAGCTAATTTTCCTCTCATTGAGAGAGGGAGCTCTGTTGTACTTGATGTATTGATAATAGTGAAATTCTTCTTCTCTTCATCTTCTCTTGATTTGCTAGGAGGAATTTCGTGCTTAATGTTTAGTATTCAATCATCTTGGGAAATAGATTGAATGCAATTGGGTTTCATGGGAACCTTAGGAAAGGAAACATGAAACCATGCTTGAAATCCCTTCTCATATTTGAGTAGATTATGGGTTTTGGTGATGGGATATGTGACATATAATCCCCCCTCTACCTGAATTTACAAAGGTGTGTGGTATAATTAGGGACCAAGAATATCTCTCTTCATGAGCAATTAGACCAAGGAATTGGCTATTGATCAAGATCTAAGAGATTGAGTCACCAAGGGATTGGGGCTGAATCAATCATGATTGAAGGAGATCAGTGAGTTGCATGATTGAAGGAGATCTAAGCTAGATTTGATCCAAAGAGGCAACATCTCCCAATCTCAATGAATTCCCCATTCTCATCTATCCATTTCTTTATAGCTCAATTTTACTTTCAGCAATTTCCCATTCCCATTTACATTCAAGTCATTTATGATTCAGCAATTTACATTCTGTAATTTCCATTCCTGCACTTTAATGTTTTTCTTTATATTCTAGTCATTTACATTTATGCTATTTACAATTCCGCACTTTACACTATTTTTGATCCGCTTGACTAATTCACCAATCAATTAAAATTGCTTGAGTTTGCCAATCTCTGTGGATACGATCCCACTCCTCTGTGGGTTATTACTTGGCGATAATTTTGGTACGCTTGCCAAAAGAACTCGTTCACTAAATTTTGAAAGGGGGTAGTAAATCGAACTCATCAGCAAGCCATTGCTACAACGAAAGTTTAAACCTCAGAGGCAGAGGAGAAGAATTCCACACAATTGAACTCGGTGGAGCTCAGAGGCAGGAAGAACTCTGCCCACAACCCAAAGGTGAAGTAGAAAAAGTCCAGATCGGAGATATTCCGGACCAAACAACCAATATCGGTACAATCCTAAAAGTAGACATAAAAGAATCACTCGTACAATTCTTATGAGATAACATCGACCTCTTTGCATGGAAGGCTACAGACATGCCAGGCATAGACCCCAAGTTAATGTGCCACAAGCTAGCAGTAGTCTACCCAGGATCTTGGCCAATACAACAGAAACGTAGAAAGCTCAGGCCAGAACGATCTCAAGCTGTGGAACAACAGGTACAAGCTCTACCGAAGGCAGGATTCATAAGAGAAGTCACGTACCCACTATGGCTAGCTAACGTTGTCTTGGTGAAAAAATCAAATGGGAAGTGGCGGATGTGCACCGACTACACTGATCTCAACAAAGCCTGCCCAAAAGATCTTTATCCACTCCCAAGTATCGGTGCTCTGGTAGATGCCTCCTCTGGGTATAAATACCTCTCATTTATGGACGCATATTCAGGATATAATCAAATTCCGATGTATCCACCCGACTAAGAAAAAACCTCGTTCTTAACCCCAAAAGCAAACTACTGCTACATCATCAAGTCCTTTGGACTAAAAAACGCAGGAGCTACCTATCAGAGATTAATGAATAAGATCTTCACGTATCACATCGGAAAAATCATGGAAGTATATGTGGACGACATGTTAATAAAGACACAAAGTGAAAAGACGCTGCTGTCCGACCTCACCCAAGTATTCGACACTATAAGAAGGCATGGCATGCGACTTAATCCTACAAAATGCACCTTCGCAGTAGAAGTTGGCAAGTTTTTGGGTTTTATGCTAACACAAAGAGGAATTGAGGCAAATCCTGATAAATGCCGGGCTATACTCGACATGAAGAGCCCGACTTGTGTCAAGGAAGTACAATAACTCAATGGAAGGAAAGAGGTTTGAATGGACAACGGAGTGCGAGTAGGCCTTCCAATATTTCAAAAAATTCCTGGGACAGCCACCTATCCTAACTCGACCTCGGGAAGGAGAACCACTTATATTATATCTCGCGGTAGAAAGCCGGGCAGTAGCCTCAGCATTAGTTCAAGAAGACGACAATGGGCAACAACCTGTATACTTCATCAGCAAGGCATTACAAGGATCCGAGCTGAACTACCAAAAAATAGAAAAATTCGCCTATGCTCTCATACTAACCTCTTGACGACTCCGTCCATATTTCCAAGCTCACATCATTAAGGTTCGGACCAACCAACCCATAAAAGGGATTTTGCAGAAAACGGACCTAGCAGGCAGAATTTTGCAATGGGCAGTCGAGTTGTCTGAATTCGACCTTTAATATGAAGTTCGGACAGCCATCAAATCGCAATATCTAGCCGACTTCATTGCAGAATTTACAGACACCCTGGAAATTCCTACAGAATGGAATCTTTATATGGACGGTTCCTCGAACAAAACTAGAAGCGGCGCAGGCGTCATCATAGAAAGCAACCAGGGAACCCAAATCAAACTTTTCCTCAAATTCGGGTTTCCTGCCTCAAACAACCAAGCCGAGTATGAGGCACTACTGGCTGGTTTGAAGTTGGCTAAGGAGGTTAGAGCTCAAAAGCTCATCATCTTCAGCGACTCACAGGTAGTCACTTCACAAATAGCAGGGAGCTACCAAGCCAAAGATCCCACCATGAAAAAGTACCTGGACAAAACCAGGGAATAGCTCAGACAACTCGGGAAATATGAGGTCCGCCACATACCCCGAGAACAGAATGCCCGAGCTGATGCACTCTCAAAACTAGCCAGCACCAAACCAGGGGGTAACAATAAAAGCCTCATCCAAGAAATGCTGCAGAACCCGTCAATCACAGAAGAAGAAAAAATCCTAGCCATAACAGGTCAGGATCAAGGATGGATGACTCCTATAATTAACTACCTCAAAATAGAGGCGCTCCCCACAGATGAAAAAGAGGCAAAGAGGTTAAAACGGGAGGCACAACACTGCACAATCATAAATAATGCTCTATACAAGAGAGGGATTTTAACACCACTGTTAAAATGTGTGCCGACTTCTAATACAAAGTAAGTATTAGAAGAAGTACACAGTGGCATCTGTGGCAACCACCTTGGAGCACAGGCTCTTACCAAAAAGATACTCCGGGCCGGATTCTATTGGCCGACTCTACAAAAAGAAGCCACATAATTCGTAAAGACATGTCCACCATGCCAGAAGCATGCCAACTTTCACATCGCCCTGCCAGAGGAACTCATCAACGTAATTTCACCTTGGCCATTTGCAAAATGGGGACTTGACCTTATCGGACCCTTCCCTCAAGGAATGGGACATGTCAAATTCCTCATAGTAGGGATAGACTATTTCACAAAGTGGATCGAGGCAGAACCCCTAGCTCATGCCACCGCTCAAAGAAGTCAAAAATTCCTATATAGAAACATTGTCACAAGGTTTGGGGTCCCACACTCCATCACCACAGACAACGGTACTCAATTTACAGAGACGGGCTTCAGAAAATTGGTGGCTGATTTGAACATAAAACACCAATTTACGTCTGTAGAACACCCTCAGGCCAATGGACAAGCAGAAGCTGCCAACAAAGTCATATTGGCCGGGCTAAAACAAAGATTACAGGGTGCAAAGGAAGGCTGGGCCGAAGAGCTTCCACAAGTCCTATGGGCATATCGAACAACACCACATTCCACCACAAAGGAATCCCCTTTCAGATTAGCTTACGGGATAGAGGCAATGATCCCAGTAGAGGTCAAAGAAGGGTCGCCTAGAGTGATCCATTATAGTGAAGAGGCCAATTCCCAAATTCAAAGGGAAGAACTCGACCTACTTCCAGAAATTTGAGAAAGAGCTTGGATTAGGGAAGAGGCATTAAATGTCGAATGGCTTCAAGATACAATCAAAAGGTAATACCGCGAGGTTTTGCCGAGAACAACCTCATCCTAATCCGAAACGATATCGGAACAACTCGACCCGGAGAAGGAAAGCTGGCAGCAAACTAGAAAAGACCCTACCGAGTCATAGAAGTACTTGGAAAGGGCTACTACAGACTGTCCGAACTCGAAGGGCGAGAGCTTCCCAAGTCATGGCACGCCTGCAACCTAAGAAGATACTACAGTTAGAGGTAATAAAGATCTTAGGATAAGGTATACTCTTTTTCCTTAAAAGGTTTTTTAATGAGGTGCCAAGCCAAGATCTACAAAATTGCTCAACCTAGAGGGATAAAACTCCCACATGTATACATATGCATTTTCTTCTAATAAAGTTTTTTAGATTTTCTACAAATTCCCAAGACGCATTAGTCTGAAACGCTAAATAATTCATCGCCCGATTATAAAGCTACAAGATCGGTAGAAAGTGAAGATCAAATTCACTGTCCGACCTCATTAAAAATCAAAAAAGATGAAAACCAAATTCATCAAAAGGTCAACCAAACAAGGATCAAACCTGACTTCGACAAAATCGGCAAAGATGAAAAAGGGACATAACAGAATAATGCAAGAAATTATCGAAAGTGATCCATAGAAAGGACCTGACGAGGTCTTAATAAATGGGTTGCTAAAAATAACTTAAAAGACAGGCCGATATAGAGAAGTTAGACCAAGTCATAACCAAAGTTATAAAAAGTCAATCCCAGGAAAGAGGCCTGGCCAGCCCTAAAAAAGAAGATTACTAAAAATAACTTAGAAGGGACCGACGTAAAGAAGTCAGCCCCCAAAATCAAAAGTTATAAAAAGTAATCCATGAAAGAGACCTGACAAAGGTCCAAGAAAGAGGATTACTAGAAATAACTTATAAGGGACCGACATGACGAAGTCGACCTCCCACAAACAGGTTATAAAAAGTAATCCCTGAAAGAGACCTGACAAAGGTCCAATAAAGAGGATTACTAGAAATAACTTATAAGGGACCGACATGACGAAGTCAGCCTCCCACAAACAGGTTATAAAAAGTAATCCCTGAAAGAGACCTGACAAAGGTCCAAGAAAAAGGATTACTAGAAATAACTTATAAAGGACCGACATGACGAAGTCGACCTCCCACAAACAGGTTATAAAAAGTAATCCATGAAAGAGACCTGACAAAGGTCCAAGAAAGAGGATTACTAGAAATAACTTATAAGGGACCGACATGACGAAGTCGGCCTTCCACAAACAAGTTATAAAAAGTAATCCCTAAAAGAGACTTGACAAAGGTCCAAAAAAGAGGATTACTAAAAATAACTTAGAAGGGACCAACATAATGAAGTTGGCCTCCCGCAAACAAGTTATAAAAAGTAATTCCCAAACAGAGACCAAACAAAGGTCCACACAAAATGGATTACTAGAAATAACTTGTGATCGAAGTGAGGAAGTCAACATACAAGTTGGACCCAAACATCCACAACCTCGAAAAGAATCAAGCCACAAGTATGAAAATATAAAGGCAATCCAAAGAGGTCGGGCAATAAGGCTCCAACACTCCGAAAAACCTGAAAAGGTACCAGACAGATACAGACAAATGTGTCATAAAAAGCACAAGTTAAAACTCAAATAGGCCACCAGAATCAGCCGCAAGAGCTTGAAAACTACTTTATTTTTCAAAATAAAGTTGCTAAACAAGCAACTAAAGAAAGTAGCAGATAGTCAGAACCACCATTTACAAAATATAAAAAGTTTAAAAGCCCACAAGCCGGGCTATCTACACAAACATCCAGAATAATCATTGAGGATCCAAAGACTTCTCAGCAGCATCAACACGGGGTGAAGGAGGACGAGTATGAAGAGGCACTGCATCCACTGTCCCATCATCCTAGTTCAAAATTTGACAATCAGGTTCTGACTCAGGATGACCAACCTCAGCTGTAGGAGTTAAAGAGGTCGGTGCCACAGAGGTTTTTGTGTCAGGCAGTGAAAGAGGGTCGACATCATCATCATCAGGGTCATCAGGAACAATCTTACCATCCCTAACAATGTTGTCCAAGCTAAAAAGGGAAAGGTCAAGCTCCAGCACAAGAACTCAAACTTGCTCTTTCAGATTCTCATAAGTAGCATTAACACTGCCTACAAGGTGACCTTGGAGTTCGGTATAATCAGCCCGGACAGATTCCAAGCTATTCGTGAGATCCATCATCTATCTATAGGTGGTAACATAACTATCCTTATGTTTCAACGCTGTGTCCTTAGCTAATTTCACAGAGGCCGCCAGACCAATAGCCCGAGTCTTTTCCCCCAACAACTCCTTCTCCAGCTTGGTCACCTTCACCTCAAGCTCCTCTTTCAAACCCTTAATCCGATCAAACTCTGACTTCACTTCCTCCATAAAAGCCTTTGTAGCATGGATAGGAAGATCCTGAGCGGTCCGGTATAAAGCTGCACCCATATGTGCCAATTTAATGCCACTCCGAGTGATAAAATCCAAATGATGAAGAATGGATACATCATTGGTGGACGAAATTGTGATCACATCAATATAGCATTAATATATTTATTGTAGGATTGTGGAACTTAGGATTTTTGGTATGAGTGGGCACAATTCCGTTCAACTGACCAGCAAGTGTACTGGGTCGTCCAAGTAATACCTTACGTGAGTAAGGGTCGAATCCACAGAGATTATTGGTTTGAAGCAATCAATATTTATTTTATTGATCTTAGTCAGGATATCAATAGGATTATTTGGATTAAAAGTGAAATTATTGGAATTGATAAAAGAGGGAACAATGTTACTTTGATTTGCAGTATTGGGGAATATGTTGGAGTTTTGGAGATGCTTTGTCCTCTGATTTCAACTCTTCCTTGAGATCCTCTTCTCACACGCAGGTTCCTTCCATGGCAAGCTCTATGTAGGGTGTCACCGTTGTCAATGGCTACTTCCCATCCTCGCAGTGAAAACTATGCACGCACTCTGTCACAGTACGGCTAATCACCAGTTGGTTCCCGCTCCTACTGGAATAGAATCACTCTTTTGCGTCTGTCACTAACGCCCAGCAAGTTAAAGTTTGAAGCACGTCACAGTCATTCAATCATTGAATCCTACTCAGAATACCACAGACAAGGTTAGACCTTCCGGATTCTCTTGAATGCTGCCATCAGTTCTCGCCTATACCACGAAGACTCTGATCTCACGGAATGGTTGGCTCGTTTGTCAGGCGAGCACTCGGTTGTCAGGCAATCA
>NC_029774.3:47532048-47532987 GCF_000817695.3 Arachis duranensis
AAGAACACCAAACTTAAAATTTTTAGAAAACCAAAATAAATTTTCGAAATTTATGAAAAGATTAACAAGAAAACACCAAACTTAAAGTTTGGCACAAGATTAAATCAAGAAAAATTATTTTTGAAAAAGATTTTTAAAAGTATTGGTGCTCCCTTGTCAAGAATATGACCCTTCTATTCTAGCCAAATGGGCAGAAAAGGTAACAATTGTTCTGGGCAGGTATATTCTTTTTGAAAGACTAATGCTTTGGATTAGTAAAAGAAAAACAAGAAAAGACACAGAACAAGAAAAACTCAAGATCAAACAAGAAAAATAAACAAGAATAACTTGAAAATCAATGAAGAACAAAGACACAAGTCGAAAATTTTAAAGAAAAATATGAGACATGCAATTGACACCAAACTTAGAACAAGACATTAAAACTCACGAAAATTAACACTTAATTAAGAAAAATAATTTTTGAAAAGAAATTTTTTTATTTTGAAAAGAAACTATCCTATCAAAATTTAATGACTCTATAAAAACAAATTATTCCTAATCTAAGAAATAAAATAAACCTTCAATTGTCCAAACGCAATAATCCCCGGCAACGGCGCCAAAAACTTGGTGGACGAAATTGTGATCACTATTTTGTGCCTTTTGGTATCATTGTAAAATTATGGAATTTAAGAAATTGGCATGAGTGGACACAATTCCGTTCAACTAACCAGCAAGTGTACTGGGTCGTCCAAGTAATACCTTACGTGAGTAAGGGTCGAATCCACAGAGATTATTGGTTTGAAGCAATCAATATTTATTTTATTAATCTTAGTTAGGATGTCAATAGGATTATTTGGATTAAAAGTGAAATTATTGGAATTGATAAAAGAGGGAACAATGTTACTTTGATTTGCAGCACTAGGAAATATGTTGGAGTTTTGGAGATGCTTTGTCCTCTGA
>NC_029774.3:47533693-47557449 GCF_000817695.3 Arachis duranensis
ATGACGTTTTTCTGGCGTTTAACTCCAGACAGCAGCATGAACTTGGCGTTTAACGCCAAGTTACGTCGTCTATCCTCGTGCAAAGTATGGACTATTATATATTGCTGGAAAGCCCTGGATGTCTACTTTCCAACGCCGTTGAGAGCGCGCCAATTGGACTCCTGTAGCTCCAGAAAATCCATTTCGAGTGCAGGGAGGTCAGGATCCAACAGCATCAGCAGTCCTTTTTCAGCCTAAGTCAGATTTTTGCTCAACTCCCTCAATTTCAGCCAGAATTTACCTGAAATCACAGAAAAACACACAAACTCATAGTAAAGTCCAGAAATATGATTTTTGCCTAAAAACTAATAATATTCTACTAAAAATTAACTGAAACATGCTAAAATCTACATGAAATTACCCCCAAAAAGCGTATAAAATATCCGCTCATCAATCATCAGTAGGCATGACACCATAAGGAGCAATCTGTTGATCAACAAACCCGACAACAACAAAGTCAAAAGCATCCAGATTAAAAGGCTCGATAGTCCGGGGTCTTTTTGGAGGAGGAGCGCCGGTAGAAGAAGAGGTAGCAGCAGAAGCTTGTGAAGGATCAACCAAACGAACCCAAGGAGTAGGGATTATCCTCCTCGACCCAGGAGAGCTCGGAACAGAAGGCTTCGACAAAACCTGAGAGGACCCCTCCCCAGCCACCTTGGCTGAGATGTTTTGAGCCGCCGTAGCCTTCCTCGCCTTTTTAAAGGCTTTCATGGAATCATTGGTCTTGGCCATCTCTCAAAAAACAAATCAAAACAAGATACAAAACTGAAAAAAAAAAGAGAAGTCAGTCTCTACCCAGTTCAGCTCGGACAAGGGAAAGGTCCCCCAAGAATCTCTTTGTGTCAAGATGGGGAGGTTCCCCCCAAATATCCTCCAACACAGTCACAAAATCCTGCTTGACCTCGTCCAACATTTCCCAAGTATATCTAGACACCACTATGTTCTTCTGCCATTCTAAAGGAAAGCAGGGCTCGCCATTCTGATCCAAAAAGAAAGGACGAGCTCCTTCAACAGCTCGAATCTTAAAAAAGTGATTCTTAAAATCCCGGAAGGACTCATCATACATGGAAAAAACCTTATGTCCCTGGGCCGACCTAAAAGAAATCCAAGAAGCTTTCTTTTTTGTAGTCCCAGGCTTGGTCAACACAAAGAGATACAGAAAAAGAGTTTGAGAAGCCATAACACCAAATTCTTGACAAACCAACTGAAAAATCTTAATAAAACCCCAAGAATTCGGATGAAGCTGAGATGGGGCTACATTACAAGATCATAACAGCTCCCCCTAGGTCAGAACAGGGAAGCAAACCCTTTCGTCAGAATCAGGTGCTACCAATTCATAGTTGTTTTCTTGATCCCCACTACTACATATTCGATGATGTTTCCTAAGCTCCACACAGAATTTTAAATTAGCTAGGGATACACATAGCAACACAAGGGAGTCCAACCAGTCGGACATCCCCTCAGGAACCTTGGAAGACGTCTCAACAATATTTGTGCGAGAAGACATGGCCAACTAGTCCTACAAATAAGAAAGAAAATGGATTACTAAAAAACATCTCGGACAAATATGACACAGAGCAATACAAGCAACAAAAGGAAATCCCAGGACCCACACTAAAGATCCAGGGGCATCCTTTGGAGGCAAGTGAAGGAATAAGGACTCAGGAAAGCCTACAAAACTATATCTCTCACACCCTAACAGGAAGATAATCCCCTTCTCAATAAAAGCGACACTCGGAAAAGAAAGCCATGAGCAACAAATCAAAAGTCATCAAAATAACTACCTCCCCAACTCACAGTCTCAGCTTATCAACAAACGGAACTACCAAACAATGAAAGTATCAAGAAGAAAATCAAAATGAGACACCAGAGAAAATTGTTACTTTCTACAAAGGTTCATCAGTAAAATCATCAAACATAGAAAAATTCATCAAAAGGAACAACCTTTTAGGTAAAGAAAACAGGTTCACAAAAATCAGAAAAACTTGCAGCACAGCAACAAGTAAGCACAACGACGCAAAAAGGTTCAAGCTTCCCAGCATGCATTCAAGCAAGACTAAAACCAAAGAACCAAAGCCTAAGTAGAAGAAGTAAAGAAGCAGAAAGAAGAACCAACCTGGAAAAAGGAAGCTTCAAAGGAAACTGAGGATGGGAAAATAGAAACCGGAATTACCTTTCAGAACAAAAGCACCAACAATCACCAAATAAACGTCGCAAGGAGAAACGCGAAAATGCAAATATTCAGGCAAAAACAGAAAGTGAGAAAGAAAAGGGGAAGTTACGAAACAGAGAAGAGAAACTGTTTTGTAAAAAGTTCAAAAAGAACAAAGAAACGGAGCATTAAAAAGAATTAATGAGGTTATTAAACCTTCGCACATTCCCAAAGTAAGGGGACGCGTGTTTTCAAAAGAATAAAATTCAAACGGAAATGTTCCGCATTCAAAGGAGAACTCTACATAGAAGAAGTCGACAAAATGCTCGAGTTCGGCTTCACCAGAGAAGGATCGAAGTCCTAAAACTAAGACTCGGCCTCAAAAAAGACCGAGCTCGAGCAGGGGCACTGTTCATACACTGGGTCGAGCTGTCCGACCCGGGATGATTAGCAACAAGGCGACCGACCTCTTCAGACCAAACTACCTGACCTCTTCTCAAAGAGCTCGGCCAAGCTGCCAGGAAAGCCCAATAAAGGGCCCAAACAGAGGAACACGACCCAAATCCAAGGGCAGCCCAAAGCCTATAGAGATAAGGGCGGTTCCCTTAAAGATAAGACGACCTCGCTCGAAGATAAGATAACGATAAGATAAGATAACTAACTTATCTTATCTGAGAAGGTCGCTTTACACCATTATAAATATACTGGAGCACCTAGGTATAACTCATACTCTGATTCTACATAAAAACATGCTTAATACCCTTGCTAACTTAAGCATCGGAGTCCCTTGTAGGTACCACCACCCTCTGGTGATAAAGGATCAGCAGCATTGCCAGTCCAACAAATCGGACCTGATAGCTCCGGTCGCCACGCACAAGCCAGACCTGTCACCTCCGATCAATACAGAAGATCTCGTCCGAGATCGACCTACAGTTTCAAGTAACCCTCGGAACAAAAACTAAGGCATGAATGTGCGTGAAAAGATGTAATGGGTGGTTGGAATGCATTTTTTTTATTTGTTTCATATAGGTTGAGTGAGATACTTGAGCTAATCAAAGATCCAAATCTTTAGTCCACTTAGCCATATCTACCCCACCTTAGCCCTAACCCCATTACAACCCTAATAAGTCCTCATGATAATTGCATTCATGCATCATATGGTTGTTGATTGTTTGATGAAAAGCAAAACCTTGAAAGCATGATTAGAGGAGACTTGAGTGAATTGACCCCTAGACACCGAGTGATTAGAGTGTATACACACCTAGTGAGGGTTCAATCACTCAACTCTATGTTTCCACACTTCTTATCATGCATTCTTGCAAGTTGCTTCTTTTTGATGAGTTAAATCAATTCTTGGTATTTTGATTACATTGAGCTACTTCTTTGCTTAGCCCTATATGTCTATATACTTGCTTGGGAGTTTGATTTTTTGTTTTCACCAAATCAATAGGACATTATAGATAGACATATATAGATAGCATTTAGTATAGTTACATGCATATAGATAGTGCATTGAATAAATTGTATACCCTTTCATTCATCTCCTTTGGTTGGATTAGCATGAGGACATGCTATTGTTTAAGTGTGGGGGAATTGATGAGTCCATTTTTACAATATATTTTGATTTGATTTGAGTGGATTTCATCATATAAACCCACATTTATTCATCTAAATAGCATAGTTTTGTAATTCTCCCTAGATTTGTGCTCAATTGTGAAAACATGCTTTTTAGGCCTTAAAATAGCCAAAATTAATTCACTTTGATCCCATTTGGTGCCTTGATGTACTTGTTGAGTGATTTTAGGTTTCTAAGGCAAGTATGGGATGGAAGAAGTGAAGAGAAAAGCATGCAAAAAGGGAGAAATCATGAAGAAAATAAAGTTTGGAAGTTGCTGCAAAGGTGCGTACGCACACCGGTGACCTCGTGCAAGGATGCGTACGCACCAAATGTCGTGCGTACGTACGATGGGAATTCTGTGCAACTATGCGTACACACGCGTGTATATGCGTGAGGTCATTAATGCAAATCGCTGGGGGCAAATTCTGGGCCTCCAAAACCCAGTCCAACTCATTTTCTGAAGCTATTTAAGGCCAAAGTGAAGAGGAATGAGGGCGTGGGGGGAGGGGCAATTGGGTTTAGCTTTTATCATGTTTTAGTGTAGTTTTCTAGAGAGAAAAGCTCCCCCCTCTCTCTAGAATTAGGGTTTTTAGCTTAGTTTCCTTTTAATTTCAGCACTTTAATTCTTGTTTTAGTGTAATTTCATTTATGTTTCTATGCTTTCTTGTCTTTATCTTCTTCATCTCTTTTGTTATTTTCTCTTTTATGTCAATTTTCATGTTATGAACACTTTTGTTATTTTAATTTCAATTAATGCAAATTTATATTTCCATGTCATTTATTGCTTTCTTTAGTTGTTATTGCTATTTTCTTGCTTTGGTAGCTTTAGAATTTATTTATTGCAATTTAATATTATTTTATTTTCATAGACACCAAGTGTTTGATAAAATGCTTAGCTTAGTTTTCACTTAGTTTTTCTTCACTCTTGGCTTGAATTGTTGGTTTTGGTGATCCTTGAGTCATTGACGTCCATTCTTGTTTGATACATTAGAGTAGTTAGTTGATTTGGTCTCCCTTGACTCTATGTGACCCATTAGTGTTGACATGAGATTTAGGGATTGAAATCAACTATGCCTATTTGACTTATCTTTGATGTAAGGTTGACTAAGTAGGATTAACTCTTCATAAGCATCATGTATTTGTGGTCAATGTCTAGGATAAGTAACCTTAGCTTTCAATTACTTGCCAAGAGATTTCTTGCACTTTAATTTTCCTTGCTTTGACTTTATTTACTTTGATGTTTAATTCCTTGCATGTTTAGCTTTCACAGTCTTGGATGAGAAATTGGTTGTTTGGGTGGAATTGAGTTGTGGATGTCCATTCCGCATAGTATGGGAATGGTTAATTGGTTTGGTTTCCATTGACGCTAGTCTTTCACTAAGTAATTAGTGAGTTGACTAGGACTTATAAATTGAGACCAATTATGCCCTTTTAATTAATTCTCAAGGAGGATTGACTAATTTGGATTGACCCCACACAATTGCCATGTTTGTGGTCCATAACTAGGATAGGAATCCTAAATTCCCCAATTATCACCAAGAGTCATTTTTAGTATTTAATTTCCAATTACATTGCTTTTACTTGCATGCTTTCTTTTAATTCCTTGCATGATCATTTACTTTCTTGCTATTTACATTTCTTGCATCTCTTGCAATCCCAATTCCCCATGTTCTCTCATAGCCAATAAATGTACATTTCATTGTAACTCCTAGAGAAGACGACCCGGGATTTAACTACTCGCGGTTATTATAATTTGGTCATTTATCAAATTTGGCACCGTTGCTGGAGAGTTGCAATGGTGTAAAGTTATTGGCTATTGTAAATATGTTAATATGTAAATAGCTTGCTTGTTGGTTGTCTTTGTTTATGGTTAGGATTGGGATTCCGGGGGACATTGGATATTCTAGCAATGGTGGGAAAGTCAAGCACAAGCCACCATAGCAAGGGCTCTCTCAATTGTCTAACTTAAAGACATTAAATAAAAGTGCTTGGTAACATTGTTCTAACTCATCTCTTTTTGTATATATTATGGGTTATTGCATGTTTGTTTGATTGGTTAATTTAAAATTAGTTAATTTTGAGATTTGTAAGTTAATTTTGGTTTGGATCATGAAATTATGGGTTCATGCAAGTTTTGGTGTTGAGTTTTGATTGAACTAAGGCTTGGTACCTTAGATTTTGAAGAAAAATTTTTGGGAAAAACAGGGCATGTGCATGCGCACACACTTATGCGCACACACACAGCAACGAAAATTCACCTCCTGTGTGTTTGCACCCTTCTGTGCATACGCACAAAAGCTTTTATGCCCTCTATTTGCAGTGCTAGCACGCCTTGTGCACATGCGTCCCCCTATTTTCTGTGACCGGTGCGTGCGCATATACTCGTGCGTACGCACACATGCCCTTTCTTGCACTTTTTGTGCGGTCGCACAGACGTGTGCGTCCGCACGACAAAGCGCAGCCCCTCTGGTGGGTGCGTTAGCATGGCTTGTGCACGTGAACCCCAGCCCTTTTTCTTCTATGCGCGCGCATAGACCTGTGTGCGCACGCACACATGATCCTTCCTCTAAAAAAACAAAAGTGTTCTGTGCGTGTGCATAGATCCAGGCGCACGCACACGTCTTGACACCCTTTCTGCCTGCAGCGTTCGCACACCCTGTGTGTATGAATGCCCCAACATTTTGCTGGTGTGCGTACGCACACGTCTTTGTGCGTACACACGGGTCCCGTTCTGGGCAATAATTTGAAAGCTGCCCTGTTGCACCATCCCCACCCGTTTTCTTCTTTCCTTCCTTCTTCTTCTACCACCCCTCAACCCAGCCCATCCCATCTCGCCGTCCGACCACCGCCGAAACCACCACCACCACCGTCTCTTCTCTTTTCTCTCTTCTCCTTCTTTCTTCCCTTCGTATTTCTTCTTTCTTCTTTCTTTTTCTACTCCCTTTCTTCTCTTCTCCGGCGAAACTCCGTCGTCGTGAGCCTCGCAGTGGCTAAAACAACTTCCACTGTTGCCTATCCCTTTCTTTTCTATTTTTTGTTTTTCAATTTTCTTGTTTTAATCTTCTTTGTTATGCTTAGTTACTTGCTTAATTCTTGTTTTCTTTATTTAATTTTGGTAATTGATGAGTGGTTAATTTATACGCTTTTTGGCATTATTTTGAGGTCATTTTTAGTAGGAGCTAGCTACTTTTTGGGATGTTTTAATTAGTTTTTATGAAAAAATCATATTTCTGGACTTTACCATGAATTTTTGTGGTTTTCTGTGATTTTAAGTATTTTCTGGCTAAAATTGAGGGACCTGAGCACAAATCTGATTCAGAGGCTGAAAAAGAACTGCATATGCTGTTGGATTCTGACCTCCCTGCACTCGAAGTGGATTTTCAGACGTTACAGAACTTCAAATGGCGCTCTCTCAATTGTGTTGGAAAGTAGACATCCAGAGCTTTCCAGAAATATATAATAGTCCATACTTTGCTCGAGTTTTGATGATGCAAACTGGCGTTCAAACGCTCCTTCTCTGCCCTACTCTGAAGTTAAACGCCAGAAACACGTTACAAACCAGAGTTAAACGCCCAAACTGGCATAAAAGCTGGCGTTTAACTCCAAGAGAAGCCTCTACACATGTATGCTCAGCCCAAGTACACACCAAGTGGGCCCTGGAAGTGGATTTCTGCACCATTTATTCAATTCTGTAAACCTTAGTGGCTAGTTTCATTATAGATAGGACTTTTTACTATTGTATTAGAGGCTTTTGGAATATCTTTGGACCATTGTTCACATTTTGGGAGGCTGGCCATTTGGCTATGCTTACCCTATTTTCACTTATGTATTTTTAACGGTGGAGTTTCTACACACCATAGATTAAGGTGTGGAGCTCTACTGTTCCTCGAGTATTAATGCAAAGTACTACTGTTTTCTATTCAATTCATGCTTATTCTTATTCTAAGATATCCATTCACCCATAAGAGCATGATGAATGTGATGATTATGTGACACTCATCACCATTCTCACTTATGAACGCGTGATTGACAACCACTTCCGTTATACATGATGACAAGCTTGAATGTATATCTCTTGGGCTTCTAATCAATGATTCACATCGACTCCCCTCTGACAATGGGGCATCTGAATCCGAGATTAGAGTCTTCGTGGTATAGGCTAGAATCTATTGGCAGCATTCTTGAGTTCCGAAAAGTCTAAACCTTGTCTGTGGTATTCCGAGTAGGATCTGGGATGGGATGACTGTGACGAGCTTCAAACTCGCGACTGTAAGGCGTGGTGACAGATGCAAAAGGATAGTAAATCCTATTCCTACACGATCGAGAACCAACAGCTGATTAGCCATACGATATCTATGCATGGTATTTTTCATCCGAGACGAGCAATCCGACAGTTGATTAGCCATACAGAAACCGTAAAGGACCATTTTCACTAAGAGTGTGGGAAGTAACCATTGACAACAGTGATACCCAACATACAGCTTACCATGGAAAGGAGTATGAAGGATTGGATGAAGGCTGTAGGAAAGCAGAGATTCAGAAGGAATAACGCATCTCCATACGCTTTTCAACCATATATTTTTAAATCGTATCTTTTTCAAATCACATTTTTTTAAATTCTAATTTCAAAATCTTTTTATAACTTCTTATCTTTTTCAACTTTATTTCTTATCTTTTTTTTTTCAAAACCACAACCAATTTTTCAAAAAATTATTTTAAATTTTATTCTCTTTATTTTCGAAAATTCTCCCCCCTCTCTTATCTTTTTCTATTCAAACACTGACATTCCTCCTCCATTGTCAATTTGAACTCCATCTCTCTTTGTGTATTCGAATTCTTCCTTACCTAACTCATCCTTCCATTCTTGTTTTCCTCTGGCACCTCAAGGAATCTCTATACTGTGACATAGAGGATTCCATATTTTCTTTGTTTTTGCTCTTTCATATGAGCAGGAACAAAGATAAAGGCATACTTGTTGAAGCTGATCTTGAACCTAAAAGGACTCTGAAGACGAAGCTAAGAGCAGCTAAAGCACAAAACTCTGAAGAGGACCTCACTGAAATTTTCAAAAAGGAAGCAGCAAAAGAAATAATTATGGCTGAACCAAACAACAATGCAAGGAAGATGCTTGGTGATTTTACTACACCAACTTCCAACTTCTATGGAAGAAGCATCTCAATCCCTGCCATAGGAGAAAATAATTTTGAGCTAATGCCTCAATTAGTTTCTCTACTGCAACAGAACTGCAAGTTTTATGGACTTCCATTAGAAGACCCTTATTAGTTTTTAACTGAGTTCTTGCATATCTCTGATACTGTTAAGACCAATGGAGTTGATCCTGAGGTCTACAAGATTATGCTTTTCCCTTTTGCTATAAGAGACAGAGCTAGAAAATGGTTGGACTCACAACCTATAGATGGCTTGGACTCTTGGGATAAACTGGTCACGGCTTTCATAGCCAAGTTCTTTCCTCCTCAAAAGCTGAGCAAGCTTAGAGTGGGTGTTCAGACCTTCAGACAAAAAGACGGTGAGTCCCTCTATAAAGCTTGGGAAAGATACAAGCAACTGACCAAAAAGTGTCCTTCTGACATACTTTCAAAATGGACCACATTAGGTATATTCTATGATGGTCTGTCTAACTTTTCCAAGATGTCATTGGACTACTTTGCAGGTGGATCCATTCACCTAAAGAAAACGCCTCCAGAAGCTCAGGAACTTATTGAAATGGTTGCAAATAACCAGTTCATGTATACCTCTGAGAGGAATCCTGTGAGTAATGAGACGCCTCAAAAGAGAGGAGTTCTTGAAATTGATGCTCTGAATGCCATACTGGCTCAGAGTCTGAATGGATTGCAAAATGCATCCAACAGTTATAAAGAAGCATCTTCTGAAGAAGAAGCTTATGATCCTGAGAACCCTGCAATGGCAGAAGTGAATTACATGGGTGAAGCCTTTGGCAACACCTATAATCCTTCATAGAAAAATCATCCAAATTTTTCATGGGAGGATCAACAGAAGCAAGGCTTCAATAATAACAATGGTGGAAGAAACAGGTTTAGTAATAGCAAACCTTTTCCATCATCATCTCAGCAACAGACATAGCATTCTGAGCAGAATCCTTCTAGCTTAACAAACATAGTCTCTGATCTATCTAAGGCCACTCTTAGTTTCATGACTGAAACAAGATCCTCTATTAGAAATTTGGAGACACAAGTGGGCCAGCTGAGTAAAAGGGTTACTGTAACTCCTCCTAGCACTTTCCCAAGCAATACAGAAGAGAATCCCAAAGGAGAGTGCAAGGCCATTGATATAATCATGGCTGAAACCTTAGAGGAGGAGGAGGACGTGAATCCCAATAAGGAAAACCTCTGGGAACGTCCAGTGGCCAGTAAGGAATACCCTAATGAGGAACTAAAGGAATCTGAGGCTCATACAGAGACCATACAGATTCCCTTGGACCTCCTTTTACCATTCATGAGCTCTGATAACTATTCATCTTCTAAAGAGGATGAAGACATTATTAAAGGGCAAGTTGCCCAATATTTAAGAGCAATCATGAAGCTAGATGCCAAGTTATTTGGTAATGAGACTTGGGAGGAAGAGCCTCCCTTGCTCACCAATGAACTGAATACATTGGTTCAGCAAAATTTACCTCAAAAGAAAAAGGATCCTGGTAAATTCTTAATACCCTGTACCATAGGCACCATGACCTTTGAAAAAGCTCTGTGTGACCTGGGGTCAGGGATAAACATGATGCCACTCTTTGTAATGGAGAAACTGGGAATCTATGAGGTACAGGCTGCCAAATTCTCATTGGAGATGGTAGATAAATCTATGAAAAAGGCTTATGGACTAGTAGAGGACGTGCTAGTGAAGGTTGAAGGCCTTTACTTTCCTGGAGCCCCCACATTCAAACTCTAAGTTTGGTGTTGGGAGGCCACAACCAAACTCTAAGTTTGGTGTTGAGAGATCTCAACCATACTCTTATCATCTGTGAGACTCCATGAGAGCTCACTGTCAAGCTATTGACATTAAAGAAGCGCTTATTGGGAGGCAACCCAATTTTATTTTAATCTATATTATTTTGTTTTCTTTTAGGTTGATAATCATGTGAAGTCACAAATACAATTACAAAAATAAAGAAAAAAATAAAAAAACAGCATTGAAAATAGCACACCCTGGAGGAAGGACTTACTGGCGTTTAAACGCCAATAAGGGTAGCAAAATGGGTGTTTAAACGCCCAATCTGGCACCTTTCTGGGCGTTTAAACACCAGAATATAGCACCAAACCGGCATTTAAACGCCAGAACAGGGCAACAAACTGGCATTTAGACGCTAGAACAGGAAGGAAAACTAGCGTTTAAACGCCAGAATAGGACAGTAGACTGGCGTTTAAAAGCCAGAATTGCACTCAAAGGCGTTTTGAACGCCCAATTGGAGCAAGGATGAGAATTTCTTGACCCCTCAGGATCTGTGGACCCCACAAGATTCCCATCAACCTCAACTCACTCTCTCTCCTCTTCACACCTTTCTACAACACTCTTCCCCAAATACCCTTCACCAATCACTTCCTTAACTCTTCCCTAAAAACCCGCTACCCACCTTCAAAATTCAAAACCCTTCCCCTCCTAAACCCACCCAAACCTTTCGGCCACTCTCCTTCCCTTTTCCTATAAATACCCCTCTCCATTCCTTCATTTTCACACATCATACACACCTTCCCCTCCCCTTGGCCGAAACACATATACCATCTATCTCCTCTATTTTCTTCTTCTTCTACATCTTTATTTCATCTTTTGCTCGAGGACTAGCAAATATTTTAAGTTTGGTGTGGTAAAAGCATTGCTTTTTATTTTTCCATAACCATTTATGGCACCTAAGGCTAGAAAAACCTCTAGAAAGAGGAAAGGGAAGGCAACTGCTTCCACCTCTGAGTCATAGGAGATGGAGAGATTCATCTCAAAGGTCCATCAAGACCACTTCTATAAAGTTGTGGCCAAGAAGAAGGTGATCCCTGAGCTCCCTTTTAGGCTCAAAAAGGGCGAATATCCGGAGATCTGACAAGAGATCCGAAGAAGAGGTTGGGAAGTTCTTGCCAACCCTATTCAACAAGTCAAAATCTTAATGGTTCAAGAGTTCTATGCAAACGCATTGATCACAAGGAACCATGATCAAGGTATGAACCCAAACCCAAAGAATTGGCTTATAATGGTTCGGGGGAAATACTTAGATTTCAGTCCAGAAAATGTGAGGCTAGCGTTCAACTTGCCAATGATGGAAGAAAACGCACGCCCCTACACCAAAAGGGTCAACTTTGATCAAAGGTTGGACCAAGTCCTCATGGACATATGTGTAGAAGGAGCTCAATGGAAAAGAGACTCAAGAGGCAATCCAGTTCAATTGAGAAGACTGGATCTTAAGCCTGTGGCTAGAGGATGGTTGGAGTTCATCTAATGTTCTATCATTCCCACTAGCTACCGATCTGAGGTAACTATGGATCGGGTCATCATGATCCATAGTATCATGATTGGAGAGGAAGTAGAAGTTCATGAAATCATACCTCTAGAACTCTACAAGGTGGCTGACAAGCCCTCACCTTTGGCAAGATTAGCCTTTCCTCATCTCATATGTCACCTTTGCTATTCAACTGGGATTGTCATAGAGGGAGACATCCTCATTGAAGAGGACAAGACCATCACTAAG
This sequence comes from Arachis duranensis, assembly GCF_000817695.3. Lineage (NCBI taxonomy): Eukaryota > Viridiplantae > Streptophyta > Magnoliopsida > Fabales > Fabaceae > Arachis > Arachis duranensis. The sequence goes on from NC_029774.3 coordinate 47,546,207, forward strand.
AAAGAGGATGGAGCAAACTAGAGATCCTATTCATGGCACTCAACAAGAGCATGAGGAATTCCCTCATCAAGAAACCCCTGAGATGCCTCAAGGGATGCAATTTCCTCCACATAATTATTGGGAGAAACTCAACACTTCTTTGGAAAGCTTGAGTTACAACATGGACTAATTAAGGGTGGAATACCAAGAGCACTCCATCATTCTCCATGAGATTAGAGAAGATCAAAGAGATATAAGGGAGGAGCAACAAAGACAAGGAAGAGACATAGAGGAGCTCAAGAGCACCATTGGTTCTTCAGGAGGAGGAAGACGCCACCCTCCTAAGGTGGACTTATTCCTTAATCTCCTTGTCTATTTATTTTTCTGTTTTTTGGCTTTATGCTGTATGTTCTATCTATGTTTGTGTCTTCACTACATGATCATTAGTGTCTAGTGTCTATGTCTTAAAGATATGAATAATTCCATGAATCCTTCACCTCTCTTGAATGAAAAATATTTTAAAAACAAAAGAACAAGAAGTACATGAGTTTCAAAATTTGTCATTGAAATTAGTTTAATTATATTGATGTGGTGACAATACTTTTTGTTTTTTGAATGAATGCTTGAACAGTACATATTTTTTATCTTGTTGTTTATGAATGTTAAAATTGTTGGCTCTTGAAAGAATAAGGAAAAAGGAGAAATGTTATTGATAATCTGAAAAAAAATCATAAAAATTGATTCTTGAAGCAAGAAAAAAGCAGTGAAAAAAGAGAGTAGCGAAAAAAATGGCGAAAAAAAGGGAGAAAAGAAAAAGAAAAAGCAAGTTGAAAAAGCCAATAGCCCTTTAAACCAAAAGGCAAGGGTAAAAAGGGTCCAAGGCTTTGAGCATTAATGGATAGGGGGGCCTAAAGGAATAAAATCCAGGCCTAAGCGGCTAAATCAAGCTGTCCCTAACCATGTGCTTGTGTCATGAAGGTCCAAGTGAAAAGCTTGAGGCTGAGTGGTTAAAGTCGTGATCCAAAGCAAAAAGAGTGTGCTTAAGAACTCTGGACACCTCTAATCGGGGACTTTAGCAAAGCTAAGTCACAATCTGAAAAGGTTCACCCAGTTATGTGTCTGTGGCATTTATGTATCCAGTGGTAATACTGGAAAACAAAGTGCTTAGGGCCACGGCCAAGACTCATAAAGTAGCTGTGTTCAAGAATCAAGATACTGGAATAGGAGAATCAATAACGCTATCTGAATTATGAGTTCCTACAGATGCCAATCATTCTAAACTTCAAAGAAAAAAGTGAGATGCCAAAACTGTTCAAAAGCAAAAAGCTACAAGTCCCGCTCATCTAATTAGAACTAAGCTTCATTGATATTTGGGATTTATAGTATATTCTCTTCTTCTTATCCTATTTGATTTTAGTAGGATCTAGCTACTTTTTGGAATTTTTTTATTAGTTTTTATGCAAAATTCATATTTCTGGACTTTACCTTGAGTTTGTGTATTTTTCTGTGATTTCAGATATTTTTTTGGCTGAAATTGAGGGGCCTGAGCACAAATCTGATTCAGAGGCTGAAAAAGGACTGTAGATGCTGTTGGATTTTGACCTCCCTGCACTCGAAGTGGATTTTCAGGTGTTACAGAACTCCAAATGGCACGCTCTCAATTGCGTTGGAAAGCAGACATTCAGAACTTTCTAGCAATATATAATAGTCCATACTCTGCTCGAGTTTTGTCAATGCAATTTGGCATTCAAACGCCCCTTCTCTGCCCTATTCTAAAGTTAAACGCCAGAAACACGTTACTAACCAGAGTTAAATGCCCAAACTGGCATTAAAGCTGACGTTAAACTCCAAGAAAAGCCTTTACACGTGTAAAGCTCAATGCTCAGACCAAGCACACACCAAGTGGGCCCCAGAAGTGGATTTCTGCACTATTTATTCAATTCTGTAAACCCTAGTGGCTAGTTTCATTATAAATAGGACTTTTTACTATTGTATTAGAGGCTTTTGGAATATCTTTGGACCATTGTTCACGTTTTGGGAGGCTGGCCATTCGGCCATGCCTACCCTATTTTCACTTATGTATTTTTAACGATGGAGTTTCTACACACCATAGATTAAGGTGTGGAGCTCTACTGTTCCTCGAGTATTAATGCAAAGTACTACTGTTTTCTATTCAATTCATGCTTATTCTTATTCTAAGATATCCATTCGCACACAAGAGCATGATGAATGTGATGATTATGTGACACTCATCACCATTCTCACTTATGAACGCGTGATTGACAACCACTTCCGTCATACATGAAGACAAGCTTGAATGTATATCTCTTGGGCTTCTAATCAACGATTCAGATCGACTCCCCTCTGACAATGGGGCATCTAAATCTGAGATTAGAGTCTTCGTGGTATAGGCTAGAATCCATTGGCAGCATTCTTGAGATTCGAAAAGTCTAAACCTTGTCTGTGGTATTCCGAGTAGGATCTTGGATGGGATGACTGTGACAAGCTTCAAACTCACGACTGTAGGGCGTGGTGACAGACGCAAAAGGATAGTAAATCCTATTACTACATGATCGAGAACCAACAACTGATTAGCCATACGATATCTGTGCATGGTATTTTTCATCCGAGACGAGCAATCCGACAGTTGATTAGCCGTACAGAAACCATAGAGGACCATTTTCACTGAGAGGACGAGAAGTAACCATTGACAACGGTGACACCCAACATACAGCTTGCCATGGAAAGGAGTATGAAGGATTGGATGAAGGCAGTAGGAAAACAGAGATTCAGAAGGGATAACGCATCTCCATACGCTTATCTAAAATTCCCACCAATGAATTACATAAGTATCTCTATTTTTATTTTATGTTTATTTATCTTTTAAATTATTAAAACTCTATAACTATTTGAATCCTCCGGACTGAGATTTACATGATGACCATAGCTTGCTTCAAGCCGACAATCTCCGTGGGATCGACCCTTACTCACTTAAGGTTTATTACTACGACCTAGTGCACATCCTGGTTAGTTGTGTGAAGTTGTGAAAAAGAGTTGAGATTACAATTGTGCGTACCAAGTTGTTGGCGCCATTGAGATCACAATTTCGTGCACCAGTAATCTAGCTCGATTTTTGCTTAACTGTTTGCTTGTTGAATTGTAAGTGTTCAAATTTCTGATTTATGGGTTATTGATGCTTGAACTTTTGGCTTGAATTTGTTGAATATGTGCACTGCATACTATGTGTTTGGCATAATGCCTGAATGAACTTTTTGTTTAATTCATATGTTGTCATGACCATATGTGTTAGAGTATATCCTTGTTTGGCATTCTAATCAAGAACTGTGCACTTTTGAATGATGATGATGTTATTTGGGATTGAATTTTCAATAATGTACTTGTTTAATGCTTTGAGTTGCTAGAATCAAATTAATTTAGAAATTGACTTTTTGTCTCTTATTTGGTGCAATTTTTAACAAGTACATATTGAATTTAGTGAATTAAATGGAATTGCTTGTTCATCATGGTTTTTAAGTCAATATAATCACATCAGAAGGTATTTGCTCCTTGTTAATGCTTTGCATTTGTTTGAGTTAACTTGACTTAATTCTTATCAAAACTTGTCACTTTTTGTAGCAAGCACCTTCCCATGTGATTATTTGATTGTTCTTAAGGATGAATAAGTAGTTTCTCCTCATTATTGCATTGGTTATTGTTTGTTGTACTATTTTATATCAATTTTGCTCTTTTACTTGCACAACTTCAATATCCAATAATTCCTACATTCAATTCACTCTTGTTGGTACTTGCCTAAGTTTGCTTGTCCTTAATTGATGCTCATATGTTGCTTGCATCTTAGGCCATTTAATTGAGGAACTCATGCTTACTTTTTCATTGTGTGGATGCCACTTTAACCGGCCGTTCTGTGTATTCCACACCACTATGCAAACTTTCTCAATTAGATGCTTATTTACTCTCCCCTTTACCTTTTAGTGCTAGTTTCCCTATGATTTCTAATTATACTTTATCCATTCTTTTTGAGGATGAGACGTAAAGGCAAGGAGCTGGGAGGGGAGGAGGACGCCGAGGAGGGAGATGCCGAGCATGCATTGGACTTGGCGATTTCCACACAACCCGAGCCACCGCATCCGCCAACCGAAGGTGGAGCTTTTGAGAGACATTCTCCCCAGATTTTGTTTATGCACGGAAGACCGTGCAACACTTAAATGTGGGGGAGGATTCATCAATTTGGGGCGTAAACTTTTTTTTCCGAATACTTTGCACTTTATTTTTATTTCTTTAGGTTTCTTGTATATATTTGTAGTGTTTTTTACTGTTGCATTGCATTTTCTTTTGGTATATATAGTTTATATCTAGCGATTGCGTGTTGCATTTTTGCATCTTTTTATTAGTATATATTTGAATGATAGAAGTTGTGATTGGACGAAGTGAATATCATAGTGGCTCGTTTAATTTTGTCCTAATTTTTCATGTTAATTTTTGGATGTTGAAAATTAGGAATAGAACTAGGGAAGTTTTTGAAGTTGCATCCATCACATCATACATACATATAGGAAATAATTTTGGTGAAAAACAAACAAGGATTTTCCAAGAATTTTGTTTTTAGGGCATTCTATTGAATTCATTTAGAAAATTGTTTTTAAACTTGCTTGAATGAATTTTTGTGGAACATAGGAGAGAGATAGAACAAATTGCCTTGTGAGTTTTTTTGAGCTTTAATGAGTGGTTCCACATTTTAACCACTAATTTTGTTCATAGTCTGATTTTTCTCCTTCTATGATTGTGATCTTGGTTTTGCTTCATTCTTTATTTCCAACGATTGATGTTTTAAATTGCATTGAGCATGATTGAGGCCATCTTTGATAAAAGCTTACTTTACCCATATAGACCTACCCTTGCATCTACCTTTGTTAACCCCTTTGAGCCTTATTTGACCCCATTGTTTGTAATATCACCACATTACAACCTTAAGTGGAAAACCATGAATTTACCTTGGATTGTATCCTTGATTGGCTTAGGTTGAGGACTGTGTGTCATTTAAGTGTGGGAGAAATTTTGGGAAGCATTGGTAGAGACCGAAGAAGTTTAAATCGGAGACACTCAAGACAAAACAACAAACATAGGGGCAAATCTAAAAGGAGACCTAAAGGAGCTGCTAACAAAGCTCCTAAAGGATAATTCTGACCTCTTTGCATGGAAGGCCACGGACATGCCTGGCATCGATCCCGGACAAATGTGCCATAAACTGGCAGTATATCCCGGATCTCGGCCAGTACAATAAAAGCGCAGGAAGCTCGGCCCAGAGAGATCACAAGCAATAGAGGAACAAGTACAGGCTTTGTTAAAGGCAGGGTTCATAAGGGAGGTAATGTACCTATTATGGCTAGCCAATGTAGTATTGGTTATGAAGTGAAATGGAAAGTGGCAGATATGCACTGATTACACCGACCTCAACAAAGCCTCCCCAAAAGATTCATACCCACTCCCGAACATAGACACAGTAGTTGACGCTTCAACGGGGTATAAGTACCTCTCTTTCATGGACGCTTACTCGGGATACAATTAAATCCCAATGTATCAACCCGACCAGGAGAAAACCTCATTCTTAACCCCAAGAGCAAACTACTGCTACATAGTCATGCCCTTCGGACTCAAGAACGCAGGCGCTACAAACCAGAGACTGATGAACAAAGTTTTCGCTAATCACATCGGGAAGTTCATGGAGGTTTATGTAGACAACATGCTAGTAAAGACACTGTTCATACCCTGTGTCGAGATAGGCGACTCGGGTTGACTTCATACAAAACAAATGACCTCTTCGGGTTAGGCTCGCCGACCTCTTCATAAAAGAGTTCGTCCAAATCGACTAAAGGGGCCAAACAGACCCAAACAAAGGGACACAGCCCAAATCTAAAGGCAGCCAGGGCCTAGAAAGATAAGGGCGGTTCCTTGGAGATAAGATAGCTTCACTCAAAAGATAAGATAAGATAACTATCTTATCTCCAGAAAGGTCACTCCACACTATTATAAATACACTGGAGCACCCAGGTATAACTCATACTCTGATTCTACTCAAGTACCACCACCCTCCGGTGATGAAGGATTAGCAGCACCACCAAGCCCAACAAGTCAGGCACAACAGCTCCGACCATCACCACAGATCTCGTTTGAGATCGACCTACAATTTCAGGTAACCCTCGGAACATTGGCACCATTGCCGGGGAACTTGGAAGTCATCCCATCATCATGGCAGACAACCTTGACAATGACCATGATTCCGATCTGGAGAACAGAACGCCGCACAAAAACACGGACAGCACACCAAAAGATACATCTCAACCAAACAAAGACAATAATTTGCAAAATACAGAAATTATGGAGGCTCTACAAGCTCAATAAGATCGTCTCAAACAGCTCGAAAAAGAGGCCGAGCACCAATGGGAAGCCAAGAAGGACATTCGAAGAGAATCTAGGCGATGTCGAGAGCTAGAGGACAAGCTCCTAAAGCTCGAGGCTGATCTCAAAGCTAAAACCATTTAGTTTGGCCACAATGATAGCTCCCACAAAGATCAAGATCTCTTCACCAAAGAAATCATGAAAGCTAAGGTTCCAAAAGATTTTAAAGCTCCCGACATGACCCCGTATGACGGTACCTCCGACCCAAGCCTTCATCTCAGCAACTTCAAAAGCAGAATGTATCTCACCGACGCCTCGGACGCCATTCGATGCAAAGCCTTTCTGACTACCCTACCAAAGATAGCAATTAAGTGGTTTGATAGTTTGCCTCCTAGATCCATCACAAGTTTTGATGACTTAGCCAAAAAGTTTCTTGCCAGATTCTCCATCCAGAAGGACAAAGCCAAACACGCCCCAAGACTACCAGGAATCAAGCAAGGAGATCAGGAGAGTCTTCGCAACTACATGGAAAGATTCAACAAAGCATGCCTAGATATACAGAGTTTACCAACAGAAGCGGCCATCATCGGTCTCATCAATGGCCTACGAGAAGGACCTTTTAGCCACTCCATATCAAAAAAGCATCCCACAACTTTAAACGAGGCACAGGAATGGGCAGAGAAATACATCAACATGGAAGAGAACTCTCAACTAGGGGAGATCGTAAAACCTGGGTCCTCCTACTCAGCTCAGGACAAAGATAAAGAGTCCAAGAAGAAAGAAGACCAACATGGAGAGAAGTCTAAAAAATACCACCATTACACCCCTCTTCGGGTATCTCTTGTGGACGTCTACCGAGAGATATGCCACACCGAGAAGATCCCACCACCTCGCCCAATCAAAAGTAAAAAAGGATGAGGAAATCAGACAGAATACTATGAGTACCACCGAATCTACGGACACTCTACCAATGAATGTTTCGACCTAAAAAATGTCATAGAAAAATTGGCAAGAGAAGGACGGCTAGATCGGTACTTAGCCAACAAATCGGACGAACCTAGAAAAAGAAGAAGAGATGAAGAAAATGGACGGGCTGAACGGCCACCTCACACTCTGGAGAGACATGTCTATATGATAAATGGAGGATGCGCAGGAGGAGGGATCTCTAAGTCATCTCGCAAAAGGCACCTTAAAGAAGTATATCATGTTGGGGAAGGAGAGAAGTCATCCGACCTCCCCACCATCACCTTTACCCAAGAAGAAGCAGCAGGCATCATCCCGGGACATGATGATCCCATGGTCATTACTATAATATTGGCCAATGCTAACCTCTATCGTACGCTGGTAGACCAAGGGAGCTCTACAGATATCTTATTTAAATCCGCCTTCGACAAACTCAGCCTACAAGATAAAGAGCTAAGAGCATATCCGAATAGCTTGTTCGGACTAGGAGACACTCCAATCCAACCACTTGGATATATTTCACTACACACGACCTTTGGAAAGGGAACCTGGTCAAGGACACTCAACATAGACTACATCGTAGTCGACGTAAGCTCAGCTTACAACGCTCTAATAGGTCAGACAACACTGAACCAGCTCGCTGCAGTAGTCTCAACTCTACATCTATGCATGAAATTTCCAACTCTGGAAGGGATCGCCACCATAAAAAGGGACCAAAAAATTGCGCGCCACTGCTACCATGAAAATCTGAACCTTAGAGGCAAAGGAGAAGAAATTAACACTATCAAACTCGGGGGAGTTTGAGGTCGCGAGGAACTTCGACCACAACCTGAAGGTGAGATCGAAGAAGTCCAGATCTTGGGTGACTACCTCTTCCTCACTACCCATATCTCTCTCACACTCAAAAAGGGAAGGTTCCTTGATGAAGAGAACTATTGTATAGTTTAGGATCGATCAAAAGCAAGAATCAATCCGTTGGTAGTATAGTCTAAACCAACAATGAACTCTCTTAATCAAATGTCAAAATTTAAAACAAATATAAACCGAGAGTACTTAAACATCGGGTCGTTCTTCCTATGATGCAATTGAAGTATTATTTCTTTGGTTGTTAAGGCAAAATGGGGTTTTCAAGCAAGAAATGAAAGATTAAAAGAACTTAGAAATAAAATAACTAAGGAATGATCAAAATTGGAATTAATGCAATTAAAGAGAAGGCAAGATCAAAAAAAGCGAAAATGCAAGATATACAATAAAGAGCCTTGACTTGGGAATGAGAATCCAAGGGATCTTATCATCACCATAACCACAACTATGATAATTATGATGAGTCAATCTCGCCTAGTCAACCCCAACCATCGAGGAGTTTGTCAAGCAAGCATAATTAACCTTATTCCATAAGTCCTAACCAACTTACGAAATTAGTTGATAAAAGGCTAGCGTCAATGGAAATAAGAGTCAACTAACTACCCAAGAATTACCACTAAATGTCGGACATTATGACTCTAGTATCCTAGGAATTCAACCCACAAGCCAAGATATGAAAATCTACTCAAAATCTAAGGTTGGCATTTTCACAAACACCTTGTGTGCATAAAAGTAAAACATGGGAAATTGTAAAGGAAAATGGAAAACTATGACCAACTATCAACAAAACAAAACATAAACAAGCAATCAAACATAAAGAGAGCATAAAACAGTAAATTTATTAATCGAAACTTCAAGAACTCAAAATTGCAATTATAAACAAGTAACTTGAACTAAGGCAAATGAAAGTAAATGTGCTATAATTAAAGAGGAAATTGAGAGTACTTACAATTAAAGAGGAAAAATCAAAGATCAAAGCTTGCTATAAAATGCTACAATTGAAATGGAAACTGAAACCCTAAGAGAGCAATGCTACACTACTCCTACTCCTACTCCTAATTACTCTCTAAAACTACCTAAGTCAGCTCTCTTGAATTGTGTTGAATCCCCCTTCATATAGCACTCCAATTCAGCCTTCAAGCCTTCCAAAATGGGCCAAAAGGCCTCAGAAAATGCGCTGCACGTGTTTCATTAATGAAATCACGTGTTGGGCGTCCGCACACTCGGCTGAAAATCCTCTTGTGCATACGCACAGGTGCTCGTGCACACACACACATAAAAGTTCTTACTTGCGCGTATGCACACAGGGTTGTGCGCATGCACACCTCGCTGTGTGTGCTTTTCCTTGTTTTCTTCATGTTTTCTCCCTTGTACATGCTTCCTTCCACTTTTGGCCATCCATTCTTGCCTTCAAGGCCTGAAATCACTCACAAACCATATCACGGCATCGAATGACATAAAAGTGAAATTAATTTGCTCTATTAAAGCACAAAATTGCATGTTTTCATATTTAGGATCAAATTAGAGATCAAACACAAAAGTATGCTATTTTGGTGCTTAAGTGCAAGTTCATATACTAGAATCCATTCAAATCAAGCTAAAATATATTGGAAAATATGGACTCATCATTTCTCAAGATCATTGAGGGGATTGACCACGGTGAACAAAAAATCATTGATGATGGAATCCACTTCTTGATCAAACTCCCTCAATTATCCATTTACCTCTTGTGATTCAATTATTTTACCTCCCTCCTTTTGTTGCTCAATTGTTTTACCTTCCTCCTCTTGTGACTCAAGCTTCAATTCCACTCCTTCTATTTGAGACGCCATGTTCTCTTCCTCACTACACTCCTTAGTTGATCCTCCACCTTCCTCAAGGGGGTGTCTTGAGTGCTTTAGTGTAGTAAGGCCAGGTGGTTCACCACTTTGGCTATAGTAGCCATGAACTCCCCTTGCTTCTTTCGGAACCCTTCTTGATCTTGGAAGAATTCTTGAAGGTCTTGTTGTTCTTGGGGAAAGGGTTTGGGAACTTCACATTTTGGCGAAAAAGAAGGATCAATAGATGGGAGAAAGGTTGTATAGTTAGAAGGTGTGTCATATGGGTGAGGGTATTGAGGTGGTGTATAAGGAGGTGATGGTCCATATGGTTGATGGCAAGGTGTATAAGCATTTTGATTCCATGGAGGTGGATGGTGTGGTGTTTGAAGCTTTGGTGGTTGAGGGTTGTGTAGGGGGTACTGTTCATACCTTTGGATTTGGTATGCACATTGGGGAAAGTTTGGTTCATTGTAGCACGGGGAGGGTGGTTGCCATGAGTGTTGCTCATATACAATTGGTTCCTCCCTTAATTGATTCTTCCACTCCATGATGCAATCCCAATTTGAAGTCATCATACCCTACAAATGATCACAACCAAACTCCAAGCAACAAGGGTGATAGCTCATAGAGAAACTAAAAAATAAAAGCAAAAGACATCAACAAACAAGAAAAATAAACACCTAAGTATTAACAAAAATAACCAAATAACCAAAAAGCAAGCTATTTACAATATTAACATATTCACAACAATAAAAAACATAACACCAATTGCATCCCCGACAACGGCGCCAAAAACTTGATGTGAGAATTATTGTTGATTGATGAGCGGATAATTTGTACGCTTTTTGGCATTGTTTTTAGTATGTTTTTAGTATGATCTAGTTAGTTTTTAGTATATTTTTATTAGTTTTTAGTTAAAATTCACTTTTCTGGACTTTACTATGAGTTTGTGTGTTTTTTTATGATTTCAGGTATTTTCTGGCTGAAATTGAGGGACCTGAGCAAAAATCTGATTCAGAGACTAAAAAGGACTGCAGATGCTGTTGGATTCTGACCTCCCTGCACTCGAAGTGGATTTTCTGGAGCTACAGAAGCCCAATTAGCGCGCTCTCAACGGCGTTGGAAAGTAGACATCCTGGGCTTTCCAGAAATATATGATAGTCCATACTTTGCCCAAGATTTGATGGCCCAAACCGGCGT
>NC_029774.3:47559453-47560275 GCF_000817695.3 Arachis duranensis
TTTGGGCGTTAAACGCCAGAATGTGCACCATTCTGGGCGTTTAACGCCAGGATGGCACAAGAGGGAAGATTTTGTTTTCAATGCAAATTTTTTTCAAGTTTTCAAAATCTTTTCAAAATCAAATCTTTTTCAAATCATATCTTTTCAATCAAATCTTTTTCAAAATCAATTTCTTTCCTTTTTCAAAGATACTTGCTATCAATTAATGATTTGATTCAACCTTTCAAGTATGTTGCCTTTTCTGTTGAGAAAGGTTTAATGTTTGAATCATATCTTTTCTTGATAGCCAAGTCATTAATTTTCAAAATCAAATCTTTTAAAAAAAAAATGTTTTTCAAAACTTCTCAATTACATCTTTTTAAAATCAATCATATCTTCTTAACCACATCTTTTTCAAAATAGTTTTCAATCAAATCTTTTTGATTTCTAATTTCAAAATCTTTTTCAAAAAAATCACTTGATTTCTTTTCTACTCTTGGTTTTCGAAAATCAATTAATGTTTTTCAAAATGTTTTCAAAATCTTTCACTTAATTTTTGAAAGTTACTTCCCTTCTTCTCACATCCTTCTATTTATGGACTAACACTATTCCTTAATACAAAATTCGAACTCCATCTCCTTTGATAAGTTCGAATTTTCTACTTCTGTCTTCTACTTTTCTTCTCCTCTGACACCTAAAGGAATCTCTATACTGTGACATAGAGGATTCCACATTTTCTTGTTCCCTTCTCCTTCTTATGAGCAGGAGCAAGGACAAAAGCATTCTTGTTGAGGCTGATCCTGAACCTGAAAGGACCTTGAAGAGAAAGCTAAGAGAAGCCAA
>NC_029774.3:47560585-47563487 GCF_000817695.3 Arachis duranensis
ACCGAATTCTTCAAAGAAGAAGAACCTATGGCAGCCGAGAGCAACAACAATGCCAACAATGCAAGGAAGGTGCTGGGTGACTTTGATGCACCTACTCCCGACTTCTATTGGAGAAGCATCTCTATCCCTGCCATTGGAGCAAACAACTTTTAGCTTAAGCCTCAATTAGTTTCTCTAATGCAACATAATTGCAAGTTCCATGGACTTCCATTGGAAGATTCTCATCAGTTTTTAGCTGAATTCTTGCAAATCTGTGACACTGTTAAGACTAATGGGGTTGACCCTGAGGTCTACAGACTTATGCTATTCCCTTTTGCTGTAAGAGACAGAGCTAGGACATGGTTGGACTCGCAACCTAAAGAAAGCCTGGACTCTTGGGAAAAGCTAGTCAATGCCTTCTTGGCAAAGTTCTTTCCACCTAAAAAATTGAGTAAGCTTAGAGTGGAAGTCCAAACCTTCAGACAGAAGGAAGGAGAATCCCTCTATGAATCTTGGGAAAGATACAAACAATTAATCAGAAAGTGTCCCTCTGACATGCTTTCTGAATGGAGCATCATAGGTATTTTCTATGATGGTCTCTCTGAACTATCCAAGATGTCTTTGGATAGCTCTACTGGAGGATCTCTTCATTTGAAGAAGACGCCTACAGAAGCTCAAGAGCTAATTGAAATGGTTGCAAATAACCAATTCATGTACACTTCTAAAAGGAATCCTGTGAACAATGGGACTGGTCAGAAGAAAGGAGTTCTTGAGACTGACACTCTGAATGCCATATTGGCACAAAACAAAATATTGACCCAACAAGTCAATATGATTTCTCAAAGTCTGTCTGGAATGCAAAATGCACCAAGCAGTACTAAGGAGGCTTCATCTGAGGAAGAAGCCTATGATCCTGAGAACCCTTCAATGGAAGAGGTGAATTACATGGGGGAATCCTATGGAAACACCTATAATCCTTCATGGAGAAATCATCCAAATTTCTCATGGAAGGACCAACAGAGACCTCAACAAGGTTTCAACAATAATAATGGTGGAAGAAACAGGTTTAGCAATAGCAAGCCTTTTCCATCATCTTCTCAGCAACAGACAGAAAATTCTGAGCAGAATCTCTCTAGCTTAGCAACCATAGTCTCTGAGCTATCCAAGACCACTCTCAGTTTCATGAATGAGGCACGGTCCTCTATCAGAAATCTAGAGGCACAAGTGGGTCAGCTGATTAAAAAAGTTACTAAAACTCCTCTTAGTACTCTCCCAAGCAATACAGAAAAGAACCCAAAAAGAGAGTGCAAGGCCATCAACATAACCAAAGTGGCCGAATGCACAGAGGAGGAGGAGGACGTGAATCCCAGTGAGAAAGATCTCATGGGACGTCCTTTGGACAAAAAGGAGTTCCCTATTGAGAAACCAAAGGAATCTGAGGCTCATAAAGAGACTATAGAGATTCCATTCAACTTACTTCTGCCATTCATGAGCTCTAATGAGTATTCTTCCTCTGAAGAGGATGAAGATATTATTGAAGAACAAGTTGCTAAATATATAGGAGCAATCATGAAGCTGAATGCCAAGTTATTTGGTAATGAGACTTGGGAGGATGAACCTCCATTGCTCATCAATGAACTAAGTGCACAAGCTTATGGACTTGTGGAGGATGTTCTGGTTAAAGTTGAAGACCATTACATCCCTACTGATTTCATAGTCGTAGAGACTGGGAAGTGCATGGATGAATCCATCATCCTTGGCAGACCCTTCCTAGCCACAGCAAGGGCTGTGATTGATGTTGATAGAGGAGAGTTGATCATTCAAGTGAATGAAGAATCCTTGGTGTTTAAGGCTCAATGATATCCCTCTGTCATCATGGAGAGGAAGCATGAAGAGCTTCTCTCAAAACAGAGCCCCCACAGTCAAACTCTAAGTTTGGTGTTGCGAGGCCACAACCAACTTCTAAGTTTGGTGTTGAACCCCCACATTCAAACTCTAAGTTTGGTGTTGGGAGGTTCCAACATAGCTCTGAGCATTTCTGAGGCTCCATGAGAGTCCTCTGTCAAGCTAATGACATTAAAGAAGCGCTTGTTGGGAGGCAACCCAATGTTTTATAATTAACCTATTTTCTTTTTTTATTTTATAATTTTTAGGTTGATGATCATGAGAAGTCACAAAATCAATGAAAAGAGCAAAAACAGAATGAAAAACAGGAAGAAAAATAGCACACCCTGGAGGAAGATCCTGCTGGCGTTTAAACGCCAGTAAGGCTAGCTGTTGGGCGTTTAACGCCCAGTCTGGCACCATTCTGGGCATTTAACGCCAGAAAGGGGCACCAGACTGGCGTTAAATGCCAGGGCACCATTCTGGGTGTTTAACGCCAGAAAGGGGCACCAGACTGGCGTTAAACGCCAGAAAAGGGCAAGAAGCTGGCGTTAAATGCCAGAAATGGGCACCAGCCCGGCGTTAAACGCCAGAAATGGCTAAAAACGCAATTTTGCCTGCCATTTGGTGCAGGGATGACTTTTCCTTAACACCTCAGGATCTGTGGACCCCACAGGATCCCCACCTACCCCACCATTCTCTCTCTTCTTCACCCATTCACCAATCACCTCAACACCTCTTCCCCAAAAGCCCTTCACCTATCAAATCCCATCTTTCTCTTCCCCACTCACATCCATCCTTCATAAAACCCCACCTACCTCACCATTCAAATTCAAACCACTTTCCCACCCAAACCCACCCATACATGACCGAACCCTACCCTTGCCCCTCTCCTATATAAACCCATCTTCACTCCTTCATTTTCACACAACCTAAACACCACTTCTCCCCTTCTTGGCCGAAAACAAAAGCCATTCCCATCTCCTTCATTTCTTCTTCTTCTACTCTCTTCTTTCTTCTTTTGCTCGAGGACGAGCAA
>NC_029774.3:47563674-47564331 GCF_000817695.3 Arachis duranensis
GAGATTCATCTCAAGGGTGCATCAAGACCACTTCTATGAAGTTGTGGCCTTGAAGAAGGTGATCCCCGAGGTCTCTTTTTCAATCAAAAAGAGTGAATATCCGGAGATCCGACATGAGATCCGAAGAAGAGGTTGGGCAGTCCTTACCAACCCCATTCAACAAGTCGGAATCTTGATGGTTCAAGAGTTCTATGCCAATGCATGGATCACCAAGAACCATGACCAAAGTGTGAACCCGGATCCAAAGAATTGGCTTACTATGGTGAAGGCAAAAGCTTCCACCTCCGAGTCATGGGAGATGGATAGATTCCTCTCAATGGTGCATCAAGACCACTTCTATGAAGTTGTGGCCTTGAAGAAGGTGATCCCCGAGGTCCCTTTTTCACTCAAAAAGGGTCAACTTTGATCAAAGGTTGGACCAAGTCCTCACAGTCATATGTGAAGAGGGCGCCCAATGGAAGAGAGATTCAAGAGGGAAGCCGGTTCAAATGAGAAGGCATGACCTCAAACCCGTGGCTAGAGGATGTTTGGAGTTTATCCAACGCTCAATCATTCCCACTAGCAACCGGTCCGAAGTTACCATAGACCGGGCTATCATGATTCATAGCATCATGATTGGAGAAGAAATAGAAGTTCATGAGGTTATAGCCCAAGAAC
>NC_029774.3:47564468-47565167 GCF_000817695.3 Arachis duranensis
ATTGAGGAGCTCAAGCACTCCATAGGATCTTCAAAAGGAAGGAAGAGCTGCCATCACTAAGGTGGACCCGTTCCTTAATTTCCTTGTTCTTTATTTTCCTGTTTTTCAAATTTTAATGCTTATGTTTGTCCATGTTTGTGTCTTGTGATCATTAGTGTCTTAGTGTCTATGCCTTAAAGCTATGAATGTCCTATGAAATCCATCACCTCTCTTAAAAAAATGTTCTTAATTGAAAAAGAGTAGAATTGCATGAATTTTGAATTTTATAACAGTTTAATTATTTTGATGTGGTGGCAATACTTTTGTTTTCTGAATGTATGCTTAAACAGTGCATATGTATCTTGAATTTGTGGTTCATGAATGTTGGCTCTTGAAAGAATGATGAAAAAGGAGACATGTTACTGAGGATCTGAAAAATCATAAAAAAAAGGAGACATGTTACTGAGGATCTGAAAAATTATTAAAATGATTCTTGAAGCAAGAAGAAGCAGTGAATACAAAAAAAAAGAAAAAAAATCGAAAAAAAGAAAAAAAAAGAGAAAACGAAAAAAAAAGAAAAGAAAAAGAAATAAAGTTGTGATCCAAGGCAAAAAGAGTGTGCTTAAGAACCCTGGACACCTCTAATTGGGGAATCTAGCAAAGCTGAGTCACAATCTGAAAAAGGTTCACCCAATTATGTGTCTGTGGCATGTATGTATC
>NC_029774.3:47566164-47579651 GCF_000817695.3 Arachis duranensis
TTCGATTGGGTGAATATCTCTTGGATTCCTGATTGCACGATGCATGGTTGATCGCCTGACAACCGAGTGCTCGCCTGACAAACGAGCCAGCCATTCCGTGAGATCAGAGTCTTCGTGGTATAGGCTAGAACTGATGGCGGCATTCAAGAGAATCCGGAAGGTCTAACCTTGTCTGTGGTATTCTGAGTAGGATTCAATGATTGAATGACTGTGACGTGCTTCAAACTCCTGAGGGCGGGGCGTTAGTGACAGTCGCAAAAGAATCACTGGATTCTATTCCGGCCTGATTGAGAACCGACAGATGGATAGCCGTGCCGTGACAGGGTGCGTTGAACATTTCCACTGAGATGATGGGAGGTAGCCACTGACAACGGTGAAACCCTTGCATAAGCTTGCCATGGAAAGGAGGAAGAAGGATTGGATGAAGACAGTAGGAAAGCAGAGAGACGGAAGGGAAGGCATTTTCATACGCTTATCTGAAATTCCTACCAATGAATTACATAAGTATCTCTATCTCTATCTTTATGTTTTATTCGCATACCACCATACCCATTTGAGTTTGCCTGACTAAGATTTACAAGGTGACCATAGCTTGCTTCATACCAACAATCTCTGTGGGATCGACCCTTACTCGCGTAAGGTTTATTACTTGGACGACCCAGTACACTTGCTTGTTAGTTGTGCGAAGTTGTGTTTATGCCATGGTATTGAACACCAAGTTTTTGGATTCATTACCGGGGATTATTTGATTTGTGAAAAGTATTGATCACAATTTCGTGCACCATTGATCTAAAAGTTCACAAAATAAAATCTCTTCGTTGCAAGTATAGCCCAAATCAACAACTAACTCCCAACATTAAAGTTTGAATTTCAAATACAAATATAACCGAGAGTAATCAAACCTGGGGTCATTCTCCCTAGGAATGCAATTAAGATGTAACACTTTCGGTTGTGAGGAAAAGAGGTCTTGAAATCAAAGAACGAAAGATTAAAGGAACTAAGATATAAAAGAACTAAAAAATGATCAAAATTGAAATCAATGCAAGTCAAAAAGGAGATAAGATCAAAACTTAGTGAAAATGCTATAAATGCATAAAAGAGCCGTGACTTGGGAATGAGAATCAAGGAATCCTATCATCATCATAACCACAACTATGGCAACTATAATGAGTCAATCTTGTTTTGTCTACCCCTAACATCGAGGAGTAAGTCAAGCAAGCATAACTGACCTTAATCCATAAGTCCTAGCTAACTTACCAAATTAATTGGTAAAAAAGCTAGCGTCAATGGAAACAAGAGTCAACTAACTACCTAAGAATTACCACTAAATATTGGACATTATGACTCTAGTATCCTAGGAACTCATTTTCCAAGCCAAGGTGTGAAAAGCTACTCAAAATTACCAAGTGGCATTTTCACAAACACTTGGTGGGCATAAAACCAAAACATAGGAAATTGCAAAGGAAAATAAAAAATATAACCAAAATATTAGACAAAACCAACTATAAACAAGCAAACAAGCAAAGAGAAAGCATAAAATATTAAATTCATCAATAAAAAAACTTCAAGAAACTAAAATTGCATATGTAAACAAAGTAACTTGAAACATAAAAGCAAAAGTAGTGAAATTAAAGAGGAAATTAAAGAGTAGTTACAAAAGATGAGTAAAAATCCAAGATCAAAACTTGCTATAAAATGCTACAATAAAAATTTGTAAAACCCTAAATAAAACCATAAGGGAGAATTTCTATCTACACTACTCCTACTCCTAATTATCTATCCTAAAAATGAGCTCTCCTTTGATATGTAATGTTGTCCCCTTCATATAGGCTTCAAATCAGCTTCAACACACTCAAAATTGAGCTCTCTGGACGTTGAACGCCCATTCTACTCCCTCTTGGGCATTCAGCGTGCTTGGTGGTGCTCTAGGTTGCTGCATTTTTACTCTCAGGTGTCTCATCTTCATCTGGCGCTTTATTGTCCTGAGGTTGAGTATCCAAGAACTTGCCACTCCTCAATTGAATAGCTTGGCATTCCTCTCTTATCTATTCAGATATCTACTATTTTGTTTGGCTCAATTACGTTTCCAGGTTCTTGAGAAAAACTCGGGTCTCCTGCAATAAGTGATGTTGACCGTTTGTCACTTCTACAAGCATGGAAGCCAAGTCAGATGCATTATTAATTTGTGGGGGTTGAGAAGGAGTGATGTTGGCTAAACTCTGGAAGCATTGTACTTGTTGTGTGAGGAAGTTCAACTGTCAGACTAAGGATTCATTCTGGCCAAGAATGGCGTCTTCAGTAAAATTTTCCTTAGCTTCCTTTTTTACTGAGGTCTTCTTAGATGAGTATAAGTATTGATTGTTAGCAACCATCTCAATAAGCTCATCAGCTTCTTTAAGTGTCTACTTCATATATATGGAACCACCTGCAGAATTATCTAGGGACATCTTGGCTATGTCAGAGAGTCCGTAATAGAAGATGTCTAGCTTGACCCAATCTGTGAACATTTCAATGGGGCATCTGCTGAGCATCAGCTTGTACCTCTCCCAAGCATCATAGAGGGACTCGCTCTCTCCCTGCTTAAAGGTTTGAATATCTAACCTCAACTTGGTCAACCTCCTTGGGGGAAAATACTTATTCAAAAACTTATTTACAATTTTACTCCATATGTTTAAGCTCTCTCTATGTTGAGCATCTAACCAATCCTTTTTTTGATCCCTCACAACAAACGAAAAGAGCATCAGCCTGTAGACATCAGGATCTACTCCATTGGTCTTTACAGTCAGAGATGAATTTATTGGGGTCTTTTTAAGGGAGCCCATGAAACTGGCAATTTTGCTGCATTAAAGTGATTAATTATGGGTTGAGCTCAAAATTATCTGCTCGAATAAGAGGCACACTAATGCTCCTTTCATAAAAATGAGGGGTAGGAGCTGTATAAGATCCCAATGTTCTTCTGGGTTGTGCACTCCCATTCGGCACCATTGGGAGTCTCTAAGTCAAAGTATAGAGAACTCCTGGTCAGATATCCACAAAATTAAGAAACAAAATAAAATAAAGTAAGCAATTAACTAAAAGAGTTCGAAGACAAAGATGAACAATTAACCTAAAAAGATTTTCAAAAATAAATTAAAATAAATAAAAAATTTTTGAAAAGAAAAGACAAAACCTAAAGGGACATCAAACTTAAAATCTAAAATTAAAGGAAAATAAACAATACTAATCTCAAAAATTTAAGGGAAAAACACTAAAAGACTCTAAATTCAAAATCAGAAAATAAGGAAAAATAAATAAAATAGAAATCAAAAATAAAAAAATTAATTAAACAAAAACTAATAAAAATATCTAATCTAAGCAACAAGACAACCGGTAGTTGTCAATCACGAACAATCCTTGGCAACGGCGCCAAAAACTTGGTGCGCAAAATTAGAAATTGCACAACTTAACCGGCAAGTGCATCGGGTTATCCAAGTAATACCTCAGGTGAGTGAGAGTCGATCCCACGAGGATTGTTGGACTGAGCAAGCAATGGTTATCCTGTTGGACTTAGTCAGGCAAACAGTAAAAAGGGTTGTTGTTAAAAACCCATAAAACAAATAAACAAGAGAAGCAATAAAAGGTTTGTAAAACAATTATGAGAAAACAGTTAAGGTCTCGGAGATGTTTATCTTTCTTGATTAAAACGTTTTACCAATTATTTTAACAATGAGTGATTCATTCTATGGCAAAACATAAGTGACTAAACCCTAATCTCCTAGTGATTCAATCTCCCCTAACCTTCATCAAACGCCACTCTCGTGGTCACTCAATTTCGATTAGAAGGTTAAGTTCATAAAACTAGTTTAGTGCCACAAAAACCCTAATTACCCAAAGCTAATAGGATTATATGTCACATATCCCAATTAGTTTATGTAATTAGCAATTTAGGAGGAGTGTTTTCAAGCTGTAGCTCAAGCGAGATAGCTCTCTCAAGAATCACAAGAGCTCATGTAGAAAAGGGTCATACTTTCGTTCCACCCAATTCATAAGATTAAGAATGAAAACAGCACCTTAGAATTGAATTAAACATTAATTAAAATAGAAGAATAATAGTTCTAACCCATAGAAACAAACAGAGCTCCTAACCTTAACCAGGAGGTTTAGTTGCTCATAACTTACAAAGAAAATAGGGTTCTGAAAAGTGCGGAAGGAAGAAGATCCTAAACCTAATTGATCTTTTCTTTTAAATACTATCCTAATAATAAATGCTAAACCTAAAAGACATTATTTGTAAATGTTATAAAGATAAAATAAAATAAAACTAATAAGTGCTAAATCCACTTATAGGCCCAATAGAGTGTAATTCAAACTACTTGCTGGCGTTTAACTCCAGGATTGGGCGTTGAATGCCCATAGGGGGAAGCGCGCTTCTGGTCTCTACCCCATGCTGGCGTTGAACACCAGGTTGGCGTTCAACGCCCAGGGAGGGTGCTGCCAGCATTTTCCTTTCTTGCTCCAGGCTTCTCCAAACTGCTCCGAATTTCAACTAAAACCATAAAAACACAATAAGAACACAAAGTAGCATCCAAAGATGATTTTTGCACTAAAATCAAGAAAATGTAAATAAAATCTAACTAAAAACAATAAAGAAATAACTAGAAAAAGCGTATAAGATGCTCATGTATCATATTAAAGGAGAGGACAGACACTTTGTTTGGGGATCTCTCTTCTTTAGCTGTTTTAATTTTCTTAAGGATTCTATGAAGAACATGAGTTTCTAATTCTCCTCGATTAAGGTTAGGAGCTTTGTTAATTCCATGGTTAAATACATTAGCTTTTCTACCTTTAATTTATGCAATTGATTACTTCTTAAGAAAAGGTTTTCGTTCTTCATCTTAAAAGGTTTGAATATGTTGGGAAACAATTTTTCTCTAACTTGAATTCTCTTAACCTCTTGAAAAAGTTGATTAATTGAATTAAGCTTGAAAACCAATTCTCATCATTCTTAAGTTTTAAAACTGGATTGATAAGTGACATAAAATCAACTAGGGAAAACTCTTATGAATTGTGTGGTTTTATAAATCAGTAGACGTTCTTCAACTCTTTTTTTAAATAATTGACTAAGGGATTAGCAATTAATTAGGTTAAAGAGAAATTAAATCACCAAGGGATTGGGGTTTGATTACTAATGATTTGCTATAAAAGTATCTTTGCAAGATTAAGGTGGAAAGTAAAAAATATTAATCCAGAAGTTTTAACATCTCCAAAATCTTAACTTTCTTAATCATATTATCTTTACGTTACTCATTGCCTTACTTTATATCATTGCTATTAGTGTTTCAAAGTATTCAAAACCCTAATTTTCTAGTTTGACTAGATTAATCGGTTGATTTTGCTTGCTTAATCCGTTAATCCTAGTGGGATCAACACTCATCTCACCGTGAGTTATTACTTAATACGATCCGGTGCACTTGTCGGTGTTTTATGGATTGTAAAATATGCATCAATGTCCCAACAAATCAGTGCAATCACTAAACAACTAGGGCATATGCAAGTTTCAGCAATGGTACACAAGGCATCATCTATGACATGGGTGGAAGAGCTTCTCAAAGTAAAGGTTGTGAGCTACTCAATTAAGACCAATCTTTTTTTAAACAAGTGAACCATATGGGAAATTTCTCTAGGCCACTACATAATGATCCATTCTCCAAAACGTATAACCTTGGATGGAAGAACCACCACAACTTTAGATGGAGTAATTAAGGACAGAGACAAAACAACTTTCACAACTTCAACACTCCTTACCAACAATAAATACCTCCCATACAACCACCCCAAAATACTCAAAAGCCATCCCCTCTTGAAATTATCATGGAGAAACTCTCCCAACCCACTCCAACATTTATCCAATCTACCACAAATTTCATGCATGAAACTAGAGCCAATTTCAAAAATAAAAAAGCCTCCATCATAAATTTAGAAGTATAAGTGGGCCAACTTGAACTTAGTTAGGCAACAAAGAAGGCAAAAGTACAAGACTACAAGCCTAGAATTTCATTCCCTTAAAGCCTTCAAAAAGAGACTAAGGACAAGCAATTCTCTATGTTCTTGGAGGTGTTTCAGAAGTTATAAATTAATATTATTTTGGCTGAGACCTTAGAGAAAATGCCACTTTATGCCAAGTTTATGAAGAAGTTAATGTCTAAGAAGAGAAGTTGGAAGGAAGATGAGACACTGGTCCTTACTAAAGAATGTAGTGCAATAATCCAAAAAAAATTGCAACAAAAAAAGAAGGATCATGGAAGCTTTCAAATTCCTTGCACAATTGGAAATATCACCATTGAGAAGGCCCTCTGTGACTTGGGAGTAAGCATTAACTTGATGCCTCTATCTTTGATAAAAAGATGCAAATTAAGGAGGTGACACCCACAAGGATCTCCCTATAATTGGTTTATAGATCACTCAAATTTTCATCAAGGAGTGGTGGAGAACTTGTTGGTAAATGTGAAAAAATTCATATTTCCATAGACTTTGTGATTCTTGATACGGAGGAAGATGTCAATACCTCTATAATTCTTGGAAGACCATTCCTTGCTACTGAAAGGGAACTTATTGGTATTCAAAAGGGAGAACTAACCTTCAGGGTGCATGATGAAAAAATTGTCTTTAATGTATTCAAAGTCATACAACACCCAAGTAACACTAAAGATTGTATGAAGGTAGATGTTATTGGTCCTTTGGTGCATGAAGTAATTAAAGAAGAACTACTTTCTAGTGACTTGGAAAACTGTCAATTCCCATGAATGGAAAATTGCATACTTCATGCATGCACATTCCATCAACAGAAGAACAAACCATGCAAACTCTAACAATCCCATGCATGCAAATTACATCCCCTGGGAAAGACAAAGAAGATGAGTCACTGAAGCTAGAATTGAAGCTTCTCCCTCCAACCCTCAAGTATGCATTCCTTGGCCCTAATGACACATTTCTAGTGATCATTAGTGCTTCCTTGAGTGAGTTAAAGGAAGAGGAATTGATCAAGGTGCTCCAAGCCCACAAGATTGTCTTAGGATAGACCATCAGTGATCTTAAAGGAATAAGTCCCATTATGTGCATGCACAAGATCTTACTTGAAAAAGATGCTAAACTCGTGGTACAAGCACAAAGGAGACTTTATCCAGTGATGAAGTGGTTCAAAAGGAGGTAATGAAGCTTTGGGATGCAGGAATTATCTATCCTATTTCTAATAGCCCTTGGGTGTGTCAATTGTAAGTTGTACCCAAGAAAGGCTGGGTCAAAGTTGTTGCTAATGAGAAGAATGAGCTCATTCCAATAAGAACTGTCACTGGTTGGCGGATGTGCATTGACTAAAGAAGGCTCAACATAGCTACAAGGAAGTCACTACCACTTGCCATTTATTGATCAAATTCTTGAGAGATTAGCTGGGCATGCTTTCTACTATTTCTTGGATGACTATTCGGGGTACAACCAAATTACAGTGGACCCTCAGGATTAAGAGAAGATGCTGTTCACTTTCCCTTTTAGTGTATTTGCTCACAACTGCATGCCTTTTGGGTTATGCAATGCCCCTACCACTTTTCAAAGGTGTATACTTTCTATTTTTTCTAATATGGTTAAAAAGTTTATTGAGGTTTTATGGATGATTTCTCTATTTTTGCGGATTTATTTGATACTTGCTTACAACATATAGCCTTAGTTTTGAAAATGTACCAAGAAACAAACCTTGTTTTAAATTGAAAAAAGTGTTATTTTATGGTAACAGAGGAAATTGTTCTTGGCTACCTAATCTCCAACAAAGGCATAGAAGTTGATAAGTCTAAGGTGGAGGTAATTGACAAATCGCCACCTCTAGTGAATGTGAAATCAATTAGGAGCTTCTTAAGACATGATGGCTTCTATAGAAGGTTCATAAAAGATTTTTCAAAAATTAAAAAACCACTAGGCAACCTTCTAGTCACTGATATTTCATTTGATTTCAACCAAGAAGGCTTGCATGCCTTTGAAACTCTTAAAACCAAACTTGTCACTAGACCCATTATTGCTCCATCCAATCGGTCTCTACCTTTTAAACTAATGTGTTATGCAAGTGACTTTGCCATAGATGCTGTTTTGGGGCAAAGAAAAGATAAGTTGTTGCATGTTATTTACTATGCTAGTCTTGTCTTGAATGATTTCCAAGAGAAATATACACCAACTGAGAAAAAGCTCCTAGCTATTATCTTTGCTTTTGATAAGTTTAAATCCTATCTCATTGGTTCAGAGGTTATTATTTACACTGATCACTCTACTCTTAAGTAATTTTTATTCAAATAGGATGCTAAGCCGAGGTTGATAAGATGGGTGCTAATCCTCCAAGAGTTTGACATTGAGATCTGAGATAGGAAGGGCACGGAGGAAATTATTCCCAAAGAGTTCTCTTAGCACCAAAGAAGGAAATTGATCCATGATGCCCGCTACTTCCTATGGGATGAACATATTTGTTCAAGATATGCTCAGATAGAATCATTAGAAGATGCATTACCGAAGAGGAGACCTAAGAAGTCTTGTGGAATTGTGGTGCACGAAATTGTGATCATCAACAAATGCGCCAAAGACTTGGAGCTCTCAAACGTGAATCACACTTTGTCACAACTTCGCACAACTAACCAGCAAGTGCACTGGGTCGTCCAAGTAATACCTTACGTGAGTAAGGGTCGACCCCACGGAGATTGTCGGTATGAAGCAAGCTATGGTCATCTTGTAAATCTCTGTCAGGCGGATTCAAATGGTTATAATGGTTTTCGAATATAAAGATAAATAAAGCATAAAATAAAGATAGAAATACTTATGTAATTCATTGGTGGGAATTTCAGATAAGCGCATGAAGATACTGTGTCCCTTCTGAATCTCTGCTTTCCTACTGCTTTCATCCAATCATTCTTACTCCTTTCCATGGCAAGCTGTATGTTGGGTTTCAACGTTGTCAATGGCAACCACCCGTCCTCTCAGTGAAAATGATCCAAATGCTCTGTCACAGCACGGCTAATCATCTGTCGGTTCTCGATCATGTCGGAATACATTCCAGTGATTCTTTTACGTCTGTCACTATGCCCAACACTCGCGAGTTTGAAGCTCGTCGTAGTCATCCCATCTCAGATCCTTCTCAGAATACCACAGACAAGGTTTAGACTTTCCGGATCTTAAGAATGGCCGCCAATTATTCTAGCTTATACCACGAAGACTCTGATCTTTTGGAATGGAGGCTAAGAGATACACGCTCGATCTAAGGTAGAACGGAAGTGGTTGTCAGGCACACGTTCATAGGTGAGAATGATGACTAGTGTCACGGATCATCACATTCATCATGTTGAAGTACAGTGAATATCTTAGAATAAGAATAAGCGTGAATTGAATAGAAGAATAGTAGTAGTTGCATTAATACTCGAGGAATAGCAAAGCTCCACACCTTAATCTATGGTGTGTAGAAACTCCACCGTTGAAAATACATAAGTGATAAAGGTCCAGGCATGGCCGAGAGGCCAGCCCCCAAACGTGATCAAAGGATCAAAAGATAATCAAAAGATTAGACGCCTAGTACAATAGTAAAAAGTTCTATTTATACTAAACTAGCTACTAGGGTTTACAGAAATAATTCTAAGTGCAGAAATCCACTTTTGGGACCCACTTTGGTGTGTGCTTGGGCTGAGCTTGAGCTTTACACGTGTAGAGGCTTCTCTTGGGGTTAAATGCCAAGTTGTAACGTGTTTTTGGCGTTTTAACTCTGGTTTGTGACGTGTTTCTGGCGTTTTACTCTAGAATGCCGCATGGAACTGGCGTTGAACGCCATTTTGCATCCTCTAAACTCGAATAAAGTATGGACTATTATATATTGTTGGAAATCCCTGGATGTCTAATTTCCAACGCAATTGAGAGTGTGCCATTTGGAGTTCTGGTGCTTCAGAAAACTCATTTCGAGTGCAGGGAGGTCAGAATCCAACAGCATCAGCAGTCCTTTTTCAGCCTCCTATCAGATTTTTGCTCAAGTCCCTCAATTTTTGCTAGAAAATACCTAAAATCACAGAAAAACACACAAACTCATAGTAAAGTCCATAAATATAAATTTTGCATAAAAAACTAATAAAAACATCCCTAAAAGTAGCTAGATCTTACTAAAAACTACCTAAAAACAATGCCAAAAAGCGTATATATTATCCGCTCATCACAACACCAAACTTAAATTGTTGCTTGTTCCCAAGCAACTGAGAATCAAATAGAATAAAAAGAAGAGAATATACTATAAATTCCAAAATATCAATGAAGCTTAGTTCTAATTAGATGAGCGGGACTAGTAGCTTTTTGCTTCTGAACAGTTTTGGCATCTCACTTTATCCTTTGAAGTTTAGAAAGATTGGCATCCATAGGAACTCAGAGTTCAGATAGTGTTACTGATTCTCCTAGTTAAGTGTGTTAATTCTTGAACACAGCTACTTTTATGAGTCTTGGCCGTGGCCCTAAGCACTTTGTTTTCCAGTATTACCACCGGATACATAAATGCCACAGACACATGACTGGGTGAACCTTTTCAGATTGTGACTCAGCTTTGCTAAAGTTCCCAGTTAGAGGTGTCCAGAGCTCTTAGGCACACTCTTTTTGCTTTGGATCACGACTTTAACCACTCAGTCTCAAGCTTTTCACTTGGACTTGCATGCCACAAGCACATGGTTAGGGACAGCTTGATTTAGCCACTTAGGCCTAGATTTTATTTCCTTGGACCCTCCTATCCATTGATGCTCAAGGCCTTGGATCCTTTTTACCCTTGCCTTTTGGTTTTAAGGGCTATTGGCTTTTTCTTCTTGCTTTTTCTTTTTCTTTTATTTTTTTGCAAGCTTTGTTCTTCACTGTTTTTCTTGCTTCAAGAATCGATTTTTTTATTTTTCAGATCATAAAATAACATTTTTCTTTTTTATCATTCTTTTAAGAGCCAACAATTTTAACATTCATAAACAACAAAATAAAAAATATGCACTGTCAAGCATTCATTCAGAAAACAAAAAGTATTGTCACCACATCAATATAATTAAACTAATTTTAAGGATGAATTTGAAACTCATGTACTTCTTGTTCTTTTGTATTAAAGACATTTTTCATTTAAGAAAGGTGAAGGATTCATGGAATTATTTATAGCCTTAAGACATAGACTCTAGACACTAATGATCATGTAATAAAGACACAAATATAGACAAATATGAAGCTCAAAAACCGAAAAACATAGAGATAAGAACAAGGAAGTTAAGGAATGAGTCCACCTTAGTGATGGTGGCGCCTTCTTCTTGAAGGACCAATGGTGTTCTTGAGCTCCTCTATGTCTCTTCCTTGCCTTTGTTGCTCCTTCCTCAAAGCTCTTTGATCTTCTCTAATCTCATTGAGAATGATGGAGTGCTCTTGATGTTCCACCCTTAATTGGTTCATGTCATGACTCAATCCTTCTAGAGAAGTGCTGAGTTGTTTCCAATAGTTGTTTGGAGGAAAATGCATCCCTTGAGGCATCTCAGTGATTTCTTGATGATGAGCTTCCTCATGCGTCTCTTAAGATCCATGAATGGACTCTCTTGTTTGCTCCATCCTCTTCTTAGTGATGGGCTTGTCCTCTTCAATGAGGATGTCTCTTTCTATGATAACTCCAGCTAAGTAGCTTAGATGGCAAATGAGATGAGGAAAAGCTAGCCTTGCCAAGGTGGAGGGCTTTTCGGCTACTTTGTAGAGTTCTAGAGGGATGACTTCATGAACTTCTACCTCCTCTCCAATCATGATGTTATGGAACATGATGGCCCAATCCGCAGTTACTTTGGATCGGTTGCTAGTGGGGATGATGGAGTGTTGGATGAACTCCAACCATCCTCTAGCCACAGGCTTAAGGTCCAGTCATCTCAATTAAATTGGCTTGCCTTTTGAGTCTCTTTTCAATTGAGCTCCTTCCACACATATGTCCATGAGGACTTGATCCAACCTTTGATCAAAGTTGACCCTTCTAGTGTAGGGGAATGCGTCTACTTACATCATAGCCAAGTTGAACGCCAACCTTACGTTCTCCGGACTGAAATCTAAGCATTTTCCCTGAACCATTGTAAGCCAATTCTTTGGGTTTGGGTTCATGCTTTGATCATGGTTCCTAGTGATTCATGTGTTTGCATAGAACTCTTGAACCATTAAGATTCCGACTTGTTGAATAGGGTTGGTAAGAACTTCCCAACCTCTTCTTTGGATCTCATGTCGGATCCCCAGATACTCATTTTTCTTGAGCATGAAAGGGACCTCAGGGATCACCTTTTTCTTGGCCACAACTTGGTCTTGATGGACCTTTGAGATGAATCTCTCCATCTCCCATGACTCGGATGTGGAAGCTTTTGTCTTCCCTTTCCTCTTTCTAGAGGTTTCTCTGGCCTTAGGTGCCATAAATGGTTATGGAAAAACAAAAAAGCTATGCTTTTACCACACCAAACTTAGAATATTGCTCACCCTCGAGCAAAAGAAGAAAGAATAGATGAAGAAGAAGAAGAAATGGAGGAGAGGGAGAGAGATGTGTATTCGGCCAAGAGGGAGAAGAGAGGGTTGTGTTGTGTGAAAATGAAGAAGTGTGGAGGGAATTATATAGTGGAGGGAGAGGGGTTAGGGTTTGATGAGCGGATAATTTATACGCTTTTTGGCATTGTTTTTATATAGTTTTTAGTAAGTTTGAGCTACTTTTAGGGATGTTTTCATTAGTTTTTACATCCCTACACCAATTAAGTGTGTAAACGCCTTCTTTATGCAATTCTGGCATTTAACGCCAGACTGCAGCATGTTTTTGGCGTTAAACGCCACTTCCAAGCTTGATTTGGGCGTTCAACGCCAATCTGCAGCATATTTTTGGCGTTGAACGCCACTTCCATGCTTGTTTCTGGCATTTAACGCCAGTCTGATGCTTCTTTCTGGCATTAAATGCCAGCTCTATGCTCCTTACTGGCGTTGATGAGCGGATAATTTATACGTTTTTTGGCATTATTTTTAGGTAGTTTTTAGTAAGTTCAAGCTACTTTTAGGGATGTTTCATTAGTTTTTATGTTAAATTCACATTTTTGGACTTTACTATGAGTTTGTGTGTTTTTCTGTGATTTCAGGTAATTTCTGGCTGAAATTGAGGGACTTGAGCAAAACTCTGATAGGAGGCTGACAAAGGACTGCTGATGCTGTTGGAATCGGACCTCCCTGCACTCGAAATGGATTTTCTGGGGGCTACAAAACTCTAAATGGCGCGCTCTCAACGTTTTCGGAAAGTAGACATCCAGAGCTTTCCAGCAATATATAATAGTCCATACTTTATTCGGGAATTGATGACGTAAACTGGCGCTCAACGCCAGTTCCATGTTGCTGTCTAGAGTAAAACGCCAGAAACACGTCACGACCCGGAGTTGAACGCCCAAAACACGTCATAACTTGGAGTTCAACTCCAAGAGAAGCCTCAGCTC
>NC_029774.3:47579742-47583424 GCF_000817695.3 Arachis duranensis
TTATGTATTTTCAACGGTGGAGTTTCTACACACCATAGATTAAGGGGGTGGAGCTCTGCTGTACCTCGAGTTTCAATGCAATTAC
Source organism: Arachis duranensis (assembly GCF_000817695.3). NCBI lineage: Eukaryota > Viridiplantae > Streptophyta > Magnoliopsida > Fabales > Fabaceae > Arachis > Arachis duranensis. The sequence goes on from NC_029774.3 coordinate 47,579,828, forward strand.
TACTATTTTCTATTCAATTCGACTTATTCTTATTCTAAGATATTCGTTGCACTTCAACATGATGAATGTATGATCCGTGACACTCATCATCATTCTCATCTATGAACGCGCGTGATTGACAACCACTTCCGTTCTACCTTAGGCCGGGCGCGTATCTCTTAGATTCCTTAAACAGAATCTTCGTGGTATAAGCTAGAATTGATGGCGACATTCATGGGAATCCGGAAGGTCTAACCTTGTCTGTGGTATTCCGAGTAGGATTCCAGAATTGAATGACTATGACGAGTTTCAAACTCCTGAAGGCTGGGCGTTAGTGATAGACGCAAAAGAATCAAGGGATTCTATTCCAACCTGATTGAGAACCGACAGATGATTAGCCGTGCTGTGACAGAGCATTTGGACCTTTTTCACTGAGAGGATGGGATGTAGCCATTGACAACGGTGATGCCCTACATACAGCTTGCCATGGAAAGGAGTAAGAAGGATTGGATGAAGCAGTAGGAAAGCAGAGATTCAGGAGGAGCATAGCATCTCCATACACCTATCTGAAATTCCCATCATGGAAATACATGAGTAACTTTATCCTTATTTTATGTTTATTTACTATTATTTGATTTTCCAAATTCCATAATTTATTTAAATCCGCCTGACTGAGATTTACAAGATGACCATAGCTTGCTTCATACCAACAATCTCTGTGGGATCGACCCTTACTCACGTAAGGTTTATTACTTGGACGACCCAGTACACTTGCTGGTTAGTTGAACGGAGTTGTGACCACACATAGTAAAGAGCTATTATCTCGAATTAAATTTCATACAAGTACAAAAAGTACAAATCACAATTTCGTCCACCAAGTTTTTGGCGCCGTTGCTGGGGATTGTTCGAATATGGACAACTGACGGTTCATCTTGTTGCTCAGATAAGGTAATTTTCTTTCAAAAAGTTTTCAAAAATCTTTCAAAAATATTTTTCTATTATTTTTGTTTTTTTAATATAATTTTTGAAAAAAATAATAAAAATACAAAAAATCATAAAATCATAAAAACCAAAAATATTGTGTTTCTTGTTTGAGTCTTGAGTCAATTTTTAAGTTTGGTGTTGCATGCTTTAAAAATTTTTTTCTTGCATTTTTCGATAATTCATGCATTCATAGTGTTCTTCATGATCTTCAAGTTGTTCTTGGTAAGTCTTCTTGTTTGATCTTGATGTTTTCTTGTTTTGTATCTTTTATTGTTTTTCATGTGCATCTTTGCATTCATATTTTCTAAGCATTAAAGATTTCTAAATTTGGTGTCTTGCATGTTTTCTTTGCATAAAAAATTTTTCAAAAAAATATGTTCTTGATATTCATCATGATCTTCAAAATGTTCTGGTGTTCATCTTGACATTCATAGTGTTCTTGCATGCATCATGTGTTTTGATCTAGAATTTTCATGTTTTGGGTCATTTTTATGTTTTTCTCTCTCATCATCAAAAATTCAAAAATCAAAAAAATATCTTTTCCTTTTTCTTCTCTCCTAATTTTTGAAATTTTGGGTTGACTTGGTCAAAAATTTTTAAAATTAGTTGTTTCTAACAAGTCAAGTCAAATTTTCAATTTTAAAAATCTTATCTTTCTAAAATCTTTTTCAAAAATCATATCTTTTTCATTTTTTTTATTTTCAAAAAATTCCAAAAATCTTTTTCAAAATATTTTCAAAATCTTTTTCTTATCTTTATGTCAAATTTTCGAAATTACACTAACAAGTAATATGATTGATTAAAAAATTTGAAGTTTGTTACTTTCTTGTTAAGAAAGGTTCAATCTTTAAATTCTAGAATCATATCTTTTAGTTTCTTGTTAGTTAAGTAATTAATTTTAATTTTAAAAAAATTAAATCTTTTTCAATCCTATCTTTTTATCATATCTTTTTCAAAATTTTATCTTTTTCAAAAATTTGATTTCAAAATATCTTATCTAACTTCTTATCTTCTTATCTTTTCAAATTCGATTTTGATATCTTTTTCAACTAACTATTTGACTTTTTATTTGTTTCTTATCTTTTTCAAAACCACCTAACTACCTTTTCCCCTCTAATTTTCGAAAATACCTCCCTCTTTTTCAAAAAAAATTCTTTTTAATTGTTTAAATTTTAATTTTAATCATATCTTATCTTTAATTTTTGAAAATCACTAACCACTTTTTCAAAATTTTTTTCGAAATTCTCTATCTCTCCTTCTTTTATTTATTTTTTTATTTACTAACACTTATATTCACCTCTCTTCATCTCAAATCACTACCTCTACCCTTAACCATTCTTCTTCACTCTTCTTCCCTTCCCTCTTCTACTAACAACAAAGGATCCTCTTTACTGTGACATAGAGGATTCCTCTTTCTTTTCTTGTTCTCTTCTTCCCTATATGAGCAGGAACAAGGAAAAAAATACTCTTATTGAAGCTGATCCAGAACCTGAAAGGACTCTGAAGAGGAAACTAAGAAAAGCTAAACTACAACAATCCAGAGGCAGTCTTTCTGAAATTTTTGAAAAAGAGAAGGAGATGGCAGCCGAACCCAACAACAATAATTCAAGGAGAATGCTTGGTGACTTCACAAAACCAATGTCCAAATTTGATGAAAGAAGCATCTCCATTCCTGCCATTGGAGCCAACAATTTTGAGCTTAAGCCTCAACTAGTTGCGTTAATGCAACAGAACTGCAAGTTTTATGGACTTCCATCTGAAGATCCTTACCAGTTTTTAACTGAGTTCTTGCAGATTTGTGAGATTGTTAAGACAAATGGAGTAGATCCTGAAGTCTACAAGCTCATGCTTTTCCCTTTTGCTGTAAGAGACAGAGCTAGAACATGGTTGGACTCACAACCTAAAGATAGCCTGGACTCCTGGGATAAGCTGGTCACGGCCTTCTTGGATAAATTCTTTCCTCCTCAAAAGCTGAGCAAGCTTAGAGTGGATGTTCAGACCTTCAAGCAAAAAGATGGTGAATCCCTCTATGAAGCTTGGGAAAGATACAAGAAGTTGACCAAAAGATGTCCATCTGACATGTTTTCAGAATGGACCATATTAGATATATTCTATTATGGTCTATCTGAATTTTCCAAGATGTCATTTGACTATTCTGCAGGTGGATCTATTCATCTAAAGAAAACGCCTGAAGAGGCTCAAGAACTTATTGACATGGTTGCAAATAACCAATTCATGTACACTTCTAAGAGGAATTTCGTGAATAGTGGGACGCCTCAGAGGAAGGGAGTTCTTGAAATTGATACTCTGAATGCCATATTGGCTCAGAACAAAGTGTTGACTCAGCAAGTCAACATGATCTCTCAAAGTCTGAATGGATGGCAAAATGCATCCAACAGTACTAAAGAGGCAGCTTCTGAAGAAGCTTATGATCATGAGAACCCATCAATGGCAGAGGTTAATTACATGGGTGAACCTTATGGAAACACCTATAACTCATCTTGGAGAAATCATCCAAATTTCTCATGGAAGGATCAACAAAAGCCTCAACAAGACTTTAACAATGGTGGAAGAAATAGGCTCAGTAATAACAAGCCTTTTCCATCATCTTCTCAGCAACAGACAGAAAATTCT
>NC_029774.3:47583527-47584818 GCF_000817695.3 Arachis duranensis
CACTTTAAGTTTCATGAGTGAAACAAGGTCCTCCATCAGAAATTTGGAGGCACAAGTGGGCCAGCTGAGTAAGAAAGTTATTGAAACTCCTTCCAGTATTCTCCCAAGCAATACAGAAGAGAATCCAAAAGGAGAGTGCAAGGCCATTGATGTGATCAATATGGCTGAATGCACAAGGGAGGAGAAGGATAAAAATCCTAGTGAGAAAGACCTCCTGGGTCGTCTCTCAAAGAAGGAGTTCCCTATTGAGGACCTAAAGGAATCTGAGGCTCATATAGAGACCATAGAGATTCCACTAAATCTCCTTCTGCCATTCATGAGCTCTGAAAACTATTCCTCCTCAGAAGAGGATGAAGATGTAACTGGAGAGCAAGTTGCTCAATATCTAGGAGCTATCATGAAGCTGAATGCCAAGTTGTTTGGTAATGAGACTTGGGAAGGTGAATCCCCATTGCTCTCTAGTGAACTAGATACATGGATTCAGAAAACTCTACCTCAAAAGAGACAAGATCCTGGTAAATTCTTAATACCCTGTACCATAGGCACCATGACCTTTAACAAGGCTCTGTGTGACCTGAGGTCAGGCATAAATCTTATGCCACTCTCTGTAATGGAGAAACTGAGGATCATTGAGGTACAGCCTGCCTTATTCTCACTTCAATTGGCAGACAAGTCAGTAAGACAAGCTTATGGATTAGTAGAGGACGTGTTAGTAAAGGTTGAAAGCCTTTACATCCCTACTGATTTCATAATCTTAGACACTAGGAAGGAAGAAGATGAATGCATCATCCTTGGAAGACCCTTCCTAGCCACAGCAGAAGCTGTGATTGATGTTAGCAGAGGAGAATTAGTCATTCAATTGAATGGGGACTACCTTGTGTTTAAAGCTCAAGGACCTTCCTCTACAACCATGGAGAGGAAGCATGAAAAGCTTCTCTCAGTACAAAGTCAAAAAGAGCCCCCCACAGTCAAACTCTAAGTTTGGAGTTGGGAGGCCACAACCAAACTCTAAGTTTGGTGTTGAGAAGCCCCCTCATTCAAACTCTAAGTTTGGTGTTGGGAGGCCCTCATCATGCTCTAAATATCTGTGAGGCTCCATGAGAACCCACTGTCAAGCTAATGACACTAAAGAAGCGCTTGTTAGGAGGCAACCCAATTTTTATATATCTACTTTTAATTTTATTTTATTGTTATTTTGTGTTTTTATTAGGTTCATGATCATGTGGAGTCACGAAAAAAATACTAAAATTAAAAACAGAATCAAAAATAGCAGAAGAAAAATCACACCCTG
>NC_029774.3:47584909-47586031 GCF_000817695.3 Arachis duranensis
TCAACGCCAGAACAGAGCATGTTTCTGGCGCTGAACGCCAGAAACAAGCAACATCCTGGCGTTTGAATGCCATGAATATGCCTTGAGGAAAGCTGGCGCTGAACGCCAGTAACAAGCATAGAACTGGCGTTCAACGCCAGAAACATGCTACACATGGGCGTTGAATGCCCAGAGTGTGCATCACTTCGGCGTTTAAACGCTAGAATGGTGTGTAAAGGCATTTTACATGCCTAATTGGTGCAGGGATGTAAATCCTTGACACCTCAGGATCTGTGGACCCCACAGGATCATCTCAGGATCTGTGGACCCCACAGGATCCCCACCTAACATATTCTCCCCTCTTCTCAACATTCATTCTCTCTTTCCAATAAACACACTTCCCCAAAAACCATTCACCAATCACCTCAACCTCTCTTCCCAATTACCCCATTCACCACTCACATCCATCCACTATTCCCCATAAACCTCACCCACCTTCAAAATTCAAAAATCTTTCCCACCCAAACCCACCCTAAATGACTGAAACTACACCCACTCCCCTCCCTATATATACCCTTCCATTCTACTTCATTTTCACACAACACCAACCCCCTCTTCTACACCTTGACCGAAACACCTTCCCTCACTCTCCTCCATATTTTCTTCTTCTTCTTCTTCTTCTCTTCTTTCTTCTCTTGCTCGAGGGTGAGTAATATTTTAAGTTTGGTGTGGTCAAAGCATAATCTTTTTGTTTTTCCATTACCATCAATGGCACCTAAGGCCGGAGAATCCTCTAGAAAAGGAAAAGGGAAGACAAAAGCTTCCACCTCCGAGTCATGGGAGATGGAAAGATTCATCTCCAAAAGCCATCAAGACCACTTCTATGATGTTGTGGCAAAGAAGAAGGTGATCCCTGAGGTCCCTTTCAAACTCAAGAAAAATGAGTATCCAGAAATCCGACATGAAATCCGAAGAAGAGGTTGGGAAGTCCTAACCAACCCCATGCAACAAGTCGGAATCTTAATGGTTCAAGAGTTCTATGCCAATGCATGGATCACAAGGAACCATGATCAAAGTGTGAATCCGAGTCCAAAGAATTATCTCACAATGGTTCGGGGGAAATACTTAGATTTTAGTCTGGAA
>NC_029774.3:47586276-47587336 GCF_000817695.3 Arachis duranensis
ATCCCCACTAGCAACCGATCTGAAGTTACTGTGGATCGGGCCATCATGATTCATAGCATCATGATTGGAGAGAAAGTAGAAGTTCATGAAGTCATCTCCCATGAATTCTATAAAATAGACGAAAAGTCCTCCACCATGGCAAGGCTAACTTTTTCTCATCTTATTTGCCATCTATGTTACTCAGCTGGAGTTATCATAGAAGGAGACATTCTCATTGAAGAGGATAAGCCCATCACCAAGAAGAGGATGGAGCAAGCAAGAGAGACCCTCCACGGATCTCAAGAGATGCATGAGGAAGCTCATCATCAAGAAATCCCTGACATGCCTCAAGGGATGCACTTTCCTCCCAACAACTATTGGGAACAACTCAACACTTCCCTAGAAGATTTGAGCTATAATGTGGAACAATTAAGGGTGGAACATTATGAGCACTCCATCATTCTCCATGAAATAAGAGAAGATCAAAGAGCAATGAGGGAGGAGCAACAAAGGCAAGGAAGGGACATAGAATAGCTTAAGGACATTGTTGGTCCTTCAAGAAGAAGACGCCACTAAGGTGGATTCATTCCTTGTTCTTACTTTTCTGCTGTTCGGTTTTTATATTATATGTTTATCTATGTTTTGTGTCTCTACTTCATGATCATTAGTGTTTAGTAACTATGTCCTAAAGTTATGAATAATTCCATTAATCCTTCACCTCTCTTAAATGAAAAATGTTTTTAATTCAAAAGAACAAAGAAGTACATGAATTCCAAATTTATCCTTGAATTTAGTTTAATTATATTGATGTGGTGACAATACTTTTTGTTTTCTGAATGAATGCTTAAACAGTGCATATTTTTGATCTTATTGTTTATGAATGTTAAAACTATTGGCTCTTGAAAGAATGATGAACAAAGAGAAATGTTATTGATAATCTGAAAAATCATGAAATTGATTCTTGAAGAAAGAAAAAGCAGCAAAAAACAAAAGCTTGCAAAAAAAAAATAGAAAGAAAAAGAAAAAGCAAGCAGAAAAAGCCAATAGCCCTTAAAACCAAAAGGCAAGGGTAAAAAGGATC
>NC_029774.3:47587474-47588132 GCF_000817695.3 Arachis duranensis
TGAAGCAAGAAAAAGCAGTGAAAAAAAAAGTGGCGAAAATTTTAGCAAAGATCCAAGGCTTTGAGCATTAATGGATAGGAGGGCCCAAGGAAATAAAATCCAGGCCTAAGCGGCTAAACCAAGTTGTCCCTAACCATGTGCTTGTTTCATGAAGGCCCAAGTGAAAAGCTTGAGACCGAGTGGTTAAAGTCATGATCCAAAGCAAAAGAGTGTGCTTAAGAGCCCTGGACACCTCTAACTAGGGACTCTAGCAAAGCTGAGTCAGAATCTGAAAAGGTTCACCCAGTCATGTGTCTGTGGCATTTATGTATCCGGTGGTAATACTGGAAAACAAAGTACTTAGGGCCACGGCCAAGACTCATAAGTAGCTGTGTTCAAGAATCAACATACTTAACTAGGAGAATCAATAACACCATCCGAAATTCTAAGTTCCTAGAGAAGCCAATCATTCTGAACTTCAAAGGAAAAAGTGAGATGCCAAAACTATTCAAAAGCAAAAAGCTATAAATCCCGCTCATCTAATTAGAATTAATATTCATTGATATTTTGGAATTTATAGTATATTCTCTTCTTTTTATCCTATTTGATTTTCAGTTGCTTGGGGACAAGCAACAATTTAAGTTTGGTGTTGTCATGAGCGGATAATTTATACGCTTTT
>NC_029774.3:47588293-47591049 GCF_000817695.3 Arachis duranensis
TTGTGTGTTTTTCTGTGATTTCAGGTAATTTCTAGCTGAAATTGAGGGACTTGAGCAAAACTTTGATAGGAGGCTGACAAAGGACTGCTGATGCTGTTGGAATCTGACCTCCTGTTCGGGGGAAAACTTGTCTCTCAACAAATCTCCATTCGACAAGTGTACCGAATTTGTCGTCAAGTAAAAACTCACAATAGAGTGAGGTCGAATCCCACAGGGATTGATTGATCAAGCAACTTTAATTAGAGGAATGTTCTAGTTGAGCGAATCCATGAATAGAGTTGATACTTGCAGAAAATAAAATGGCGGGAAAGTAAATGACTGAAAGTAAATTGCAGAATTGTAATTGGGAATGGGGGAATTGCTCATAAAAGTAAATTGCAGAAATTAAAGAGAATGGGTAAGATCAGAAATGGGGAGTTCATTGGGCTCATGAGATGTTGCATTCTCCGTATCAATTTCATTCTCATCTCTTCCTCAATCAATGCACTCATTGATCTCATTGGCAATCTTAAGTGATTGAACAACAATTTCTTGTGGTTTAATCTCTCAAATCTTGATCAATAGCCAATTCCTTGGTCAATTGCTCATGAGAAGAGATGAAGTGTGGTCACTGATTATACCACATGCATTTCCCAAATCAAGTGTTGAGAGGGTTATAGCCACATACCCATCCACACCCAATTTGGTCCAGCATGAGAAAGCATTTCTGGCTGATCTCTTCATTCCTCTTTCAAGGTTCCGAAGAGATCCAAGTTTGAATAGCTTCTTTTCCAAGATAACTATCCAATTGGATGAAGATCGAAAGCTTTCAAGTAAAATCAAGAGGAAAGATAGAAGAAGAATAATAAAAACTAGTATTGATCCATCAAATTACAACAGAGCTCCCTAACCCAATGAAAGGGGTTTAGTTGTTCATAACTCTAGAAACCCAATGAAAGGGGTTTAGTTGTTCATAGCTCTAGAAATCAAAATCAAAGATGGAGAATACATGATAAAGCTAGAAGTGCAGAGAGTAAAATACAAAGAGTAGTTCTATTTCCTAGCTCTCCGTTCATTTCTTAAACAATTCAAAGCTACTCCTATATATACTACTCTTCTCAGCTTCTAGTTGGCTCTTCAAGTCTTGGGCCTTTGCATCTTGAGTTGCAGAGAGAAAGTGTGAAGTGGGTAGAGACTTTAGCTCAAGACGTTAGGGGTGTTTAACATTTAGTGAAAATATAAGTTTGAGAACGTTAGTGACACTTAACATTGTCACTAACGTTCCAATGCACCCCTTAGCCTCACATTAAAGCCCACGTTAACTAGGTTAACGTGGCTTCTAACGTGGCTTTTGCCAACCTTCGAGAACGTTAGTGACACTCAACATTGTCACTAACGTTCCAATGTGCCCATAGGTCACACGTTAGAGTCCACGTTAACTAGGTTAACGTGGCTTCTAACGTGGCCACTCTTAGCCATCCCAACATTAGTGACAATGTTGAGTGTCACTAACATTGGCCCATCCTTCATTCCTCATCGTTAGCTTCCACGTTAACCAAGTTAACGGGGAAGTTAACGTGGCTCTTGGGGGTTGTGTGGTTGCTTCAACATTAGTGACAATGTTGAGTGTCACTAACATTGTCGACAACTCTTCATCTCTTACGTTAGCTCCCACGTTAACCAAGTTAACGTGGGAGTTAACGTGGTACTTTGCACCTTAGGCCAATGTTAGTGACAATGTTGAGTGTCACTAACGTTGGCTTCTCTTCCCCCTTTAACGTTAGAGCCCACGTTAACTAGGTTAACGTGGCTCCTAACGTGGCCATTTGTGAGCAATTGCCAACGTTAGTGACAATGTTAAGTGTCACTAACGTTGGCTCAACTTCTCTTCTCCACGTTAGAGTTCACGTTAACTTAGTTAACGTGAATCCTTAACGTGGCATTGATGGCTTTTGAGAGTGTTATTGGCAATCACTTTTCTCCTTAGCCTTGCAAGTTACTCCCATTCTTTGCTTTCTTTGTCCTGAAATCAAGCAATAAAGTGCATCAAAGTTCTAATCCAAGTCATGGGGGATGCAATATAAATTTTGTCATTAAAATCATGCAAAATCCTCATGAAATCATGTGAAATGCACAATGCATGCTTGAATCAGGATGTAAATGATTTTCTACCCAAAACTAGCTTATTTCCTAAGAAAATGCAATGAAACTACCTAAAAACAGTAAAGAAAAGGTCAGTGAAACTGGCCAAAATGCCCTGGCATCACCTCCCTGCACTTGAAATGGATTTTCTGGAGCTACAGAACTCCAAATGGCACGCTCTCAATGGCGTTGGAAAGTAGACATTCAGAGAATAGTCCATACTTTATTCGGGAATTGACGACGTAAACTGGCGCTCAACGCCAGTTCCATGTTGCTGTCTGGAGTAAAACGCCAGAAACACGTCACGACCCGGAGTTGAACGCCCAAAACACGTTACAACTTGGCGTTCAACTCCAAAAGAAGCCTCAGCTCGTGGATAGATCAAGCTCAGCCCAAACACACACCAAGTGGGCCCCGGAAGTGGATTTATGCATCAATTACTTACTCATGTAAACCCTAGTAGCTAGTCTAGTATAAATAGGATAATTTACTATTATATTAGACATCTTTGGTCTCAGTTTTATTTTATTCTTCATCTGAGAAGACTATTGATAACGTTTTGGGGGCTGGCCATTCGGCCATGCCTGAACCTTTCACTTATGTATTTTCAACGGTGGAGTTTCTACACACCATAG
>NC_029774.3:47591132-47593280 GCF_000817695.3 Arachis duranensis
ATTGAATGACTGTGACGAGCTTCAAACTCCTGAAGACTGGGCGTTAGTGACAGACGCAAAAGAATCACGGGATTCTATTCCAACCTGATTGAGAACCGACAGATGATTAGCCGTGCTGTGACAGAGTATTTGGACCTTTTTCACTGAGAGGATGGGATGTAGCCATTGACAACGGTGATGCCCTACATACAGCTTGCCATGGAAAGGAGCAAGAAGGATTGGATGAAGCAGTAGAAAAGCAGAGATTCAGGAGGAGCACAGCATCTCCATACACCTATCTGAAATTCCCATCATGGAAATACATGAGTAACTTTATCCTTATTTTATGTTTATTTACTATTATTTGATTTTCCAAATTCCATAATTTATTTAAATCCGCCTGACTGAGATTTACAAGATGACCATAGCTTGCTTCATACCAACAATCTCTGTGGGATCGACCCTTACTCACGTAAGGTTTATTACTTGGACGACCCAGTACACTTGCTGGTTAGTTGAACGGAGTTGTGACCACACATAGTAAAGAGCTATTATCTCGAATTAAATTTCATACAAGTACAAAAAGTACGAATCACAATTTCGTCCACTAGGCGTCTAAACGCCAGTGAGTTCCTCCTCCAGGGTGTGCTTTTTCTTCTACTGTTTTTTATTCTGTTTTTAATTTTTACAATTATTTTGTGACTCCACATGATCATAAACCTAATAAAACATAAAAGAACAATAGAAATATAGATAAATAAAATTTGGGTTGCCTCCCAATAAGCGCTTCTTTAATGTCAATAGCTTGACAGTGAGCTCGCATGGAGCTTCACAGATGTTCAGAGCATTGTTGGGACCTCCCAACACCAAACTTAGAGTTTGAATGTGGGGGTTCAACACCAAACTTATAGTTTGGTTGTGACCTCCCAACACCAGACTTAGAGTTTGATTGTGGGGGCTTTGTTTGACTCTATATTGAGAGAAGCTTATTGTGCCTCTTTTCCATGATTGCAGAGGAAGATCCTTGAGCTTTAAACACAAGGTAGTCCCCATTCAATTAAAGGACTAGTTCACCTCTGTCAACATCAATCACAGCTTTTGTTGTGGCTAGGAAGGGTCTTCCAAGAATGATGGATTCATTCTCATCCTTCCCAGTGTCTAATATTATGAAATCAGCAGGGATGTAAAGGCCTTCAACTTTTACCAACACGTCCTCAACCAATCCATAAGCTTGTTTTATTGACTTGTCTGCTAACTCTAATGAGATTCTTGCAGTTTGTACCTCAAAGATCCCCAGTTTCTCTATTACAGATAGTGGGATAAGATTTATACCTGACCCCAGGTCACACAGAGTCTTGTCAAAGGTCATGGTGCCTGATGAGCGGATAATTTCTACGCTTTTTGGCATTATTTTTAGTATGTTTTTAGTATGATCTCGTTAGTTTTTAGTGTATTTTTATTAGTTTTTAGTTAAAATTCACTTTTCTGGACTTTACTATGAGTTTTTGTGTTTTTCTGTGATTTCAGGTATTTTCTGGCTGAAATTGAGGGACCTGAGCAAAAATCTGATTCAGAGACTAAAAAGGACTGCAGATGCTGTTGGATTCTGACCTCCCTGAACTCGAAGTGGATTTTCTGGAGCTACAGAAGCCCAATTGGCGCGCTCTCAACGGCGTTGGAAAGTAGACATTCTGGGCTTTCCAGCAATATATGATAGTCCATACTTTGCCCAAGATTTGATGGCCCAAACCGGCGTTCAAAGTCACCCTCAGAATTCCCAGCGTTAAACGCCGGAACTGGCACCAAAGTGGGAGTTAAACGCCCAAACTGGCATAAAAGCTGGCGTTTAACTCCAAGAAGAGTCTCTACACGAAAATGCTTCAATGCTCAGCCCAAGCACACACCAAGTGGGCCCGGAAGTGGATTTTTATGTCATTTACTCATCTCTGTAAACCCTAGGCTACTAGTTCTCTATATATAGGATTTTTTACTATTGTATTTTGAATCTTTTGATCACTTTAGATCTCTAGATCATCTTTGGACGTCTAGTTCATAGATTATTAGGAGGCTGGCCTCTCAGCCATGCCTAGACCTTGTTCTTATGTATTTTCAAAGGTGGAGTTTCTACACACCATAGATTAAAGTGTGGAGCTCTGCTGTACCTCGAGT
>NC_029774.3:47594939-47601092 GCF_000817695.3 Arachis duranensis
TGAATGACTGTGACGTGCTTCAAACTCCTGAGGGCGGGGCGTTAGTGACAGATGGAAAAGAATCACTGGATTCTATTCCGGCTTGATTGAGAACCGACAGATGGATAGTCGTGCCGTGACAGGGTGTGTTGAACATTTCCACTGAGAGGATGGGAGGTAGCCACTGACAACAGTGAAACCCTTACATACAGCTTGCCATGGAAATGAGTAAGAAGGATTGGATGTAGACAGTAGGAAAGCAGAGAGACAGAAGGAACACAGCATCTCCATATGCTTATCTGAAATTCCCACCAATGAATTGCATAAGTATCTCTATCTTTATCTTTTTGTTTTATTCGTATATCACCCATATCCATTTGAGTTTGCCTGACTAAGATTTACAAGGTGACCATAGCTTGCTTCATACCAACAATCTCTGTGGGATCGACCCTTACTCGCGTAAGGTTTATTACTTGGACGACCCAGTACACTTGCTGGTTAGTTGTGCGAAGTTGTGTTTATGCCATGGTATTGAACACCAAGTTTTTGGATTCATTACCGGGGATTATTTGATTTGTGAAAAGTATTGATCACAATTTCGTGCACCAGTGCCTATGGTACAGGGTATTAAGAATTTACCAGGATCCTATTTCTTTTGAGGTAAAGTTTGCTGAACCCATGTATTTAGTTCACTAATGGGCAAGGGAGGTTCATCTTCCCAAGTCTCATTACCAAACAACTTGGCATTCAGCTTCATGATGGCTCCTAGATATTGAGCAACTTGATCTTCAGTTACATCTTCATCCTCTTCAGAGGAAGAATAGTTCTCAGAGCTCATGAATGGTAGAAGGAAGTTTAATGGAATCTCTATGGTCTCTATATGAGCCTCAGATTCCTTTAGGTCCTCAATAGGGAACTCCTTTCTGTCTGGCGGATGTCCCATGAGGTGTTCCTCATTGGGATTTATGTCCTCCCCTTCCTCTTTAGATTCGGCCATTTTGATTATATCAATGGCCTTGCACTCTCTTTTTGGATTCTCTTCTGTATTGCTTGGGAGAGTACTAGGAGGAGTTTTAGTGATTTTCTTACTCAGCTGACCCACTTGTGCCTCCAAATTTCTAATGGAGGACCTTGTTTTATTCGTAAAACTTAAAGTGGCCTTAGATAGATCAGAGACTATACTTGCTAAGCTAGAGGGGCTCTGCTCAGATTCTCTGTCTGTTGCTGAGAAGATGATGGAAAAGACTTGCTATTGCTAAACTTGTTTCTTCCACCATTATTAAAGCCTTGTTGAGGCTTTTGTTGATCCTTCCATGAGAAATTTGGATGATTTCTCCATGAGGAATTATAGATATTTTCATAGGGTTCACCCATGTAATTCACCTCTGCCATTGCAGGGTTCTCAGGATCATAAGCTTCTTCTTCAGAAGATGCCTCTTTAGTAGTGTTAGATGTATTTTGCCATCCATTCAGACTTTGAGAAATCATGTTGACTTGCTGAGTCAACATTTTGTTCTGAGCCAATATGGCATTCAGAGCATCAATTTCAAGAACTCCCCTCTTCTGAGGCATCCCATTACTCACAGGATTCCTCTCAGAGGTGTACATGAATTGGTTATTTACAACCATGTCAATGAGCTCTTGAGCTTCTGCAGGCATTTTCTTTAGGTGAATGGATCCACCTGCAAAATGGTCCAGTGACATCTTAGACAATTCAGACAGATCATCATAGAATATATCCAAGATGGTCCATTCTGAAAGCATGTCAAAAGGACACTTTTTGGTCAACTGTCTTTCCCAAGCTTCAAAGAGGGATTCACCATCTTTTTGCTTGAAGGTCTGAACATCCACTCTAAGCTTGCTCAGCTTTTAAGGAGGAAAGAACTTGGCCAAGAAGGTCGTGACCAGCTTATCCCAAGAGTCCAGGCTATCTTTAGGTTGTGAGTCCTACCATGTTCTAGCTCTGTCTCTTATAGCAAAGGGGAAAGCATGAGCCTGTAGACTTCAGGATCTACTCCATTAGTCTTAACAGTATCACAGATCTGCAAGAATTTAGTTAAAAACTGATAGGGATCATCTGATGGAAGTCCATGGAACTTGTAGTTCTGTTGCATTAGAGCAACTTGTAGTCCATGGAAAGTTTAACCTTGTCTGTGGTATTCCGAGTAGGATTCCGGTATTGAATGACTGCGACGAGCTACAAACTCCTGAAGGCTGGGCGTTAGTGACAGACGCAAAAGAATCAAGGGATTCTATTCCAACCTGATTGAGAACCGACAGATGATTAGCCGTGCTGTGTCAGAGCATAGGACCATTTTCACTGAGAGGATGGGATGTAGCCATTGACAACGGTGATGCCCTACATACAGCTTGCCATGGAAAGGAGTAAGAAGGATTGAAGGAAGAAGTAGGAAAGTAGAGATTCAAGAGGAGCATAGCACTTCCATACGCTTATCTGAAATTCCCACTATTGATTTACATAAGTATTTCTATCCTATTTTATTTTCTGTTTATTATTAATTTTCTAACTCATCATAAACCATTTAAATCCGCCTGACTGAGATTTACAAGATGACCATAGCTTGCTTCATACCAACAATCTCTGTGGGATCGACCCTTACTCACGTAAGGTATTACTTGGATGACCCAGTACACTTGCTGGTTAAGTTGAACGGAGTTATGATCACACCAGGGATTATTAAGATCCCAATTTATCATACCATGATCTCTTTGGGGTATTTTTAATAGAGCCAATATATAAATTTCATACAAGTACAAAGAGACCAACTTTGAGGATCACAATTTCGTCCACCAAGTTTTTGGCGCTGTTGCCGGGGATTGTTGAGTTTGGACAACTGAAGGTTCATCTTGTTGCTCAGATTAGGTAATTTTCTTTTCAAAAATTTTTCAAAAATCTTTTTCAAAATTTTTCTTTTCTTTTTCGTTTTTCCAAACTTTATTTTCGAAAAATATAATAAAAATAAAAAAAATTCATAAAATCATAAAAACCAAAAATATTTTGTGTTTCTTGTTTGAGTCTTGAGTCAATTTTTAAGTTTGGTGTCAATTGCATGTTTTAAAAATTTATGCATTATTTTCGAAAATTCCATGCATTCATAGTGTTCTTCATGATCTTCAAGTTGTTCTTGACAAGTCTTCTTGTTTGATCTTGATGTTTTCTTGTTTTGTGTTGTTTGTTGTTTTTCATATGCAATTTTTTGTTTGTTAGAGTCCATGCATTAAAGATTTCTAAGTTTGGTGTCTTGCATGTCTTCTTTGCATAAAAAATTTTTCAAAAATATGTTCTTGATGTTCATCATGATCTTCAAAGTGTTCTTGGTGTTCATCTTGACATTCATAGTGTTCTTGCATGCATTCCTTGTTTTGATCCATAAAGAAAAGAGAAAAACACAAAAATGACGTTTTTAATTTTTCTCTCTCATCATTAAAAATTAAAAAATCAAAAATATATCTTTTTCTTTTTTCTCATAATTTTCGAAAATTTGAGTTGACTTAGTCAAAAAAATTTTCAAAATTAGTTGTTTCTTACAAGTCAAGTCAAATTTTCAAAATTTAAAAATCTTTTTCAAAAATCATATCTTTTCCAATTTTTTCCTTTTTTTTCGAAAATTTTAAAAATCTTTTTTCAAAGAATTTTCAAAATCTTTTTCTTATCTTTATATCTAATTTTCGAAAATTATGCTAACAATTAATGTGATTGATTCAAAAATTTGAAGTTTGTTACTTTCTTGTTAAGAAAGGTTCAATCTTTAAATTCTAGAATCTTATCTTGTAGTTTCTTGTTAGTAAAGTAATTAATTTTAATTTTAAAAATTAAATCCTTTTCAAACATATCTTTTCTATCTTATTTTCTTATCTTATCTTTTTATCATATCTTTTTCAAAATTTTATCTTTTTTAAAAATTTGATTTCAAAATATCTTATCTAACTTCTTATCTTCTTATCTTTTCAAAATTGATTTTAATATCTTTTTAAACTAACTCTTTGACTTTTTGTTTGTTTCTTATCTTTTTCAAAATCAACTAACTACTTTTCCCTCTCTAATTTTCGAAAATGTCTCATCTCTTTTTCAAAAATTCTTTTTGTTTTAAATTTTAATCTTAATTATATCTTACATTTAATTTTCGAAAATACTAACCCCTTTTTCAAAATTATTTTCGAAATTCTCCCTCTCTTTTCTTATTCTATTTAATTATTAACACTTCTCTTCACCTCTCTTCTTCTAAAGATCCGAACCCAATCTATCCCTTGAGTTTGGATTCTTCTACTTTCTTCCCCCGCTTTCTCTTTCTACTAACATAAAGGAGTCTCTATACTGTGACATAGAGGATTCCTTTTTCTTTTCTTGTTTTCAAAAGGAATCTCTATACTGTGACATAGAGGATTCCTCTTTCTTTTCTTGTTTTCTTCTCTTTCATATGAGCAGGAACAAGGACAAAAACACTCTTGTTGAAGCTGATCCTGAACCTGAAAGGACTTTGAAGAGGAAACTAAGAGAAGCTAAATTACAACAATCTAAAGGTAACCTTTCAGAAATTTTCGAACAAGAGAAGGAGATGGCAGCTGAACCCAATAATGATAATGCAAGGAGAATTCTTGGTGACTTCACAAAACCAACGTTCAAATTTGATGGAAGAAGCATCTCCATTCCTGCCATTGGAGCAAACAATTTTGAGCTGAAACCTCAGCTAGTTGCCTTAATGCAACAGAACTGCAAGTTTTATGGACTTCCATCTGAAGATCCTTACCAGTATTTAACTGAGTTCTTGCAGATTTGTGAGACTGTAAAGACGAATGGAGTAGATCCTGAAGTCTACAGGCTCATGCTTTTCCCTTTTGCTGTAAGAGACAGAGCTAGAATATGGTTGGATTCACAACCTAAGGATAGCCTGGACTCCTGGGATAAGCTGGTCACGACCTTCTTGGATAAATTCTTTCCTCTTCAAAAGCTGAGCAAGCTTAGAGTGGATGTTCAGACCTTCAAACAAAAAGATGGTGAATCCCTCTATGAAGCTTGGGAAAGATACAAGCAGTTGACCAAAAGATGTCCATCTGACATATTTTCAGAATGGACCATATTAGATATATTCTATTATGGTCTATCTGAATTTTCGAAAATGTCATTGGACCATTCTGCAGGTGGATCCATCCACCTAAAGAAAACACCTGCAGAAGCTCAAAAACTCATTGACATGGTTGCAAATAACCAATTCATGTACACTTCTGAGAGGAATTTCGTGAATAATGGGACACCTCAGAGGAAGGGAGTTCTTGAAATTGATGCTCTGAATGCCATTTTGGCTTAGAACAAAGTGTTGACTCAGCAAGTTAACATGATTTCTCAAAGTCTGAATAGATGGAAAAATGCATCCAACAGTACTAAAGAGGCAGCTTCTGAAGAAGCTTATGATCCTGAGAACCCTGCAATAGCAGAGGTTAATTACATGGGTGAACCTTACGGAAACACCTAAAATTCATCATGGAGAAATCATCCAAATTTCTCATGGAAGGATCAACAGAAGCCTCAACAAGGCTTTAACAATGGTGGACGCAATAGGCTGAGCAATAGCAAGCCTTTTCCATCATCTTCTCAGCAACAGACAGAGAATTCTGAATAAAACACTTCTAATTTAGCCAATCTAGTCTCTGATCTGTCAAAGGCCATTTTCAGTTTCATGAGTGAAACAAGATCCTCCATCAGAAATTTGGAGGCACAAGTGGGCCAGCTGAGTAAGAAAGTCATTGAAACTCCTCCCAGTATTCTCCCAAGCAATACAGAAGAGAATCCAAAAGGAGAGTGCAAGGCCATTGATGTAATCAATATGGCCGAATGCACAAGGGAGGAGGAGGACAAAAATCCTAGTGAGGAAGACCTCCTAGGACGTCTCTCAAGCAAGAAGAAGTTTCCTATTAAGAATCCAAATGAATCTGAGGCTCATATAGAGACCATAAAGATTCCATTAAATCTTCTTCTGTCATTCATGAGCTCTGAAGACTATTCTTCCTCTGAGGAGGATGAAGATGTGACTGGAGAGCAAGTTGCTCAATATTTAGGAGCTATCATGAAGCTGAATGCCAAGCTGTTTGGTAATGAGACTTGGGAAAGTGAACCTCCCTTGCTCATTAATGAACTAGATACCTGGATTCAGAAAA
>NC_029774.3:47601544-47602666 GCF_000817695.3 Arachis duranensis
TGACATTAAAGAAGCGCTTGTTGGGAGGCAACCCAATTTTATTTATCTAATTTTTATTTTATTTTATTTTATTGTTATTTTGTGTTTTATTAGGTACATGATCATATGGAGTCACGAAAAAAATATAAAAAGTAAAAACAGAATCAAAAACAGCAGAAGAAAAATCACACCCTGGAGGGAGGACAGACTGGCGTTCAACACCAATAAGAAGCATCTGGCTGGCGTTCAATGCTAGAATAGAGCATGAATCTGGCGCTGAACGCCAGAAACAAGCAACATTCTGGTGTTTGAACGCCAGGAATGTGCCTTGAGAAAAGCTGGCGCTGAACGACAGTAACAAACATGGAACTGGCGTTCAACGCCAGAAACATGCTACACATGGGCGTTGAACGCCCAGAGTGTGCAGCATCTCGGTGTTTAAACGCTAGAATGGTGTGCAAAGGCATTCTTCATGCCTATTTGGTGCATGGATGTAATTCGTTGACACCTCAGGATCTGTGGACCCCACAGACCCACAGGATCACCACAGGATCTGTGAACCCCACAGCATCCCCACCTAACATATTCCCCCCTTACCTCCTAATCCTATAACACTCTTCCCCATGTCACACTTCCCAACAACTTCAATCTCTCTTCCCAATTACCCCCTTCACCACTCACATCCATCCACTCTTCCCCATAAACCCCACCTACCTTCAAAATTCAAAAACACTTTCCCACCCAAACCCACCCTAAAATGGCCGAACCTACCTCTCAGCATTTCCTATATAAACCCCTCCATTCCACTTCATTTTCACACAACACAACCCCCTCTTCTATACCTTGGCCGAAACCTACACTCCCCCTTCTCCTCCATATTTTCTTCTTCTTCTTCTTCTCTTCTTTCTTCTCTTGCTCGAGGGCGAGCAATATTTTAAGTTTGGTGTGGTAAAAGCATAAGCTTTTTGTTTTTCCATTACCATTAATGGCACCTAAAAGGCCAGAGAAACCTCAAAGGGAAGACAAAAGCTTCCACCTTTGAGTCTTGGAAGATGGAAAGACTCATGTAAGCTGGAATAGCTCAGTTGGTTAGAACATGTGGCTGCAAATCAAGAAATCCCTGAGATACCTCAGGGGATAAGT
>NC_029774.3:47604546-47605918 GCF_000817695.3 Arachis duranensis
TTGATGATTTCTTACTCTGATCTTTGAATTCTCTTGACTTGAGTGTTTATGTGTCTCATATGCATTCTCATTTGTGTCAGTAGTATACAAATTGCTAAGTTTGGTGTCTTGCATGCATTATTATTTGATTTTAGTTGCATTTTGATTATTCCTCATTATCAAAAATTCAAAAATATTTTTAATTTGTGTCTTTTCAAGTCAATAATACAGAGAATTGAAGATTCAGAACATACAGCAGAGGAATTGCACAGAAAAAGATGGGCGTTCAAAACGCCCAGTGAAGAAGGACAGACTGGCGTTTAAACGCCAGCCAGGGTGCCTGGTTGGGCGTTTAACCCAAAAGGGTAGAGTTTTGGGCGTTAAACGCCAGAATGTGCATCATTCTGGGCGTTTAACGCCAGAATGGCACAAGAGGGAAGATTTTGTTTTCAATGCAAATTTTTTTCAAGTTCTCAAAATTTTTCAAAATCAAATCTTTTTCAAATCAATCTTTTCAATCAAATCTTTTTGAAAATCAATTTCTTTCCATTTTCAAAGATACTTGCCATCAATTAATGATTTGATTCAACATTTCAAGTAGGTTGCCTTTTCTGTTGAGAAAGGTTTAATGTTTGAATCATATCTTTTCTTGTTAGCCAAGTTTTTAATTTTCAAAATCAAATCTTTTTTTTTAAATGTTTTTCAAATCATATCTTCTCAATCACATCTTTTTAAAACTAATCATATCTACTTAACCACATCTTGTTCAAAATAGTTTTCAATCAAATCTTTTTTATTTCTAATTTCAAAATCTTTTTCAAAAATCACTTGATCTCTTTCCCACTCTTGGTTTTCAAAAATTAATTAGTATTTTTCAAAATGTTTTTAAATTCCTTTTACTTAATTTTCGAAAATTACTTCCCTTTTTCTCACATCCTTCTATTTATGGACTAACACTATTCCTTAAATGCAAAATTCGAACTCCATCTTCCTTGATAAGTTCGAATTTTCTACTTCTGCCTTCTATTTTTCTTTTCCTCTGACACCTCAAGGAATCTCTATACTGTGACATAGAGGATTCCACATTTTCTTGTTCTCTTCTCTTTCTTATGAGCAGGAGCAAGGACAAAAACATTCTTGTTGAGGCTGATCCTGAACCTGAAGAGACCTTGAAGAGAAAGCTAAGAGAAGCCAAGGCACAACTCTCTGTAGAGGACCTAACCGAATTCTTCAAAGAAGAAGAACCCATGGCAGCCGAAAACAACAACAATGCCAACAATGCAAGGAAGGTGCTGGGTGACTTTACTGCACCTACTCCCGACTTCTATGGGAGAAGCATCTCTATCCCTGCCATTGGAACAAACAACTTTGAGCTTAAGCCTCAATTAGTTTC
>NC_029774.3:47606473-47607205 GCF_000817695.3 Arachis duranensis
GAAGAAGCTTATGATCCTGAGAACCCTTCAATGGAAGAGGTGAATTACATGGGAGAACCCTATGGAAACACCTATAATCCTTCATGGAGAAATCATCCAAATCTCTCATGGAAGGATCAACAGAGACCTCAACAAGGTTTCAACAATAATAATGGTGGAAGAAACAAGTTTAGCAATCGCAAGCCTTTTCCATCATCTTCTCAGCAACAGACAGAGAGTTCTAAGCAGAATACCTCTGACTTAGCAACCATAGTATCTGATCTAATCAAAACCACTCAAAGTTTCATGACTGAAACAAGGTCCTCCATTAGAAACTTGGAGGCACAAGTGGGTCAGCTGAGCAAGAAAATTACTGAACTCCCTCCTATTACTCTCCCAAGCAATACAGAAGAAAATCCAAAAGGAGAGTGCAAAGCCATCAACATGGCCGAATTTGGAGAGGGGGAAGAGGCAGTGAACACCACTGAGGAAGACCTCAATGGATGTCCACTGGCCCCCAATGAGTTCCCCAATAAGGAACCATGGGAATCTGAAGCTCAAAATGAGACCATAGAGATTCCATTGGACTTACTTCCGCCATTCATGAGCTCTAATGAGTATTCTTCCTCTGAAGAGGATGAGTATGTCACTGAAGAGCAAGTTGCTAAATACCTTGGAGCAATCATGAAGCTAAATGACAAGTTATTTAGAAATGAGACTTGGGAGGATGAACCCCCTTTGCTCACCAAAGAA
>NC_029774.3:47611084-47612126 GCF_000817695.3 Arachis duranensis
AACCCTTGCTTAAGCTTGCCATGGAAAGGAGTAGGAAGGATTGGATGAAGACAGTAGGAAAGCAGAGAGACGGAAGGGACAAGCATCTTCATATGCTTATCTGAAACTCCAACCAATGAATTGCATAAGTATCTCTATCTTTATCTTTATGTTTTATGCGTTTATCACCATACCCATTTGAGTTTGCCTGACTGAGATTTACAAGGTGACCATAGCTTGCTTCATACCAACAATCTCTGTGGGATCGACCCTTACTCGCGTAAGGTTTATTACTTGGACGACCCAGTACACTTGCTGGTTAGTTGTGCGAAGTTGTGTTTATGCCATGGTATTGAACACCAAGTTTTTGGATTCATTACCGGGGATTATTTGATTTGTGAAAAGTATTGATCACAATTTCGTCCACCAAGTTTTTGGCGCCGTTGCCGGGGATTGTTGAGTTTGGACAACTAACGGTTCATATTGTTGCTTAGATTAGGTATTTTTTTTTGGAATTCTTAAAGATGAATTCTAGAGTTTCATGATGATTTGTTGAAGTCTGGCTGGCTGTGAAGCCATGTCTAATTTCATTGGACCGAGGTTTCAACTTATCATCACATGAGCATGTTGATTTCTATCAATCTTGCTATTGGAGCAGTGATCTGCTAAGGCTTGGCTGGCCATTGGCCATGTCTAGTAAGCTTTCTTTGAAAGCTTGGCTGGCTGTGAAGCCATGTCTAATTCCTGGACCGGAGTCTTAGACTAAACATTGCATGATTCCTGGAACTCTCATTAAGAATTTTGATATCTTTATTTTCTTTTTCCACTCAATTTTTGAAAATCCAAAAAAAACCAAAAATATTTTATGTTTCTTGTTTGAGTCTAGTGTTTCATATTAATTTTGGTGTCAATTGCATGTTTCTGTTCTTCTTGCATTCATGCATGTGTCCTCATTAATCTTCAAGTTGTTCTTGATGATTTCATTGCTCTGATCTTTAAATTCTCTTGACTTGAGTGTTTATGTGTCTCATATGCGTTCTCATTAGTGTCAGTAGTATACAAA
>NC_029774.3:47612269-47613023 GCF_000817695.3 Arachis duranensis
TCTTTTCAAGTCAATAATACAGAGAATTGAAGATTCAGAACATACAGCAGAAGAATTATACAGAAAAAGCTGGGCGTTCAAAACGCCCAGTGAAGAGGGACAGACTGGCGTTTAAACGCCAGCCAAGGTGCCTGGTTGGGCGTTTAACGCCCAAAAGGGTAGAGTTTTGGGTGTTAAACACTAGAATGTGCACCATTCTAGGCGTTTAACGCCAGGATGGCACAAGAGGGAAGATTTTGTTTTCAAATCAATTTTTTTTCAAGTTCTCAAAATTTTTCAAAATCAAATCTTTTTCAAATCAATCTTTTCAATCAAATCTTTTTCAAAATCAATTTCTTTCCATTTTCAAAAATACTTGCTATCAATTAATGATTTGATTCAACATTTCAAGTATGTTGCCTTTTCTGTTGAGAAAGGTTTAATGTTTGAATCATATCTTTTCTTGTTAGCCAAGTTTTTAATTTTCAAAATCAAATCTATTTTTTTAAAATGTTTTTCAAATCATATCTTCTCAATCACATCTTTTTAAAACTAATCATATCTTCTTAACCACATCTTGTTCAAAATAGTTTTCAATCAAATCTTTTTGATTTCTAATTTCAAAATCTTTTTCAAAAATCACTTGATCTCTTTCCCACTTTTGGTTTTCGAAAATCAATTAAAGTTTTTCAAAATGTTTTTTTTTTATTTTTTTTATTATTTTCGAAAATTTCTTCCCCTCTTCTCACATCCTTCTATTTATGGACTAACACTA
>NC_029774.3:47613425-47613985 GCF_000817695.3 Arachis duranensis
AAAAGCTAGTCAATGCCTTCTTGGCAAAGTTCTTTCCACCTCAAAAATTGAGTAAGCTTAGAGTGGAAGTCCAAACCTTCAGACAGAAGGAAGGAGAATCCCTCTATGAAGCTTGGGAAAGATACAAACAATTAATTAGAAAGTGTCCCTCTGACATGCTTTCTGAATGGAGCATCATAGGTATTTTCTATGATGGTCTCTCTGAACTGTCCAAGATGTCTTTGGATAGCTCAGCTGGAGGATCTCTTCATCTGAAGAAGATGCCTACAGAAGCTCAAGAGCTGATTGAAATGGTTGCAAATAACCAATTCATGTACACTTCTGAAAGGAATCCTGTGAACAATGGGACTAGTCAGAAGAAAGGAGTTCATGAGATTGACACTCTGAATGCCATATTGGCTCAGAACAAAATATTGACTTAACAAGTCAATATGATTTCTCAAAGTCTGTCTGGAATGCAAAATGCACCAAGCAGTACTAAGAAAGCTTCTTTTGAGGAAGAAGCTTATGATCCTGAGAACCCTTCAATAGAAGAGGTGAATTACATGGGAGAACCCTAT
>NC_029774.3:47616426-47617056 GCF_000817695.3 Arachis duranensis
TTCCTCCTCATAAAATCCCTGAGATGCCTCAAGGGATGCACTTTCCTCCACAAAACTATTGGGAGCAAATCAACACCTCCCTAGGAGAATTGAGTCCAACATGGGACAACTAAGGGTGGAGCATCAAGAACATTTCATCCTCCTCCATGAAATTAGAGAAGATCAAAGAATCATGAGAGAGGAGCAACAAAGACAAGGAAGAGACATTGAGGAGCTCAAGCACTCCATAGGATCTTCAAAAGGAAGAACAAACCGCCATCACTAGGTGGACCCGTTCTTTAATTTCCTTGTTCTTTACTTTCCTGTTTTTCGAATTTTAGTGCTTATGTTTATTAAGTGGGTCAGCTGAGCAAGAAAATTACTGAACTCCCTCCTAGTACTCTCCCAAGCAATACAGAAGAAAATCCAAAAGGAGGGTGCAAGGCCATCAACATGGCCGAATTTGGAGAGGGGGAAGAGGCAGTGAACGCTACTGAGGAAGACCTCAATGGACGTCCACTGGCCTCCATTGAGTTCCCCAATAAGGAACCATGGGAATCTGAAGCTCAAAATGAGACCTTAGAGATTCCATTGGACTTACTTCTGCCATTCATGAGCTCTGATGAGTATTCTTCCTCTGAAGAGGATGAG
>NC_029774.3:47621307-47622357 GCF_000817695.3 Arachis duranensis
ATATCTCTTGGATTCCTGGTACACGATGCATGGTTGATCGCCTGACAACCGAGTGCTCGCCTGACAACCGAGCCAGCCATTCCGTGAGATCAGAGTCTTCGTGGTATAGGCTAGAACTGATGGCGGCATTCAAGAGAATCCGGAAGGTCTAACCTTGTATGTGGTATTCTGAGTAGGATTCAATGACTGAATGACTGTGACGTGCTTCAAACTCCTGAGGGCGGGGCGTTAGTGACAGACGCAAAAGAATCACTGGATTCTATTCCGGCCTGATCGAGAACCGACAAATGCATAGCCGTGCCGTGACAGGGTGCGTTGAACATTTCCACTGAGAGGATGGGAGGTAGCCACTGACAACGGTGAAACCCTTGCATAAGCTTGCCATGGAAAGGAGTAAGAAGGATTGGATGAAGACAGTAGGAAAGCAGAGAAACGGAAGGGACTTCATACGCTTATCTGAAATTCCTACCAATGAATTACATAAGTATGTCTATCTTTATCTTTATGTTTTCGTATATCATCATTCATATCCATTTGAGTCTGCCTGACTAAGATTTACAAGGTGACCATAACTTGCTTCATACCAACAATCTCTGTGGGATCGACCCTTACTCGCGTAAGGTTTATTACTTGGACGACCCAGTACACTTGCTGGTTAGTTGTGCGAAGTTGTGTTTATGCTATGGTATTGAACACCAAGTTTTTGGATTCATCACCGGGGATTATTTGTGTTGTGAAAAGTATTGATCACAATTTCGCTACCAATTACACAGACCAAAAGGCATCCTCCTGTAGGCAAACACGCCAGAAGGGCAAGTAAATGTTGTTTTCTCTTGGTCCTGAGGATCTACTGCAATTTGGTTGTAACCTGAATAGCCATCCAAAAAGCAGTAATAATCATGACCAGCTAGTCTTTCTAGCATTTGGTCTATGAATGGTAAAGGAAAATGATCCTTTCTGGTGGCTATATTGAGCCTTCTGTAATCAATACACATACGCCACCCTGTGACTGTTCTTGTAGGAACCAGTTCATTTTTTTCATTATGAACC
>NC_029774.3:47626065-47628225 GCF_000817695.3 Arachis duranensis
TTTTATGCCAGTTCCAGCGTTAAACGCTGGGAATTCTGAAGCTAATTTGCAACGCCGGTTTGGGCCATCAAATCTCGGGAAAAGTATGGACTATTATACATTGCTGGAAAGCCCAGGATGTCTACTTTCCAATGTCGTTGAGAGCGCGCCAATTGGGCTTCTGTAGCTCTAGAAAATTCACTTCGAGTGCAGGGAGGTCAGAATCCAACAGCATCTGCAGTCCTTTTCAGTCTCTGAATCAGATTTTTGCTCAGGACCCTCAATTTCAGCCAGAAAATACCTGAAATCACAGAAAAACACACAAACTCATAGTAAAGTCCAGAAAAGTGGATTTTAACTAAAAACTAATAGAAATATACTAAAAACTAACTAGATCATACTAAAAACATACTAAAAACAATGCCAAAAAGCGTATAAATTATCCGCTCATCGCTGTCTGGAGTTAAACGCCAAAACACGTCACGACCCGGAGTTGAATGCCCAAAACACGTTATAACTTGGCATTCAACTCCAAGAGAAGCCTCAGCTCGTGGATAGACCAAGCTCAGCCCAAACATACACCAAGTGGGCCCCGGAAGTGGATTTATGCATCAATTACTTACTTCTGTAAACCCTAGTAGCTAGTCTAGTATAAATAGGATAAATTACTATTGTATTAGGAGTTTTTTGACCACGTTTCATCTCTGGTCTCAGTTTTGTATTATTCTTCATCTTAGGAGGCCATTGATCATGTTTTCAGGGGCTGTCCATTCGGCCATGCCTGAACCTTTCACTTATGTATTTTCAACGGTGGAGTTTCTACACACCATAGATTAAGGGTGTGGAGCTCTGCTGTACCTCAAGTTTCGATACAATTACTATTATTTTCTATTCAACTCTCTTTTATTCTTATTCCAGGATATACGTTGCACTTCAACTTGATGAATGTGATGATCCGTGACACTCATCATCATTCTCACCTATGAACGCGCGTGACTGACAACCACTTCCGTTCTACTTTAGGCCAGGCGCATATCTCTTAGATTCCCCAACAGAATCTTCGTGGTATAAGCAAGATAGATGGCGGCATTCATGGGAATCCGGAAAGCCTAACCTTGTCTGTGGTATTCCGAGTAGGATTCCTGGAATCTAGAAAGTTTAACCTTGTCTGTGATATTCCGAGTAGGATTCTGGTATTGAATGACTGTGACGAGCTTCAAACTCCTGAAGGCTGAGCGTTAGTGACAGACGCAAAAGAATCAAGGGATTCTATTCCAACCTGATTGAGAACCGACAGATGATTAGCCATGCTGTGACAGAGCATAGGACCATTTTCACTGAGAGGATGGGATGTAGCCATTGACAACGGTGATGCCCTACATACAGCTTGCGATGGAAAGGAGTAAGAAGGATTGAAGGAAGAAGTAGGAAAGTAGAGATTCAAGAGGAGCATAGCACCTCCATACGCTTATCTGAAATTCCCACTATTGATTTACATAAGTATTTCTATCCTATTTTATTTTCTGTTTATTATTAATTTTCGAACTCATCATAAACCATTTAAATCCGCCTGACTGAGATTTACAAGATGACCATACCTTGCTTCATACCAACAATCTCTGTGGGATCGACCCTTACTCACATAAGGTATTACTTGGATGACCCAGTACACTTGCTGGTTAAGTTGAACGGAGTTATGATCACGCCAGGGATTATTAAGATCCCAATTTATCATACCATGATCTCTTTGGGGTATTTTTGATAGAGCCAATATATAAATTTCATACAAGTACAAAGAGACCAACTTTGAGGATCACAATTTCGTCCACCAAGTTTTTGGCGCCGTTGCCGGGGATTGTTGAGTTTGGACAACTGAAGGTTCATCTTGTTGCTCAGATTAGGTAATTTTCTTTTCAAAAATTTTTCAAAAATCTTTTTCAAAATTTTTCTTTTCTTTTTCGTTTTTCCAAACTTTATTTTTGAAAAATATAATAAAAATAAAAAAAATTCATAAAATCATAAAAACCAAAAATATTTTGTGTTTCTTGTTTGAGTCTTGAGTCAATTTTTAAGTTTGGTGTCAATTGCATGATTTTAAAATTCATGCATTTTTCGAAAACTCATGCATGGTGTTCTTCATGATCTTCAAGTTGTTCTTGGTAAGTCTTCTTGTTTGATCTT
>NC_029774.3:47628277-47631236 GCF_000817695.3 Arachis duranensis
AAGAGTCCATGCATTAAAGATTTCTAAGTTTGGTGTCTTGCATGTCTTCTTTGCATCAAAAATTTATCAAAAATATGTTCTTGGTGTTCATATTGACATTCATAGTGTTCTTGCATGCATTCCTTGTTTTGATCCATAAAGAAAAGAGAAAAACACAAAAATGAAGTTTTTAATTTTTCTCTCTCATCATTAAAAATTTAAAAATCAAAAATATATCTTTTCCTTTTTTCTCATAATTTTCGAAAATTTGAGTTGACTTAGTCAAAAAAATTTTCAAAATTAGTTGTTTCTTACAAGTCAAGTCAAATTTTCAAAATTTAAAAATCTTATCTTTTCAAAATCTTTTTCAAAAATCATATCTTTTCCAATTTTTTCCTTTTTTTTCGAAAATTTTAAAAATCTTTTTTCAAAGAATTTTCAAAATCTTTTTCTTATCTTTATATCTAATTTTCGAAAATTATGCTAACAATTAATGTGATTGATTCAAAAAATTTGAAGTTTGTTACTTTCTTATTAAGAAAGGTTCAATCTTTAAATTCTAGAATCTTATCTTGTAGTTACTTGTTAGTAAAGTAATTAATTTTAATTTTAAAAATTAAATCCTTTTCAAACATATCTTTTCTATCTTATTTTCTTATCTTATCTGTTTATCATATCTTTTTCAAAATTTTATCTTTTTTAAAAATTTGATTTCAAAATATCTTATCTAACTTCTTATCTTCTTATCTTTTCAAAATTGATTTTAATATCTTTTTAAACTAACTCTTTGACTTTTTGTTTGTTTCTTATCTTTTTCAAAACCAACTAACTACTTTTCCCTCTCTAATTTTTGAAAATGTCTCATCTCTTTTTCAAAAATTCTTTTTGTTTTAAATTTTAATCTTAATTATATCTTATATTTAATTTTCGAAAATACTAACCCCTTTTTCAAAATTATTTTCGAAATTCTCCCTCTCTTTTCTTATTCTATTTAATTATTTATTTACTAACACTTCTCTTCACCTCTCTTCATCCAAAAATCCAAACTCACTCCCCCCTGTGTTTGGATTCTTCACTCTTCCTTCTTCTATTCTCTTCTTCTTTTACTAACATAAAGGAATCTCTATACTGTGACATAGAGGATTCCTCTTTCTTTTCTTGTTTTTTTCTCTTTCATATGAGCAGGAACAAGGACAAAAACACTCTTGTTGAAGCTGATCCTGAACCTGAAAGAACTTTGAAGAGGAAACTAAGAGAAGCTAAATTACAACAATCTAAAGGTAACCTTTCAAAAATTTTCGAACAAGAGAAGGAGATGGCAGCTGAACCCAATAATGATAATGCAAGAAGAATGCTTGGTGACTTCACAAAACCAACGCCCAAATTTGATGGAAGAAGCATCTCCATTCCTGCCATTGGAGCAAACAATTTTAAGCTGAAACCTCAGCTAGTTGCCTTAATGCAACAGAACTGCAAGTTTTATGGACTTCCATCTGAAGATCCTTACCAGTTTTTAACTGAGTTCTTGCAGATTTGTGAGACTGTAAAGACGAATGGAGTAGATCCTGAAGTCTACAGGCTCATGCTTTTCCCTTTTGCTGTAAGAGACAGAGCTAGAATATGGTTGGATTCACAACCTAAGGATAGCCTGGACTCCTGGGATAAGCTGGTCACGGCCTTCTTGGATAAATTCTTTCCTCTTCAAAAGCTGAGCAAGCTTAGAGTGGATGTTCAGACCTTCAAACAAAAAGATGGTGAATCCCTCTATGAAGCTTGGAAAAGATACAAGCAGTTGACCAAAAGATGTCCATCTGATATGTTTTCATAATGGACCATATTAGATATATTCTATTATGGTCTATCTGAATTTTCGAAAATGTCATTGGACCATTCTGTAGGTGGATCCATCCACCTAAAGAAAACACCTGCAGAAGCTCAAAAATTCATTGACATGGTTGCAAATAACCAATTCATGTACACTTCTGAGAGGAATTCCGTGAATAATGGGACACCTCAGAGGAAGGGAGTTCTTGAAATTGATGCTCTGAATGCCATTTTGGCTCAGAACAAAGTGTTGACTCAGCAAGTTCACATGATTTCTCAAAGTCTAAATGGATGGCAAAATGCATCCAACAATACTAAAGAGGCAGCTTCTGAAGAAGCTTATGATCCTGAGAACCCTGCAATTGCAGAGGTTAATTACATGGGTGAACCTTACGGAAACACCTATAATTCATCATGGAGAAATCATCCAAATTTCTCATGGAAGGATCAACAGAAGCCTCAACAAGGCTTTAACAATGGTGGACGCAATAGGCTGAGCAATAGCAAGCCTTTTCCATCATCTTCTCAGCAACAGACAGAAAATTTTGAACAAAACACTTCTAATTTAGCCAATCTAGTCTCTGATCTGTCAAAGGCCACTTTCAGTTTCATGAGTGAAATAAGATCCTCCATCAGAAATGTGGAGGCACAAGTGGGCCAACTGAGTAAGAAAGTCATTGAAACTCCTCCCAGTATTCTCCTAAGCAATACAGAAGAGAATCCAAAAGGAGAGTGCAAGGCCATTGATGTAATCAATATGGCCGAATGCACAAGGGAGGAGGAGGACGAAAATCCTAGTGAGGAAGACCTCCTGGGACGTCTCTCAAATAAGAAGGAGTTTCCTATTAAGGATCCAAATGAATCTGAGGCTCATATAGAGACCATAGAGATTCCATTAAATCTCCTTCTGCCATTCATGAGCTCTGAAGACTATTCTTCCTCTGAAGAGGATGAAGATGTGACTGGAGAGCAAGTTGCTCAATATTTAGGAGCTATCATGAAGCTGAATGCCAAGTTGTTTGGTAATGAGACTTGGAAAAGTGAACCTCCCTTGCTCATTAATGAACTAGATACCTGGATTCAGCAAATTTTACCTCAAAAGAAACAAGATCCTGGCAAATTCTTAATACCCTGTACCATAGGCACCATGACCTTT
>NC_029774.3:47631338-47632957 GCF_000817695.3 Arachis duranensis
AAGCCACAGCAGGAGCTGTGATAGATGTCAACAGAGATGAATTAGTCCTTCTAGTGAATGGGGACTACCTTGTGTTTAAGGCACATGGCCATCCCTCTATGACAAAAGAGAGTGAGCACAAAGAGCTTCTCTCAGTTCAGAGTCAAGAAGAGCCCCCACAATCAAAGTCTAAGTTTGGTGTTGGGAGGCCACAACCAAACACTAAGTTTGGTGTTAAGACCCCATATCCAAACTCTAAGTTTGGTGTTGGCACTATACAACATTGACCTGATCACCTTGTGGCTCCATGAGAGCCCACTGTCAAGCTAATGACATTAAAAGAGTGCTTGTTGGGAGGCAACCCAATTTTATTTATCTAATTTTTATTTTATTTTATTTTATTGTTATTTTGTGTTTTATTAGGTACATGATCATATGGAGTCACGAAAAAAATATAAAAAGTAAAAACAGAATCAAAAACAGCAGAAGAAAAATCACACCCTGGAGGGAGGACAGACTGGCGTTCAACGCCAGTAAGAAGCATCTGGTTGGCGTTCAATGCCAAAACAGAGCATGAATCTGGCACTGAACGCCAGAAACAAGCAACATTCTGGCGTTTGAACGCCAGGAATGTGCCTTGAGAAAAGCTGGCGCTGAACGACAGTAACAAACATGGAATTGGCGTTCAACGCCAGAAACATGCTACACATGGGCGTTGAATGCCTAGAGTGTGCAGCATCTCGGCGTTTAAACGCTAGAATGGTGTGCAAAGGCATTCTTCATGCCTATTTGGTGCAGGGATGTAATTTCTTGACACCCCAGGATCTGTGGACCCCACAGAATCACCTCAGGATCTGTGGACCCCACAGCATCCCCACCTAACATATTCCCCCCTTACCTCCTAATCCTATAACACTCTTCCCCATGTCACACTTCCCAACAACTTCAATCTCTCTTCCCAATTACCCCCTTCACCACTCACATCCATCCACTCTTCCCCATAAACCCCACCTACCTTCAAAATTCAAAAACACTTTCCCACCCAAACCCACCCTAAAATGGCCGAACCTACCTCTCAGCTTTTCCTATATAAACCCCTCCATTCCACTTCATTTTCACACAACACAACCCCCTCTTCTATACCTTGGCCGAAACCTACACTCCCCCTTCTCCTCCATATTTTCTTCTTCTTCTTCTTCTCTTCTTTCTTCTCTAGCTCGAGGGTGAGCAATATTTTAAGTTTGGTGTGGTAAAAGCATAAGCTTTTTGTTTTTCCATTACC
This sequence comes from Arachis duranensis, assembly GCF_000817695.3. Taxonomy (NCBI): domain Eukaryota; kingdom Viridiplantae; phylum Streptophyta; class Magnoliopsida; order Fabales; family Fabaceae; genus Arachis; species Arachis duranensis. Next base: position 47,632,600 of record NC_029774.3, read on the forward strand.
ATCAATGGCACCTAAGGCCGGAGAATCCTCTAGAAAAGGAAAAGGGAAGACAAAAGCTTCCACCTCCGAGTCATGGGAGATGGAAAGATTCATCTCCAAAAGCCATCAAGACCACTTCTATGATGTTGTGGCAAAGAAGAAGATGATCCCTGAGGTCCTTTTCAAGCTCAAGAAAAATGAGTATCCAGAGATCTAACATGAAATCCGAAGAAGAGGTTGGGAAGTCCTAACCAACCCCATGCAACAAGTCGGAATCTTAATGGTTCAAGAGTTCTATGCCAATGCATGGATCACTAGGAACCATGATCAAAGTATGAACCCGAGTCCAAAGAATTATCTCACAATGGTTCGAGGGAAA
>NC_029774.3:47634026-47634444 GCF_000817695.3 Arachis duranensis
TAGAAAGAAAAAGAAAAAGCAAGCAGAAAAAACCAATAGCCCTTAAAACCAAAAGTCAAGGGTAAAAAGGATCCAAGTCTTTGAGCATCAATGGATAGGAGGGCCCAAGGAAATAAAATTCAGGCCTAAGCGGCTAAATCAAGCTGTCCCTAACCATGTGCTTGTGTGCTTAAGAGCTCTGGACACCTCTAACTGGGGACTTTAGCAAAGCTGAGTCACAATCTGAAAAGGTTCACCCAATCATGTATCTGTGGCATTTATGTATCCGGTGGTAATACTGGAAAACAAAGTGCTTAGGGCCACGACCAAGACTCATAAGTAGCTGTGTTCAAGAATCAACATACTTAACTAGGAGAATCAATAACACTATCCGAAATTCAAAGTTCCTAGAGAAGCCAATCATTCTAAACTTCAAGGG